>NC_086323.1:41379547-41979547 GCF_036172605.1 Pelobates fuscus
TGTCAAAATGTCTCACAGATTTTATCGAAGGTTGCCAAAACCTCTGCAGTTTGAGGGTTGCACTGCAGGACTTTCAGTTTTGCGGCCATCTTGGGAATAAAGAAACTCTAGGTGGCCCCTGGCTTAGTGTGCCCTTATCCACAGATACGGACAGACAGCCTCCTCTGTGGGGACCAGGATAACCCCTACCAGTCTAAAGAGGAGAAGCAGGGAGCCAACAAGTCTAGGAACAAAAGATTGGTATGTGATAGAGGTAGGGAGTGGCCACTTTCATCACTTGGTTGTCCAATTAGTCTTCAGGTTTTTGGAGCTACAAGGTCGCTCAAAAATGACTCCAAAATGCTTAATCCTTGATCCCACTAGTTGCTAGAGGAACTGTAGCAGGAGTATAAGCAAAACTTATAGATTACAAGTCCTCTAAACCCAAATATAAAAGATCTAATACCAACTAACTAGTTCTTCTGTAACAGTCTGCTACACTGCTACACTAGTATACAATGCGGTGAGGGTGGGAGGGGTCATCTATGGGTTTGTTATACATCTAGATAGAAGCACTACTCATATTTAATTACGTTTGGTTGTATCTTATGCCTTACCTTAAATCCCAGCAACAGTAGTTATGCTTTTAAAGGGGTAATGCCACCTATTCCATCGTGTATGTTTTAATAGCTATAATTTTTGTTTTACTGACTTCAGAAGTCCAATAAATTGTTATTAAAAAAGTTTTTTTTTCCATTCATTATTTTTGTAGTGACTTGTTACTCTTGTACACTTTTTTATTGGATTTTTATTGTCCATGTCTGAATTTTGGGTTACCTCCATGACACAAGTTCCCTGTACACTACTATAGGCCCCCTTGTTGGTGACTGTTTCTCCATTTGTTTAAAGTCCTCTAAAGACAAAAACAAAAACTTTTATCCTTCTGATCTTGGGTATAGCTCAGCCAGTAAGTATGACTGTCAGATCCTCGCCCTAACACTATAGGTTTTTTTTTTGACTATCAAATTTAGTGAGAATTTATTTACCTATTCTGAGTTGAAAAAGGTGTTAATTTTTCATGCTCAATATTTGTAGAGAAAGTTGTACCCTTGGGGTGGAAGAGTCTACCATCAACATTGGAATATTCCCTTGAACCTGTACAGTACACTGTGACACACAGTACGACACAAATTCTGGTCCGCATCAATGTCCATAAATGCTTCCAAGATGAACTCTTTTAATTCATCCACTGTCTGGGGCTTCCTCTCAAAAACCTTATTCTTTACTACACCCCCAAAAAAGTTAATTAGTGCTAAGTCGGATGAACGTGGATTTATTGTGTGTCAGTGTGTATTTATAACCTTATGATCTGTTAATTTCATTAATTCAACTGGATACATACTTTTGGGTCACCCTGTATATTTCACAAAATAAGCAAGAAATATTAAAAAGTTCCATGCCATTGCCAACATATTGTCTATCGGTCCATAATAGGGTTAAGGGTCTGATGATGAGAACTCTGTAGTATGTATAATCCATAATAATGCATGTTTCGAGCCAAGATTAGGATAACTTAGTTTACTAAAAAATAATTTCTTTCTTGAGTCCAAAGTGAATGCAGCCATTGTAGATAAAATCTCATCTCTCCTCTGTGACCTATCCTATAAACACTCAATAAAAACTTGCAGATGACAACATTTTCCCATTAAGACATTTTATTTGTTCACCAGTAAAGTTTTCAATTCTTGTTTTTGCATATATAAATAAATATCATAAGGTTAATTTTCCAGCTGTATTGTGCTGGAAATAGATGCTATCACACTTCCCTGTGCATTAGAGAATATGAATATATATTCTGGATGTATTATCTAAAATAAAACAGATAACAGTAATGAAACTAATTTACCAGAAGTATATTGAGATTTTCAAATCAGTGTTTTCATTAGCTAACCAAAGGGTACTTATTTTTTCAATCTTAAAAAGATGCCACAATGATTTTCGGTGCCAAGATTACAATTACGTATATGGTGACAACCTTTTTAACGGTGCTGTACAATAGGAAACAAGGCAAAAATGTAATTCTAGGAAAACAAGTATGACATGTAGAATCAATAGATGAGCAGAGCTGACGATCTTAAGCAAGGGTGCCAAAAAGGTATAGGCACAGACTTTGTAGAACTACAACTACCATGATGCTTTGCATGCCTTTTGAATGCATTAGAATTAGAAAGCATTGTGGAAGCTGTAGTTCTACAACATATTGGGATCTACCGTTTTGGCACACTTGATCTAAAGTTGAACCTAGAACCATGAGATTGGGAACAGGTCCTATAGTTGGTGCATTAACCAACTGAACAGTTTCTATATATTTATATTGTGGACCAATACACTACAAAAATCCTAAAAGCTGATAATGGTTTTATTATATGTGAATGCAACTAGTCAGAACAATTAATAGTGTGTTTCATAACCCTTCAAACATGAACACAAAGATATTGCTAAACTTATATTAATAATAATCACTTGAACATCACAGCTTCCAAAACACTTGAGCAATTTGCTATTTGCCAAACTCTCTGATTTGATCCATCATGCTGTTGTTTTGTTGTTTTGAGTTCCTACTGCCGTAAGGAAGGACTCTGGTCAGTGGATGACCTACTGGAAGATGTTTTTTAACCAAAGAGTGAAAAAATCTGCCTCTTTTCAATAATTCAATATAGTGCACAGTGCATTAAGAACGTGTTGACGTATTTGCAAATAATCTAATCTACTCTACTTTCACTGATTCGATTCTTAATAAATGGGCATACCTTACTCGTCTGAAAGAAAAAAAACGTACTGTTATTAGCAACTGTGTAGCTGTCAGTGTGTCAGAGGTACACTGTATATGTATATGTATACTGGGCCATGTGATGTAACATGTCTCTGCATTTCTTATGTTTCACACATCAATTAATTTATTTCATATAGATTGGGAAACTTAGATCATAAATATCAATAAGTATATGAAACCTCCCTTTTGTTATTTTCTCTATCTATATTATTTAACAACAAAACCTTTTCACAATGGATTTCAATTCTTCTGTATCTGTATCTCAGAAGGAATCAGATGTAAATCAATGCTTAAAAATGTCACTCGAACTAATATAGCCTTAAAATGTTTGTTTTGTTTGTTTGTTTGTTTTTTATAAATCCCTAAGTCTCAATAAAATCACCAGTTCTATAGGATACGTTGGACTGGAGATTTGTCATCAATGCTCACTCAATGAGAAGCATTCAGTTGGACAACGCCCAGCATTAACAAGGGAAAATGGGCTGGACAAAAAGAGGGTGAATCTTCATTAGATGCTAAGGCGAGTTCTGTAGCTAATGAAAGGTAAGTTTTGAGTTTTTAGGAAATATTAGTAAATTTTAGTAAATACATATTTTTTTAATTCCTAATTTTTTGCATATATATATATATATATATATATATATATATATATATATATATATACATATATAGTGTAGATTGGATTAGCCGTATTAGTCCAGATATTATATATATATATCATTTTGAATACAGCGTTTCCCTTTAATGTTGAATAGGCAATTGCTATGTCTGATTATCAATAATATTCTTTTGGTTTAGTTTGCTTAAAACCAAATTATATTCAGTGTCTATGGCACATGTGTTATCAGTAGGAATGTTAATCGTATTACTCATATATGGAATGGCTGCACCCTCTATACCACTTTACCTACAGTTCAATGACACTGAAATATGTGAACTTTCGTTCTAAGCTGGGAAACTATCTCATAATGAAGACCCAAGAATTTGCTTTAAATTACTAAACTCCCCCTTATCATTAAACATCTTTGTTTGCTTTTAGAAGGACTTTTGTGCAACCTTCGTCTAACATGCTTGAGAAGCAATGCACGCAAAGCACTGTACATCATATGGTCAAGATGCAGCTTTGTATCGTTTTGTAACGTTCGCATCTAAAACAATTTGTTGGAGCAGCTGCCTTATATTTAGGCATGTTAATGCGATGCCTCCCCTGGCTCTTTGCCTGCAAGTGTCAAAATGTGAGCTTCCTGAGAAACCTTATATTTTCTGAAACAGAACCTCATATGAAAAATCATTTAGGGAAAAATGAGCCATAGTCTGGCATCTGGAATATGAAATTGACCTTTATGTAAAGCATTAGTCCTTCACTAACTTTCTTAATTTGTGGCTTCCATAAATAATTAACCCAGCCCTGAATTCTCATTTTTACAAAGAAAGAGCTTATCATTTCTGTGTCACTGGGTTAATTCAGTAAATTGTGGAGAATTGACAAATTGAAATTTTACGAAAAGGGACAAGTTAGTAAAAATAGTCTAACTTGGATGTATTGAATTGAATTGACATTAATTTGATTAATTCACTTCTTAGCAAATAAACTCCTACATGGTAGAAACCATTCCAGGATTTTAACAAGTGTTCTCTAGGGTTCTCAAATAGAATTAACTCGGTCCCTGCATTTTGGACTATGTTACATGATAATAAGGAGAACCCTTTCTTTAAACATCCAACCCTTCATTCCATCACTGATACAGTCAGAATAATGGACAAAGAAGGATGAACATCTCAGAAGACCCTAGGTCTAAGTAATAAGTCCCCATACCCCCTTCATTCTTCACATAGGAATGGTTAATGGGTCTACACAAATTCACGGTTCCGGGACACTGTCGAACCTTAGGTTATTCCTACGAATTCTAGCAGAAGGGTTTTATATATGTATTATTTTCTTTCTTTCTTTTTTTTTTTACATTTAAAAGTTATTCACTTAATAGTGAAATGTGGTAAGTGAGAATATCTAATTGCTACATATCAGTCAAAATAAGAGAGGTGGGGGAAAAAAATCTAAAATTCTGCTATTTTTCCAGCTTGGATGTTTTCCTTTATGTTTTCTAATTTGATTGCCAGCTTTCCAAAGCTCATTTTTGATCAATAAACTGTTCCAAGTAATTTTTCCTCTTCTGAGCTAGTTGAATGGTGCCTTGCTTTAGTTTATATAGAACATAGATAAGAAGTCATGCAATGAAAAAAGCACATTCGTTTATTAATACAAATGTAAAACTTGAATTCTAGAACTAGAATTATAAAATGATTTAAACTTACCTAGACACAAGCCATCTCTATAACAACTGGTAAAGTGCCAGGTAGAAGATTGAAATTCTCTATAATACAAAATAATACAAGAATTTTGCACAGTATGAAAATTCGCCTCAGCCTACTTTTCCCAAACCAGAACAATTTTTTTCCAACCGAAATATTTTTTCTGAAGCACAAATTTCAGCTGAATGTTGATTCAGCAGAATTTTGGTACCGAAATCCCAGTTTAGAAATCAAATCATGCAAACCAAAAGTGGATGAAAATGGGCCAATCAGTGTTCTGCAAAATATCTACATATTCTGATGTATACTTTCACAGTATACTGATAGGGGTATTAGCCACCATTTGAGGGAAAAATAAAAAAACAGAAGGTGCAGTTAAATAAAGCCTATTTATAAATGTTTTGAAATTGTAATATATAAATATACACATAGTTTTTGCTGCTCTTCCTTTTTATATTTTTATTTCTCATTTCTAACTTGATATGTGAATAAAATCAACATATACTGACTGTCCCCTAGCCATCAATCATCTTTTTTTCTCAATCTTTTCAATTTTTGGCACCATGGTCAGAATTCAGAATCACAAATCGAAACGAGCCACCTCGGCCATTGCAAGTTTCGGTTGGCTCAGGATTCAGCACCAGATCTCAGGATTTCGACCAATCCCCCAATTATTAAAAGGACAAGGCATGTTTCCTTTGCGAAATATCAAGAGTTTGTAATTGAAATTCCTCCACAGGTGTATTCATTCAAACACCAGGTTCTGAAATTTTCGAAATCGCCAGAGTTGACTCGTACAAACGATAATGCTACTGTTCTGTAGAGAGACTATTAACACACACAGCTCAGTTTGTGTTATCATTCTCTCAAAAGTTGAGATTATATCCACATCATCAAGATATCCTTCCTGAATAACAGTGTCTTCTACACATGCCTATGTTCATTTATGCATAACTTACTGGTGTTTATACCAGGTTAATTGGAGCCATAGGTGAAATTATTTTATGATGATAAAAACAAAACAAAAAACATTTTTTTCTACATACACTAAATGCTTTAGGTTGGAGTCAACTGTTTCAGTATTGTAATATTTTGTTATATTAATAACAAATGGCATCATGGGTAGGTAGTTAACCAAATAAATAAGGATGATATAGAATATTGTTTATATATTCATTTGCTTGCTTGTTTGCTGCTTTATATTTGCATTTCTGTGGCTATATGGTTAGTCAATTAGTGGCTCATTTGACTTTGTAATATAGTTTATAAAATATAACTTAACACTAGCAAAAAAATAAAAAAATATCACACTCAAGTCAAGTTTCATTTTCAAACTATTTATATAATCTAGTCTAGTCCATAACTGATATTTTATTTATAATTTTGAATAGTAATTGGATTTTACTTAAGAGACAAACTTTACATGAGGCCGCCTGTCTCTACGCCTCACAGTATAATTATTATATAATGTTAGGCAATGAAATGCTCACATGCGATGAGCAATGAGTGAGATGATCTCATCACACATTAAGCTCCTACCTTTGCAGCCACTTTTTTTAGTTTTGAAAGAAAAAGCATGAAATTAACATTTCAATAAAGCATATTTGGATCCTCAACCTTTTCAAAATATCACCTTTTAGCTTAACATCATAAAACCTTGTAATTTTTGCTCTTAGATTTTGTTAATTGTATTCCAAATAATGTCTCCACATTTTTTACTGGAAAGGAATCTGTAGACTGACATTTGATTTCAGCGTCACATGTACCTAGAAACCTTTACAAAATATTTGATTTTATTTCTAATTCATTTTTAGCTTCATAAAAAGGCACTGACTGTGATTACTAACTAGTAATAACAAGACTTTTTTTAGCATTTAATTTCTTATGCTAAAGCTTTTTAAAGCAGTATAAGTGTCATGGCCTCGATTTAATATTTTTGGACATACTTTTGAAATTATTTTGTATTTTTGGATAAACTTTTAATATTATTTATTTTTTTCTAAATATTTAAATATTTACATAATTTTTCAAAATATATATATTTTTTTAAAGTTTATACAAAAATATCAAATCATTTGTCTAGCTTATCCCAAAAAAAAAAAATCAAGGCATATATTTGTATAACTCACAAAACGTTAAGTACTTTTTTTGAATACAATGTCAAAATAAAGCATCTGTTTCAAAGGATATTGTAAAAAGCAAACCATAAAAATTATATTTTAAAAACACAAACAAAACCCTGTTGTACTATCCCTTCTTTAACCCCTTAAGGATACAGCTTCAGAAGGTTGTCTTACCCTTAACCCCTTAAGGACACATGACATGTGTGACATGTCATGATTCCCTTTTATTCCAGAAGTTTGGTCCTTAAGGGGTTAAGGACACAAGCCATTTTTGCATTTCTTGCTGTGTGTGTTCAAACGCAATTTGCATCTCTCTCATTTATTGCACCAACACATATTATATACCGGCAAACAGGGCTTTAATTTGATGTCACATATACATAGATACATTCTCATTAATTATAAATAAATAAAATGCCAAAAAATCCAAAAAAAAAATTTTTCACAGTTTTGGCAATAATAGCGTGTGCATAATATGTCCAGCTTAGAAAAAGTCATTCAAAATAAATTAATTTATGTGTCTTGATTTATAGAGTACATCATATGTATAGGATTTCAGCTTAATGTGCAAGCTACAGGTCACAAAATACAAGGACTAAAATAAAATTTCAATGTGCAACATTTTTAGAAGTTAGTATGCTTGTCTTGTAGGTTTAGTAGCCATCACAGAAAAAAAATTGCCACAGAAAAGTATATATTTATATAAAGTAGACATCACGGTCTATTTACCTAAGGTTAGTTTGACACTTTTTACATTTCATCGCCAATCTCGAAATAATCGCTAAATATTGGAGTAAAATTGTGTTTTTTCTTTATTTTGGCATATACACATATAACAAGGTTTTTGTAATGTGTATTTCGTAAAGCTGGTGTGTGCTATTCCTGCACAGAACCCCATATTGTGCACAGCTGCATCTGCTGAGTATAACAATACCACCATTGTATGCCTTTGGCACTATTCTGTAAAGCTACAATGCCATATAAGAGACAAGGCTATTTCAGTTTCTATAGTTAGATTTTTTGTAGATTGATTTGATGGGCCTATGTCTCATTTTAGGGTATTATAGCAGTGTGACTGTTCAAATAACCCCACAAAGGGCTCTGATTTAATAAAGCAGACACCCCAAGGTATCTTATATGGTTCATATTGTGCCTTAACTTGTCACCATTTTTTCACCAATTTATGTCAATGTTTGTTGTGAGGGGGGAAAGAATTGTATTTTTACATATATGTTGCATTTTTTCTGAGTATTTCTTACACTTGATATGTACCACTGCCATAAAAAGCCCAAATTAGGCTTAGTTACATCTTCTGAGTAAAACAATAGGTCCAATGTATGACCTAGACACTATTTTGTGAAGTTACAGTGCTGTAAAAGAGATGTTCAGGTTTTTAAGTGTGAATTTTCATGGAGGGTTTTGATGTGTCTGTGTCCCACTTTGGAGCACTTGAGCAGGTTACATATTCCAGCTACACCATAAAGACATACTCTTTCTTAAAGAAGACAATTCAGGGTATTTCAAAAGGCATACTTTGAACCTTAGCGTGGGATAATTCTTCCACTAGCTTGTACCAAGTGTAGAGGTAATAAGCATTTTTTCTGCCTTTTTGGAAACCTTATGTGTGCTACAACTGTATAATACTTCATATGTGGCGCAGCTACGTCATCTGAGTACAGCAATACCCCGTATGTACCTTTGCCAGGTATATGTGGATATTGAAGGGGCACATTTGAGATGCAGCCATTCAGTTTTTTTCTAACTTTGAAGTTTTACGCTGTGTCCATGTTCCATTTTGGAGTAGTTTAGCTGGTTGGTTATTCAAACTTCCCCACAAACACATACTATTTATTAAATAATACACCCCAGGGTAATTCTAAAGGCTTATTTCGAACCTTAGCGTGGGATCATTTTTTCTCAAGTGTGTTCCAGGTGTAGTGGTAATGAACATTTTTAAATGTATTTTTCTACTTTTTAAAACTTTTTTTACTTTTTAAAACTCGTTTTTATTTTTTTTTTGCTTATTACATTTTTTAAACTTTCTTAAACTTTCATAAAACGTTTTTTACACATTTAACATTTTAATAAACTTTTTTTTACCGTTAACCCCTAACTAGCAGTAAGCACCACTTAAATTCCCCAATGTCCCATAACTCCCACCCACCCCAGCTAGCAAAATATATAATTTTAAAATATTTAAATTAATTAATGAAATAAATTGAACCCCTGAGGTTTAAAAAATAAATAAAAGTTAACCCTAAGGGGTTAAAAATAAAAATCGGATCACAGTATAATACTGTGATCTGTATTTTGATCACTGTAGGCAGTGATCAACTGGCAGGGAAGGGGTTAATTTTTTATTAGGACTGGGTAAAGGGGGGTGGGATTTCTTTTACTTTTTTAAACACTATTAAAACATTTTTTAACTTTTTAAAACTTTTTAAAAACTTTTTTAACGTTAACCCCTAGCTAGCCTAACACCAAATACCCCAAATTTCCCACTAACTTCCACCCACCCCAGTTAGCTAAATATATCATTTTAATATATTTAAATTAATTAATAAAATAAATGTAACTCCTGAGGGTTAAAAAAAAATCAGATCACAGTAAAATGTAGCCCCTGCCAATTGATCACTGTTGTCAGTGATCAATTGGCATGGAAGGGGTTAATTTTTATTTAAAATGGGTAAAGGGGTGGGATTTTAAACTAACTTTATTTATTTTTTACACAGGGAGAAGATCAGCCCTGCTCCGTCTCCCTGCACCTCACACAGAATGCGGAAGAGCAGGGAGGCGGTTCAGGAGTCCCTGCAGCACAGGCTATCAGAGCGATCACAGCTGCAGGAACAGCACGATCGTGTGCTCCCAGTCTGCCTCGAATACCAGGGACGTATTAGCCGCGAGGCAAACAAGGCATTTGCCTTGGGCGGCATTTTTCAGGGGGCGGCAAAAAAAGCCGCCCCCAAACGCCCAGGGCAAATGTCTTGTTAGCCTTGCGGCTAACAGACATGCCGGATGGGCTGGCTGTTAGGCGCGGGCGGCAGTGGCGAGGGAGCACTTTCCCCTGAGCTCTCTGCTCAGCAACCTCGCGCGCCGCCCGCAGAGTGAGGCTGGGAGCCGGAATATGATGTCATATTCTGGCTCCGCCTCCCAGCCTCACTCTGCGGGCGGCGCGCGAGGGAGCTGAGCAGAGAGCTCAGGGGAAAGTGCTCCCTCGCCACTGCCGCCCGCGCCTAACAGCCAGCCAAGCAGCCCGACCAGCAACACCAGAAAGAGAGAGAACCCTCCCCCCCAGCATTCCTAAAGGTAAGGAGGCTAGGGGGGGGTTGTTAAATAAATAAAAAAAGTGAGTGTTAATGTGAGTGTGTGTGTTTGTCTGCTAGTGTGTGTCTCTTAGTGTGTGTGTCTGTCTCTTAGTGTGTGTGTCTGTCTGTCTCTTAGTGTGTCTGTTAGTGTGTGTCTGTCTGTTAGTCTGTCTCTTAGTGTCTGTCTCTTAGTGTTAGTGTCTGTCTCTTAGTGTTAGTGTCTGTCTCTTAGTGTCTGTGTGTTAGTGTCTGTCTCTTAGTGTGTGTTTCTTAGTGTCTGTCTCTTAGTGTCTGTCTGTTAGTGTTAGTGTATGTCTCTTAGTGTCTGTCTCTTAGTGTCTGTCTCTTAGTGTCTTTCTCTTAGTGTCTGTCTCTTAGTGTCTGTCTCTTAGTGTGCGTCTCTTAGTGTGCGTCTCTTAGTGTGCGTCTCTTAGTGTGTGTTTCTTAGTGTCTGTCTCTTAGTGTCTGTCTGTTATTGTTAGTGTCTGTCTCTTAGTGTGTGTTTCTTAGTGTCTGTCTCTTAGTGTCTGTCTGTTAGTGTTAGTGTATGTCTTAGTGTCTGTCTCTTAGTGTCTGTCTCTTAGTGTGCGTCTCTTAGTGTGCATCTCTTAGTGTGCGTCTCTTAGTGTGCGTCTCTTAGTGTGCGTCTGTTAGTGTCCGTCTCTTAGTGTCCGTCTCTTAGTGTCTGTCTCTTAGTGTCTGTCTCTTAGTGTCTGTCTCTTAGTGTTAGTGTGTGTCTGTTAGTGTCTGTCTGTTATTGTCTGTCTGTTAGTGTGTGTGTGTCTGTCTCTTAGTGTGTGTCTGTCTCTTAGTGTGTCTGTAAGTGTGTGTGTCTGTCTGTCAGTGTGTGCCTGTCTGTTAGTGTGTGTCTGTTAGTGAGTGTGAGTGTGTTTGCCTGTTAGTGAATGAGTGTCTGTTAGTGAGTATGTGTTTCTGTCAGTGAATATGTGTGTGTGTGTGTATTTAGAATGTGGGGCAGGGTGGAAGGGTTGGGTGGGGGTGGCGCGTGGAAGGGTTGGGTGGGGATGGGGGGGGGGCGCCTGAGTTTTGTCCTGCCTAGGGCAGCACAAAACCAGAATACACCACTGTCGAATACCGAGGAACACCCGGGGGAGTGTTAACCCCGCGATCGCTTCCCCGGTATGACGGACCGCGTCCGTCATTAATCATTAAGGGGTTAACGAATCACCGGCAGACCTCTTCATTAAAAGAGCATAAAACTCAGAGGTATTGTAGAAATAATAGTGCAGATTGTTAGAATATGCAAGTAGTTATTATTATTATTGGTATTTATATAGCGCCAACTAATTCCACAGCGCTTTACAATATTATGAAAGAATGGGGGAAATTTACAATAATGAGACAAAGGAACAACAGGTAGACGAGGGCCCTGCTCAAATGAGCCTACAGTCTAGAGGAGGTGGGGTAAAAATACACAACAGGCAGGAAGGGTGACAGCCGCCAGACAAGGTGGAAAAGTAGCAGAACTGGAGGTGAGAGTGGAGTGTGACTCTTTAGGAGAGAGATTTGTATAAGTATAGATAAGTTACTCTGGGAGTCCATAAGCATTTCTGAACAGATGTGTTATGAGGGATTTCTTAAACAATTGAAGACCCGGGAAGAGTCTGATAAGTGCAGGCAGGCTGTTCCAAAGGAAAGGAGCCACCCGCGAGATGTCCTGCAAGCGCGAGTTAACAGTGAGGGTGTGAGCAGTGGACAGTCCACTGCTCGCACCCTTACTACTAACTCGTGCTTGCAGGACTTCTCGCGGGCGGCTCCCTTCCTTTGGAACAGCCTGCCTACCCCATCAGACTCCCCCTGAGTTAAATATGCAGATCTGATTGCTAACCCTCATTTACAAGAGCTATATTATATTGGGTAGATACATATATGCAATTATATATATTTTAATTGGGTAGATACACCCACTGGTGTAGAGATATCTCAATGTAAATATGGCTCAAAGCATCTTTAATAACACGCTAACATTAACAATCTGATAAAACCTAAATTAAAATTGAAACCTCTTACAGACTGTAGTATGATAGTCTATATAACATATAGCTGCTACCCACTTGTAGCGCATATAAATATCGCACAAGTCAGTTCTGTGATTCTGTTCAATCCAACTCTCATGGCTTCCATGAACTGCACACGTATTTATATATGGTGCATGTGTGATCAACACAGGCATTGTTACATTCCTGTATATGTGCTATTTAATAAAAAGTATAGTAAATTAGTCACTTTGATAAAGTCACTGCCACCATCCTCCATGTCACACAACAAAAACTACACATTAGATTTGTTTGTAAATTACGCAGGTTGTGTTGCATTTCTTACTTCCCAAGCCTTCAGCAAACATTTAATGTTTCTTAAAATAAAGCCCTCTCTCATCAGAGGGGAATAATAATTTAACGTTGCTAGGTAGCACAGGGACCAGAGCTGCACAATGGTACTTGTTCCTTCATTTTATTTCTTGGGGGGAGGTAAAAAAGGAATAATAACAGGCCTAGGTTCCCAAAAGTATATGATTCTGATCTCAAATGCAGAGACAGAATACATATAGGTACTCAAAATACTTTCCTATTGTTTATGTTTATATGTAATAAGTTAGATTTGTTAAATCTAACTTATTACACCCAATTTTGCCACCTAACAAATGGTTTTGGCCAGGTGTATCTTCTGGCCATGTGCTATGCTGTTAAATTTAGTTGAAAATATATTTCCTTTCCTATACCTCCCTTTGCTGTTATTATTAGTAATACATTTACTCTAAGCACCAAACTACTACTTCAGATTGTTTAGTTTTGTTTTGTTTTTTCAAAAAGAAAAATTGTAAATTGATATTTTTATAACAGCCTAAACATTTACAGTATACATTAAAATATATGCACTTAGTAGGGTGCAAGTCTTCTTTAATCTTAAATTTTCATTCTTCATTTCTGATTTCCCACACAATTAAAACCCTTTACAATTTAACTCGTAAAAACAAAAGGATGGCAAAATATTGGCTGTGCATGTCATAATTGGCTCTTAAATATCTTTCCTTGACAACAATGCATAGAAAAGTAAAGATTCACAATGACTTTTCCATGGGTTGTTCCTTTGTTTGGAGATTTCAGATCTGATTCTCTGGTGAATGACTGTCAGAAATTGGACTAATTTATTTATGATCTTTATGTTTGATCCCATTTTGATTTAATCTTTTTACTTTAATTATAATATTATTATTGCCTTATAATGTTTGTCTCAGTAGAACACTTTTAATTGTTTTATTTTTTTATTGGTATTGTTGCTTTATACTTGTCGTATTTTTTTGTGTGTGCTTTTTTTCTCTTTATGTTTTTCTTAATTTTTTCAAATTTGTAACATTTGTTATACCGAATACTTATTATGATGCTATCATAAAACTAAGAATTAATATATATATATATATATATATATATATATATATATATATATATATATATATAAAATATATATTAAAGAATTAAAAAAAAAATATATATATATATATATATATATATATATATATTCCATTTAATCAGCCCCCCACATTCCCTGAACAGGCACTTATGATAAATTCAAAGTTAGAGTCACCAATATGCGTTCCCGTTAGTGTACACAAGTCACATATTTCTAGGTTTTGTGAAAGTGCACAGTTAACAAGACAGCGGCTTCTTGCAAAGATAGACAATTAGTATATAGGGAGCTTACAATCTGCATACATTTTTGCTAAATTTTCTTCTTTTTATCATTTAGTTCTTATTAAACTTTCTCCCAAATGCTTTTTGGTGGCAGACTTCTGTTAACATAACATCTGGGGTCTCTTCTAATTGTAGTTAAGGAGATTATTAAGATAAATATACATATTTCCTCTGCCAATCTGTTGCAGTAAGAAAAAAAAAAGTTTGCTAGTTTTTGTTGCACCGTCCCTGCTATGCATTACGTGAGAATGGATGTTCTGTCTACATATTTTACAGTTATAATATAAAAAGCCAGAACAGATTTGCTTCTCCACAACTGCTGCAGTATAAATAGTCTCTCTTTGATTAATAGTGATATTCAGACATACAGCTAATTCAAAAGGAAATGTGGAGACAGAAAAAAACCCGAGCAAGAATATGTAATAACAAAGACATAACAGAGCCGCCTACGTTTCAAAGCAGAGGAGCATCCTCAGTAGGGTATGTAACAGTACAAATGGAGATAAATTAATTGTGCTGAGACAATCTCCAATGCAGCTTTTTAATGCACATCTGTTAAAAATTTGTGTCCTGAATAAGATAAATTATTTTATCGCAACATGAGCTTTTGGGTTTTTCACAAAATAATCGTACAAAAAAAAATCCAAAGCAGAAAAAGAATGTGCCAAATCGAAGTGTTGGGCTTCAGTAATGCTTATCCCTGCAGCTGGAATATAGAATGATTTAACTTTGGCACAAGATATGTGATTGTTAGTGTGATTTTATTCTGCAGAGAACACAAATCTGGCTTAATGCCTTTATGAACATACATCTCCGCACGGAAACGCTGGATGGCAAATTTGTTTGTTGTTTTAATTTCAGTCTACTGAACACTAGCTTGGTTATATGCCTGGATTTGTTTTCTTGTTGTCTTCCTAGACAGTCAAATCAGTCTCTTTTATTTGGGGGGTTTTGGGGGAATCAAAAAAATAAATAAAACAAAAATCCTGTTTCTTGCTGTTGTGTTTGGTCAGCGGCTGAGCCAACTTAAAAGCTGTCTAACATAGTTATGCTCTTGTGAGACTGTGAATTCATTATTCTCTGATGATAAAAAAGATGCTGTTTAAATCGAAAATAATATGCAGCTACATGTTGACATTATTCTAGAATTTTGGCAAATGTTACCCATTTGCGTTGATTGTCAATAACACTGCAATGTGATCTATAATTACTCAGCTTGTTACCTTAACAAATCCAAACACAAACAAACAAGAAAGGGAGATCCCATAAAAAGCCTTAATGTAGTCAGTACATTAGTTTGCAAACAAATAAACAGGATTTTCAGATAACCTAGAAAGATACAAACCCTTTTCACATCTTCAGAGTGTGTTTCAGTCTTAGCATCAACAAAGACAGTCTACACTTCAATTCTTACTTCTAAGTAGGATTTTGCACAATTTCACACTGATGCGGCCCAAAAAACAAGTCAACCCTAGGGATTAGTGAAGACTTAGAGGGAGAAGAGTGTCACGTTACACCATTAACAGATACAACGCAGCTGGCATGATGCAAGGTTCCCATGGGATTCTGTTAAAATGTATCCAAACTGTCTGTTTTACGGACAGGCAAAGGAATATCGTGGGCCATTGTACCATAACGTTTCTGGATATCAAGAGAAAATAGGATCTGTCAGGACTCTGAGCAAATAATTGGATTATCACCACCTTCGACAGACAACTGTTTCAAACTACTTTATAAAATTCTTTCAAGAAATGCAAACCTACAGTTTGACGCCAGGAAAGAAGCGATCGGGGTGCATCGTCTACCCATTATCTAAATCATCTACAACGCTCAGACATCAGTTTTCATTTTAATTTGCAGATGCTAAAGCTCCTTATTTTTTCAGCTTCTAAAATTATTTTTTTAGTAAGAGCTGGTGCCACTTCTCCTAGACATGTCTTGGATGCACAGAATAAAATATCTGAGCATTTTAAGAAACATAATGCACGTTTTTAAATACTTCTGGTCTAAAAGAAAATAGCTTGCACATCTTCTTGATGCAAGAGTTCATCAGTGTAAGAGTATGTTATGGAAATGATAGGGTGCAGGTGTCGGAGCAATTTAGCATCCTACTCTATCCTATATTGTTCGAAAACTGTCCAGAATCACCTCACCAGTGATTGTCCTTGGAAAAGACGCTTAATGATATACAGTTGTAATCAAAATTATTCACCCCCCATTAGAAATAAGGTTTATTGTCAAAATATACAGACTTTCAGCTGCTTGCAATGAACAAATCAAACAAAAGCCATTGACATTTTCAATTGGGGTTGAATAATTTTGATTACAACCGTATATCTGCCTACCCCAAATCCTCATAGATTGTAAGCTTGTGTGAGCTGGGCCTTCTTAAACTCTAAATACCCTCTTTCTTTAAGTAAAGTGCTGCAGAATATGGTGGCACTATATAACTGAGTGGATGAGGCAGTATCATTATCATTTGTAGATAATAATGCAGATATCTGTTGGGCTCTAAGTCCTGAAAGAAAGAGCATTTGTTAAACCACTCAAACATAGCTTGACGCAAGCTTTTAGTATGGCGCCAAAGACTCTCTGCAGCACAACCAAAGAGCTATAGTGCTATGTGTGTTTAGAGTGTCCATTTAAGCACATATCTTTAAAATGAGATACTGATACATGTTTTGTTTTTTATTTCATTTTATTTTATTTTTGTATTTATTTTCTTGTTTCTTTATTTTAAAAAATGTTTTATTTCAAAATATACATACAACTAGCATAGCTATAGTAGACACAGAAAGCATATAATTATCCGGAGTTGTCTGGGGAGGAGGGGGTAAAGGGACATCGCTCTATATAATTACATTTTATTTCTTGGGCGATTGTTAGCTTATACAATCTTTAAAATGCTGATTGTTTGGAAAGTAAATTCCCTGTCCAGGGTTCCCAAATCTTCTTATACACTTTATTTTTATTTTTGAAAATAAATCATGCTGCGAATGGTTACACGAATGAATTTGGACTTAATTGGACTTAATGTGTGCTTAGTAAACCAGGATAAGTCTGTTTTCCAGTCTGATGTATGGGGAACTTTTTTATGCTTTTGTTTAAAAAAAATAGAATGTTTTAATTTTCTTTTCTCTCAGATCACCTGCAGGAAGAAAAAAGAGTGGATTTTGATCTATTGCTTCACATAGACAATGACTTCATTATTTATTACTCTGTATTTATTTTCTAAACCATGTTTACATTTAAATAGTCCAGCATGTTGTTTTACATCTATAAGTTTATTTTTATTTTAATGAAAATTTCTACATGGCCCGAACGATGGTACCACAAATAACTTTATTATAATAAGTAAACTACTGTAACGTAAGCATCGCAAACATATTGGGAACTCACAAAAATGTAGTACTACTATCGCAAAGTATTATTGATGGCTAGCATCACAAAATATCTGCTACTATTATTCCAATAAATCTGTGAAGAGCTTCACAAAAATATAGTACTCTATTAATATTTTAATATCTGTACTATATCTTGATGCTGCTAGTAGCAGATTTATTGGGATAATAGTAATAGATACTTTGTAGCAGATATATTCTGCTGCTAGCATCAGAAAATCCTGTATTCTTTCCACAAACAAATATATAGCAGAGTTTCATAAAAAAACAAAACAATAAAGTATCAGTGTCTCAAAATGTACTGCTACAGTCACAAACATATAGTATTATGTCCATAAAAATCTATCTCACTAGACTTGGAAAAATGGAACTTGCATCACAAAACATATCAAGTTAGTTATTCGAAATTTTGGTATTTAATAAAATACATGACGTTGAGAAATATACACGTTTGAGAATCTTATTCTATCTATTCTGGGAATGTTATGTTACACTGTTGCTGTTCTTTGCCATAGGCATAATTTGTAACCTTTGGCAGTGCGTGTCTGCTTTGTGCCTTCTGTCAGCCCCCCAAAAATATATGTCCCTTGATTTAGAATGTTTCACAAGTGTTCAACTCAGTGAATTTGACATTGCATCTAGTTTATGTTCTAAAGCATATATTCTCCACATTTTACTCTGCTGACCAGTCACAGCCTGCTATGAACAAGTAGCTAAGAAAGGCAAAATGGTTTTTCACTCATTTTCTGGTTTAAAAAAACATACACACTTACTGGACAGGTAGTGTCACCACTATGATATATATGTATATATATATATATCCAAAAGCTTAGCACTCACCTTTCTTGTAAAAAAATTTAAATTTCATACCCTGGTGCTAACTGCGTTTAGTAGATAATTCCAGCAATGAAGTAGGTGCACTCACGTTTTTTTTGTGAAAAACAATTCATACCTTTTAGCAAAAGTTAACGCTATGTCCCGATCGATGTTTCGACCCAAACCTTAGTCTTTCTCAAGATCTGATCTTGAGAAATAACCAGGTTAGGGTCGAAACGTCGATCGGGACAGAGTGTTAACTTTTGTTCATATGTAATAAAAGGTATGAAATGTTTTTTCACAAAAAAACCATGAGTGCACCTACTTCATTGCTGGAATTATATATATATATATATATATATATATAAACTATGAGATATTATCACCCCTTCATAATAAAATAGCCCCCAATAGTAAAGAAAAATAAACTGAACCAGAGCACATTGTTGAGAGATGGTGAAAGTAGGGGCAGAGAAAGAAAGAGGAAAGGTATGTAGACAGAGCAAAAGACATGTGTAGGAAGAGAATGAAAGGGCCATAGGCACAGTAAGACTGGGGTATAGCGGAGTGTAGATTTGTGCACAGTGTTTGGTTGAATCGATTTCTTAAGGAAAATAAGTTGTTTGGGGCTTTTTAGGTGAAGTTTTTCCATTCAATCATTTTTAGTAATTCAAACAAACTAAAAAGGCACGAAAATTGGCCAATCAGTGAGCTGCAAAATAAAAATAATATGTGTATTTTTTTTTTGTATATTTTCCAGTACACTAGTAAACATATGGCCAAAAAAATACACAACCACATACCTACACACTTATAAACACTCATACAGCTCTAACATTGCCAAGTATAAAGCAAGGAAAGGAGGAGGTGGTGATGGCATGGAGGTATGCCAGTGATGCAAGCTGTGTTACTGGCAATACACATGCCAGAATCCATGTACTCATTGTTCAGTAGATACAATTTTAGAACCACATGCATATGCTTCAGTACAACCTTAGACATGCAAACTTTGAAGCATTTATACATACTCTTAGGCACACGCTAACACGTATGCACACCATAATGCCTATGCAACCTTACATACACTAATCAGCAAAATACAGAAAAAAGGAGGGAAGAGGAGCTATAGTAGTGCACAAAGTGCTACCTCAATTTATTTGAAGAACGAGCAAGATTAAAGACATTTCTGTCAGAGTCCTTTCTCAATGCATTTTGTTCTTCCTCTGTACACTATGTGGGGGATAGCTGCACTTCTTAAACTTGAATTGCATTTTTTTAGAAAGGTGGATTGTGAGCATCAGAACTGGACCAGGGAGGAATGGAAGAATGTTGCCTGGTCTGATGAATCACGTTTTCTTTTAAATCTGTTGCATGGCCAGGTACCTGTGCATTGTTTACCTGGGGAAGAGATGACAGCATGATGCACTATGAGAAGAAGACAGGCCAGTGGAGGCAGTGTTATGCTCTAGGCAGTATTCTGCTGGGAAAGCTTGGGTCCAATTCATATTCATATTCATACTTTGACCTACCACCTGGTACCACCTACCTAGAGAATGTACACCCCTTCATGGCAATAGTGTTCCCTGATGGAAGTGACATCTTTCAGCAGGATAATGCACCTGCAACACTGCATAAATTGTGCAGGAGTAGTTTGTGGAACATGACAAAGAGTTGTTGTGTTGCCTTGACCTCCAGGTTCCCAAATCTCAATCCAATTGAGCATCTGTGGAATGTCCGGGAACAGCAGATTCGATTCATGGAGGCCCCTTCTCACAACTTGCAGGACTTAAAAAAATCTTAAAAGATCTTTTGTTAATGTCTTGGTGCAGGATACCACAGGACACATTCAGAGGTCTTGTGGAGTCCATGCCTCGACAAATTAGAGCTGCTTTGACAGCACAAGGGCGATCTACATGATATTGGGCAGGTGGTTTTAATGTTGATCAGTGTAAATACATATATAGTATGTCCTTGCACAAAAAAAACTTAGATATACATGCACACCTTCAGTACGATCCCCAAGAAATATACTTGGTGACTTTTACATACACACAACCACAGAGACTCACAGCCCCAGAAATAGAAACACAGCTTACACACTCATTATCTTAGACCCTCATCCCAACAGACACGCACACACCACCTTACAAATGCTTATATCCTCCGTTACACACTTAAAACTTGGGACCTTTACATAGTCACCCTTTAAAACACTAACACGTCACACATTTCCATAGAAACCTTTATAATCATAAACCCATTTAACACCTTACACACCAGGACATATTTGGCATGTGCACACCATGTGATCTATTTGTTGAAGCACGTTATGTCAAATATAAATTATGCTAATCTGTTAACTGCAAATCAAAAACTCTATCACAATGTAAATATGTTACAATGTATTGTCATACAATTACAGTCATATTCCATTAACACAGAAATAAATTGTTATAACAGGGGAATTACATATTCTTTAATCAATTAATCAGTTGCTGGTTGAAATCCAAGCTCATGTACTAAAGGGCTTTGAGTACCCCTTGGAAGAAGAGCTCTCGACAAATAGATAATTGTTATTATTATTATTATTGGTTTTTTTTATTAGTATTAGGCTACATTGTAGATGTCCCTATTCAGTTTATTCATTAATTTTAATGTATGACTCTTTTCAATCTGATTTTTGTGAAAGATTTTTTTTTTTTATATACTAATGTAATTTCCTCTCACTTGAATGTTGCAATGTAAAGAGTATTGTTAGGTCCACGGGTGCGTATCCTGAAAACACAGTTTATTGGCAGCACATTCTAATTATACATTGAAATACTTTAAAGCTCTCTAGTCAGTAGTTAGTTAGGACTCATTGCCAGTGATGGATTCCCTTTTTCAACAGATAATGTTCATTGTGTATTATTCTAGCCTTGCTCTTAAAAAAAAAAAAAGCAAAATTACAAACATAGCTAAGTCCCAACGAGTATATAAAATTCTAAATAAACTCCAGAAAAAAAGTGAGAATCATATCCATATGATGATCTTGCAAAGTAGAACAATGGAACTGGAGAAAGAAAAAGGAATATAATCCGGTATAATGCACCATATAATCCACAGGAAGAACGTATGTGAGTGGAATATTGATTACATGGACCTAAACATTCCGATGTTCCAAGTGCCATCAGTAGGCGCAAGCTGTGCACAGTGGTCCTCCCCTTGGTATTTTCATTATACACTGTGTTCAACAGGAGGCATGCTGTCAATATAGTAAAGTAAAAATGGTTCCATGAAATATAGTGAAAAGGCTCAGGTTTTTAATGACTAAATAAAAAAATTGTTCACGTTTTATAGTTGTAAGATATGCTAGGAGGGATCTTCCAAATTATATCAACTTTTCAGATTTATTCCCTGAAATCTTTTTTTCACCTTACATAAAGTTCCCTGCCAAAGACAGGCAATCACTACAGCTCCAGTATGTTAATGCTGCAAGAAGAACCCATCCAAGCATTATGGAACAAACCCCCTACAAAGTTGTATCATATGAATAGAGAAGATGGTTCCGTATTACAGAAAAGTATCACGCATATTTTGAAATATGGAGCCTTTGGATATTATGCCTTGAACGTCTTGTTCCTCTCCCTTAGATCTTAAATTGATTTCTATAAGGTGCAACTTTAGAGGTTTTAATATCCTTTGAGTTTGGATATCAATTATGACGGATAACGATAATGTTTCTCAAGCCTTTTTTTTCTGCTTTATATTGACAGTTGCACACAATACACCACCTCCCCCCTCCACACAATAATCCCTTTTCTGTTTTATTTATAAATTTATATTCCACGGTTCCATTTCCTTAATGCTTTGGATACGGTCAGGACTTGCGGACGGAAATCTTTTTCTATTCTTTATGGTACTTGGAGAAATATTGTACTTGTGCATTATCCCAATAAAAACTTGAAAAAAAAAAAAAAGACAAAGACACTGAGTAGAGAGCACATGCCACATACTATGTTTTAGGAAGATTTCTGCCGCTGAGTACCCTGTACGGTATTTTAATAACAGCTGTAATACGGCGCCTGTGATGCAACCCTGCCGTGGATGAACAAGGGAAACTAAAAAGAACAGCCAAGTACAGTAAAGCGATCTAGGAGAATTACAAATCCTGGAATAAAAACTCGGCAGGAGTCTGCTCTCCGGAGATTTGAGAACAGGAGGATAGAAGCTTTGGTAAATCTCCATCAGGCTGCAGTAAGGAAATCTGGGATAACAGCTTAAGAATAGTAAATTGGCTGTGACCAACGCTGATTTCAAACCTCGCTGTCTGTGTAGCTGGTCACATCATGATGTACGACTCGCTTATATTCACCTAGAATTATTTTCAGGATTAATTTTCAAAATCTAAAGACGGCGTACACGCTCCATCGTTAATACGCTGACTATGTATACCTCCTGCAGTACTCCAGATGTAAAGCAGAAACGCTTTAAAACAAAATGTCAGCATGACTGGAAGCTCGCTGGGACTCACCTTCCTCTAATTCCCATCGCCAATTACACAGTATTAATGTAGAATGAAGCATTCTGCAAACATAGTTAACCTGCAAATGAGCTTGTGTTAAAAAGTGCCATGCATCTGAATAAACAGTTGAGTAAATCAGACGTGTTCAAGAGGTTGATAAGATACCAAATCTGCTAATGTATCTAAATCAAACAGCTTGAAAACAAGTGTTCTGATTTGTTAAGAGAATATTCAAGAAAAAACAAAACAAGTTATACCAAAGCTATCATGTGTGCATGTGTGTCATTATATACATATACCTCTTTATAAATTATACTTGCATAAATAAAGAAATATATAAAGATAGATTGGATGGACTTTTAAATACAAAGATAATAATAGACTTCTTTTATAGGACCCTTTTTTGGAAGGATGGATAGATGGATGCACTGACAATGAGGGATGGGTGGACGGACACAGACACAGTACACGTATATATCTCCATGCTCCTATAGGTAAACATGTACATATTTATAAACAATACGGAACATTTACTTTGTATATAGATGCCATTATCTCAAAATGCATTTCACAAGTAAAACATCTTTAATTATTGTGCAGCAGGAATCAAAGCAATCATTAAAAATGAAATATTATTGTAAACAGGCATTTTCATCTGTGTTTACAAGATATGGTACTAGAGTAATCCAGACTGCAAAAAGACAAATCAATCTGGTTTAACCATTCCCTTATCCCTTCAGTACAGTTGATTAACCCCTTAAGGACCAAACTTCTGGAATAAAAGGAAATCATGACATGTCACACATGTAATGTGTCCTTAACCCCTTAAGAACACATGATGTGTGTGACATGTCATGATTCCCTTTTATTCCAGAAGTTTGGTCCTTAAGGGGTTAAGGGGTTAAACAAGCTAAAGAAACAACAATGAAGTGTGTTACAATATGGGCAAACGATTCTTCTGGACTCAGGACTTGGATTTCTTTGAATATCAATAGTAGTTGTAGTAGCACTACTAATAATTAAATTGATTGTTATCAATATGTAAATGTGTATTTTCTAAAATGTGTATATATGATTATAGTTATTAAATTTGGTGATCCAGCAGCTCCAGAAGGTGAATTCAATATATTTAACGTTCTAATGATAAAAAAAAGTTTTCACTGCTACAGGTAAAATCTCCTTTCATCAAATCTCAACATAAATTTTTTGCAAACAATTATTTCTAAATCATTCTATTTTAGTTGTTCTATAAATATACCCATCACCATTTGTTGCAAGTTAATTTCTATAACCACATATTTGTCTATATGTGATATATACTTGCATATATCATTTTGTTCAATTTCTCTGAGATATACTTGCTGCATATCTCATTTTGTTCAAATTTTGTTCAGATAATTTACATCATGTCAAGACTGTATCACCTTCCTATATCTTGTGCCGCTTGCAAATATCAAGACCAGACTTTTACATTTCAAATACAACTTCATTAATAGCATCTCTTGGGATGAGCGACTCTTGAACAGAGCCCTGGGATAGTTCACTTTAAAACAGAGCCACTTTTGACCTTTGTTCTATTAACAACTCTCTAGACTCTATCTTTGAGCAAGCTATCAACCTGCACACAAGCATTTTTTTCTCTAAAGCTGACTCTCTACAATAACCTTTTGAACATGGTCTAGCAAAATCTAAATAGATAGCATCCACTGCAGCATGTTGATTTATTAATTTTACATAAAATCATGTCGACTCTCATTACTGATCGTTTTGTTTTTGCATCATATTCCTAAAATTATTCCATCAGTCTTGTAAATGCATGTGGTCTTGTAATACTAGATTTGAACTCAAGTTTGATATTTTACCTGACCTCTTCCTTTTACTCTTTACTCTACCCCTCCTATGAAGTTTAGAACTTTTTAAATTAACTGCACAGTCCTGAGTACGATTCTATCAAGTTTAATTCATGCATATTGAATAATACAATTTTGTAAGGACATCTGCAGATGCCTTGAGGTTATTCACAAAATCAAAAGTCACAGACTATGAAAAATAAAAAAAAAATATCCAGCGATCAATATTAATACTTAAACTTTATAAATTCAATGTCCAACATTTTTTAGTGAATATTTAAATAAATTTCCTTGTTAATTCTCTAAAACACTTAGTCAATATACACCCAATCTGCATAGAGATGCATTTGGCCATTTTAAAGGTTGATTTTATATTGCTTATAATATATTCTTCATTCTTTTACATATGGCCCATTTTCATTTTTTTTATTATATTCTTTTCACTTGTTAACTCATAAACACAATCTACTTTCACCTTACTCTGACAATGCTATCAACAGCCCACTCACAACTATATTGATTGACTCCCATTCATATTCTCTCACCAGCCATTTTGCACTTGCACTTACCATCTTTAAAGCTCACCTCCGTACTAAAGCATTTAAAAGCCATCTTAAGAAGCACTTAAAATAAAACTTGACTTCTGTGTTTCAGTTGCTATAGAAAACTCTTTATATATTGAGGAAAAATACATAACAGTGGACCATGTAGAATGGTAAATTAAAGTCAACAATGGATTCTGGGGACACCATAAACCACTAGACTTCAGGTAGAATATCTCCAAAACTATAAGATGGCGTTATTTCCCACTCATGGCCCATATTTTTTATTTTATTTTTATTTTACAAAGAAAACAAAATATGTACAGGAAAAAAATGCATTTAGGTTGTAAATTAACTTCACACAGCAGAAAATACCTACACAACCCATATCTGCTGGATCTCAGGCAATCACAATTTTGAATCAACCTGTGAATAGGAGAGTGTCATATATATATATATATATATATATATATATGTGTATATATATATATATATATATATATATATATATATATAGAGAGAGAGAGAGAGAGAGAGAGAGAGAGAGGGAGAGAGAGAGAGAGAGAGAGAGAGAGAGAGAGAGAGAGAGAGAGGGCTCTATATATCACTCTCACTTTTATATTTAAGGGCCACATCCTAAGCAACATAACCAATTAATGAACCACTATTTTTTGCAAAAACCATTTATGGGTGGTTTAACAAAAAAGGGGTCTTTGAAGCTGTTATGTTGCATAGAGTGTCCTCTACCACCATAACAAACTCTAGATTTGTCATATCTAACCTGGCTGTCCAGATGTTTCTAAACTACATTTCCTGTGATGCCCTCATGACAGGCACAATGGTTCTATGATCATCCAAACCATCTACACCTTCAGCATTTGAAGGTGTAGATGTTGTCCCTTAATTACCCAACAAAAGAGTAGCTGTTAGTATTATATCACAGTGTTTAATACATTGTAAAGAGAATCCGAGGAAACCTGAGGAGTATTGAAAGGCATACTAGGTGTTTACAAAAAGAAAAATCATAACAAAAAATGTACAGCTCTATCTACTAATGTCAGGAAACCTACCGCTGTCTACCTGGGTCTAGAACCTCTGTCTCCCACTTTCTGCTTCTACACTTTGCTCACCATGCCACGATGTAACTTGCTCATTTGGGAAGATTCCAGAGAGCTGCTTTATCACATTCGTTGCTTATTGTGCAGAGCATCCATGGGTAGCACAGGTGCTGCCTATCACTCCCTGGAAACAGAATTAATTAGTCAACACTATTTAAAGGACCACTCTAGTGCCAGGAAAGCATACTCGTTTTCCTGGCACTAGAGTGCCCTGAGGGTGCCCCCACCCTCAGGGACCCCCTCCCGCCCGGCTCTGGAAAGGGGAAAGGGGTAAAAACTTACCTTTTTCCAGCGCTGGGCGGAGAGATCTCCTCCTGCTCTCCTCCTCCGATCCTCCTCTTCTCCTCCCCGTCGGCTGAATGCGCACGCGCGGCAAGAGCTGCGCGCGCATTCAGCCGGTCACATAGGAAAGCATTCACAATGCTTTCCTATGGACGCTGGCGTGCTCTCACTGTGAAAATCACAGTGAGAAGCACGCAAGCGCCTCTAGCGGCTGTCAATGAGACAGCCACTAGAGGACATAGGGGGAAGGCTTAACTAATTGATAAACTTAGCAGTTTCTCTGAAACTGCTATGTTTATGAAAAAATGGGTTAACCCTAGAAGGACCTGGCACCCAGACCAGCTCATTAAGCTGAAGTGGTCTGGGTGCCTAGAGTGGTCCTTTAAGGAGAATCTCTCTGGCTCATGTAGGCCCCTTCATGGTTCCAGAGTCGTTGGTGCTTTTTGTACCTATTCTTTCAGTCTCTGTTATATTTGACCGAACTTACATGGATTACGCTTCGGAGTATGCACTGGTTTCATTGTTTCTTCTACCAACCTGTGTCTGGTACTGTTTTTTTTTTTGTCTTTTTATTATCTATTTATTTATTGTATTTTTTTATATTTTGTTCCTCTTCTGGTCTGTAGCATTCCCTTAGTCTAGTCCTGTTTTTTCATAGTTCTACCTTTAGACCGAGTACTCTATGATCGTTAACACACTTCTTTCTATTCCTCTGTCTTAGCCTTTGTTAGGTCACTGCCTCTTACCTTGCTGGGGATACTAAATTCATTAGTGTCCATCACTAACCCGAACCCCAGTGCATTTATACACACAGTATTCTTCTTGTATGCTGTGTGTACTCTTTACTGTTACAGAATATTTAGTGAATATGTCTAAATATTTTATGAAAAGCACTGAGGAAGAGATAACATGTACAATGATATACAGTATAGGTACTGAAGTGTGTAGGCTCAAAGATATCACTCTATATGAACATAATTGAATAGTTTGACATAAGTAAATATCACAGCAATATTACGAGATAAAATAAATTAGTGTTTCAATATGAAAAAAAAGTGCAAAAATATGCGCTATTGAATTAACAATTATTGTAGAGAGAAATAATATTGTAAAATTATCTAAATTATTTTTGCCATATAAGAAAAAAATATAACTGCTTAATAATATTGCAGGATAAAATAAACAAAACATTGCAGTGTGAAAAAACATGATTACATTTTGAAAGAAATGTGTGTTGTAATATAAAATGAGTTCTGAAATGGCAAATAAGTGAAAATGTCTTTATAAAATAATGTGCTACGTACTGCACTATGAAAGCTATGTAGCAGTATGCAATAATGAGTATTGCAGTATGAAACAAATGATTGTTCCAGCATGAAATATTACAGAATATATAATACTGCATTTTGAAACCAGTATTTCAGTTTTAATTATAATATTATTGTAGTCTGAATTAAAGGCACACTGTAGGCACCGAGTCCACTTGAGGTAATTGTAGTGGTCTGGGTGCTGTGACCCTTGTGCACTTAGTGCTGCAATGTAAAACATATAAATGGATACAAAACTATAAAGCTGTAGTCCTTTTTATTTATTTTTTTTCTTATGTACAATTTAAAGGTTTACATTATATTATTTGTCTTACTTGTTCCTAGTTTTAGAATTGTGTCTCCGAATGTTTGAGAAAAACAACTGATGATGTCAAGTATATTTTCATCAAATCTACTCCAAAAAAAATCTACTTTATATATTGTTTACATATCAGGCAAAGATATATATATATAAAATTAAATTAAATGTAATTGCCTTTCTCGGTGTGTAATTAAGGAGATATATTATTTGCCATTGTGGGGTTGTAAACATCATTTAATTAGGAGATTGATTGGTGCAGTGTGGAGGTCTGGGTCCATAATGTCTACAATACAGCATTTATAGCATGGTCAGGATCAATCAATCAGTAGGTCCCTACTTCAGACAGGGAATCACGTGTTGCAAGCATCAGAGAACAGTCTCCAGGTCTATTTAATTCCCATTTATCGTAAACTCAATGCCCATAATGTGAACATATATCAGCCGTACACCTATATACGGAGACATGGGGTTGATCCATAAATGAAGACACAAAATTGAAGAGGAATGATACGTACAGCATGGACTACTGTTAGTGTAAATGAATCCTTTATTAAATTAAATCAGTACTAGATTAACGGTAATGTTGGACAAAAAAAAACATGTGTTACTGCATCCTTTGCAAAAATAAACGTAATCTCAATGCATCGACAAAGGGCCATCTACAAGATGTATTCACAACACCAAGTCTGACATTTAAAGGAAGCTGTGAGGTAACTAAATTTTCTTCATACGTTGTATACAGAGGCTTCCATTTTTGGAATTCGTTTTTAATAGATAATTTTGCTTTTCAAAATTTACACAAGTTAGAAAAATTGTATTTCCATTTTTAGATAAAGTACAGTATGCACTTTAAGACAAATTTTACATCATGAATACAATATATAAAAAAATATATACAATATATAAATAAATGAATATCAACATCATAATCATTTCTCTTTCTTTCCTTACAATTATAAATATTTGAATAAAAATGCTTGATATTTGGACATTCAATTCAGTTAATCTCTCCCTATCGGGATACAGCCAGTGGGGGGAAAGAAATAACGAAAAATATATAGTGTGTGTGTGTGAAGATGTCAATCAACCAAGTCATATCAAAAGTCATAATCAACAATGTTATAATATTGTGTTCAAACGAAGAAAATTATTTTGAGAATAATTCCACGAAGGACTTCTATTCCAGCAAAGACCTAACAGACACTTTGTTAGTATTGGAACTCAGAGCTTTCGTTCCCTCAACAAATGTAATCTACTCTAAATAGTCAGTTGTTTTTATGGTTGGAATAGCATGGTTGTGCAAGTACATGAATCAGACTACAAGACACATTAATCATATGATTTAATGAAGGTTGTCTATTTGTTTAATTGAAATTGAATTAGAGTGTAATAAAGAGTAATAGCATCAGCTTGCGGGGAGGGGGGAAATGGTAAGGTGAAAGTGACAACTTTACACAAGAAGACTTTCTCCTTCAAGGCTTAATCTTCTCACATGTCCACCAAATGGGAAGAAGGGGACCAAAAGACCTCCCACATCTCTAACATGTTGGTGTCATTTAAAGTGAAATTTGGGCTTTCCATTGTGATGTCATTTATCAATGTGTTGGGAATTTATAACCAAATTCTCGAAACCTGGTAGCTATTGTGCCCTCATGCAATAAAGGCAATATTTTAGTCCACTGTGTTCTAGCTATGGACATATATTAGACTCTTTCTCAGTGCATTTTTTAATAGCTTGTACATTGATGATATACAGTGTTTAGAAGTCTCCTATTGTAACCATACACTTTTTTTAACTAAGTTAATTTATTTAATTAAATTGTTAAATAAGTAAATTATTGTGTATGATATCTAATAAAGCATCTCAGGCCCATAGACAAAATCAAAATCTCTTAAAACGTTATGGCTTTTGCTATTACAGCTTTTAAAGGTGCGAATTAATATTTTATGCAACAAAATATCAAAACTTTTCATGACTCTAAACCCAAATGTCGGAGGCATCATATACTTTTAAAGTTGTGTTTTATACGAGCCATATGTATCGCATCTGACTTCCTCAGAAACAAGTACAAACACTTACAGTTATGACTGTTACAAATAAGGTAAATATATAAAGATATAGGTTTAAAAAGGGTAAATTGTTTTTTTTTACAAATTTGCAATTGTGCAGATTGAGCTATGATTGCTATTACATTGCATGTACTATTTTAAAGTCTATAGATGCATACATACCAATAAAAGCAGAAAACTATATTATTATTATTATTATTATTATTATTATTATTATTATTATTAACAACATTAGAAGAAGGAAGAGACCTTTGGATTGCTAACCTAACATTAGGACACAAGAGAGAAATGGGACATTTACGTCATTGAGGTTCAATATATAAATAAAGTAATATTCAATTCAAATATCTCCCTATCGGGATATAGTAGGTGTTTACAAATATTGCAAATGCGTAAAACAAATGGTGACAAAATGGTGAATTGCATGATTTAAAAATTAGGATTGTAGAGAAATAAGATAGACATTATTTATTCTTTTTTTTTTTTTTTTTTAAGTCTGTAGATGTCTAAATACCGTGAAAGCATATAACTACATTATTGTCACTTTACGGACAAAACCTGAAGAAGTCAGAAACCTTTGGATTGCTGGTTAAGATAGTCTAACTATATGACAGTGGAGAAAAATGGGACTTACATTATTAAGTTCGGGTTATCAGATCACAGTGTGCAGCAATTGGAGTAAACTGATAAATAGGTTGTAATATTATTTGTATAATAAACAAGGGAGTTTTAACCTCCCAGTAATCACCCAATTAGATGTGATTAATTTTGGAGAACTCTCTCATCAATAAAACATGTCTTCATGGATGACAATATATTCCCTGAAAGAGAGAGTTGTTGAGTTTTTGAATAGGTTCCGACAACAAAGTGAGGATTTTTACACACTCTGGCTAAAGAATAAGCATTAATTATAGCAATAAAATATCTAGTTCTATCTCTAAGTGCCTGTTTTTGCTTAATGTAATGTATATTGTATTACATAATAAAATGAAGAAGCGTATATTATTATTAAAATATATATAGAAAAAATATTATTTTTAAATGCATGCTTGATATCTTATAAATCAGATTGGATTTTATTTTTTATAATTAGAAAAACACTGTAAAGTAAAAATAATTGTGAAATAGAAAGTGAAGTGTACATTAGACAAAGGTTTATTCACTGAACTCCAAATTGTAGATAATTAAAATCAGAATGGAAAGGTTAGAATAAAATAGCCAAGATTTGAATATGTTTGAGTTGATGAGTTTTTCTAAATTAGCTGTGTTTGCCTACATTTACAAAATCTTGAAAATGTTAAAAAAAAAATGATTGCAACATGACAAACTTTGCAAAAGTTTTGACCACTATCCTGGAACTGAAAGAGTTAAGCACGTTTACCAATGAAAGCTTTGTGTTGATTGCGTCGGCAAAGAATGCATTTGTTTTATTTCTCTAATTTTTTTTCCCCTTGAAATGGCACAGAGATCTAGTCCGCGTTTCTTGGTGTATAGTGGTAAACATCCTTAGATCCATTTTAATTGCTACTGTGTGAGATATTCAGTAAATACTTTTTCAAGTACTTTATGCATTTTGAAAATCATTACAGGGCCTGCTCATTACTTCACCAGCTGCTGCAACTGATCAAGTACAAGCTATGACTCCACTTCCCGTAGAGACACGAGTTCAGGTCAGAAGATTATGTGATAGATATGGATCTCAGAATTCCAGTCCCTAAGGGGCTCTTGGGCTTGCCAGCAACGTTTGTATAAATATAATTAAAACGAAAACGGCTTGATTGCAGGGCATTTGGCTGCAGAATGTGGCTTCTTAATTCCGAGCTGAGAACATCCTGACATTCCTGTTTTGACAAAAATATTCTTCACACGAAACAGCGTTCTGATCAGGAAAATGTCCCCCTCACTGCGGAACCACCAGTTTGGCAGGGTGAGGCAAACAATGAGCTTTCAAACTATGTACAGAAGTCATAAGTAAATTATTAACTAATAACTGCACATAGTTTAAATGTGTCATTGTTTGCTGGAAAAACCTTTTTCATTGTAGCTGTTTTTATAATTTCCTCATTGAATGACATTTAAATAATAGTTCCATCCTTTTTTTTTTTTTAAGTACTTGTTATAAGTGTCATGTTAACAGTGTTAAAGGACCACTCTAGGCACCCAGACCACTTCAGCTTAATGAAGTGGTCTGGGTGCCAGGTCCAGCTAGGGTTAACCCATTTTTTTTATAAACATAGCAGTTTCAGAGAAACTGCTATGTTTATTAATGGGTTAAGCCTTCCCCCTAATCCTCTAGTGGCTGTCTCATTGACAGCCGCTAGAGGCGCTTGCGTGATTCTCACTGTGAAAATCACAGTGAGAGCACGCAAGCGTCCATAGGAAAGCATTGTAAATGCTTTCCTATGCGACCGGCTGAATGCGCGCGTAGCTCTTGCCGCGCGTGCGCATTCAGCCGACGGGGCGGAACGGAGGCGGAGAGGAGGAGGAGAGCTCCCCGCCCAGCACTGGAAAAAGGTAAGTTTGAACCCTTTTCCCCTTTCCAGAGCCGGGCGGGAGGGGGTCCCTGAGGGTGGGAGCACCCTCAGGGCACTCTAGTGCCAGGAAAACGAGTATGTTTTCCTGGCACTAGAGTGGTCCTTTAACACAAAAAGAAACAAGTAACAAGGGAAATGCACACACTAAAAAAGGAGGGAATAGTTCCTGCAGGATGCTCCAGAGAGGAAGGGCCAAACCCTGAAGACATCAAATGAAAAAAAGAAATATCCAGTCACATCTGAGGTTTCTTCTAAAAGGCAGTCTTTATTTGAAACATGGAAGTGGAGACAACGTTTTGGCTCCTCTCTGAGCCTTTATCAAGCCTCAAAAGTTGCAATAGGGAGTTGATACTAGTGGTAATGGAAAGAACTTGAGGGTGATGGCCAGGGAGAATTAAAATATATTTGCATATATTTGTTTGGTTGAAATGGGAATGAGGTGGTAATTGAGGAAAATATCAAACAGTTAGAGAAGTTTAATTTTTTTCTGTAGGATGCAATGGTGGAAGATAGGCCTCTGGACAGAAATGAAGAGAGGAAAATAGTTATGTGAAAATATGTACAGTTAGGGGTAGGGGAAGGGTACGGACAAACTGTGCATAAAACAGGATTACCTTTAGGTAGGATTGCATTTAAACTATACTTTGTGCTTGTGAAATCTCAAGAACATCACTTCCTACCCATCATAGATAGTGGTTGAAAATATAGGAGTGCAGGCATTTGTTGCAATGGCAATCGGTAGGGCAACATGTAACAGTTCTAAACTTGTAGCCTCACACTGGGCATTGTTGTCAAGTACAATATCTGTATCAACACCTGCTCTTTAACTGCATAGACTGGGTATATGTTTTTCTAGCAAATGAAAATGTAATAAATCAAATGACAAGATGGTATCAATAAACTACCTTTAGTAACTTGTATTAGAAATGTTGAGGATTCGTGTCCCTGCATATCCTGCTTTGTTATAAAGAAAAATACATATCTAATGTGTTGTAAATGCGTCTACAAATTTCATAAAACAACAGCTCTCGGCTGAGACTTCCACATCTATTTTGCAAATAGCCCTTTCCACTGATGTAGGTGAATACTTATTTTCTCCATTTATACAGTAACAAGTTGAAGTTTTCATAGACCCAATATATCGTTTTGATAATGTTTTGCTCCTTCTATATAAAAGCTCACTGGAACTATCTAGCCATCCTCCTAAGAGTCACAAGAGAGCCTCAACCCATATTCTATCATGGCTATAAAGAGTATAGCAAAGAGTAAATATTGGTCTAAAAATCACATTTCTCCTACTTACACTAACACATCAGCTTCATATTAACATCCTTGATCTCCCACTTCCTCTGTGGGACATGCTGTAGATTACGACACAATCAGTAAATTTATTTAACTCCCTAAACTAATTGTTTAGAACCCTTAATCCTTAAATTGTGTGATATTTATACATGCAACGTATATTCCCTAGATCAAGGGTTGGCAACCTTTGGCACTCCAGATGTTGTGAACTACATCTTCTTTGATGCTTTGCCAGCATTATGGATGTAGGAGTATTATGGGAGATGTTGTCTTCAACATCTGGAGTGCCAAAGGTTACCTGCCTATGCCCTAGACCAGTGGATCCCAAACCAGTCCTCACACATCGCCTGCTAGTCCGGGATTTAGGGATTACCCACTCGAGTTTAAGGTGGTAGTTTTTTTTAAAGAAAAAAAAAACACCTCAGACACAACTGGGTATTCCCTAAATCCTGGTTTGGTTAGGGGGCGTAAGGACTGGTTAGGTAACCACTGCCCAAGATGATACAATAAACACCATCCTCCAGTAGAACACTATCTGAACATCACAAAATCATCATCCAGACAGTCACATCTGCTGGGGGTATGAAATCAGAAATTACTACATTTTGTTTCCCTCCCTCCATGCAACACCTAAAATTACACAGTGATGGAAATATTCCTCCTATGATATCTCTCCCCCGGAATATCGCATTGTCCACACAAAAGCTTGCTTAGTGCTGCACGTTCCTTTGAGTTTTGGCAGCCTGTGTCATTGTTGAAGTTGACCTCTGTCAAACTCCCAATACAGATTAAAGAGTTGGCACTCGCTCAGATTTACCACAGTGGTATGAGCCTCGGAATACCTTATTCAAACCTTCATTCATGTAGCAAACTTCACACGGATTCTGGTCTCCAAGTTTTACATTCATCATTCACACAGAAAATTTAATTTCTGGACCCCAAATAATTCTAATTGCCTTTTTAGTAACTAACTATTTTGTTATTAAACTCTTAGCAGGGGGGCAACATTAACAACAAACCTTTATAGCAGACTACAATACACAAAAATTAACTAATTATGACATTTTTACACAGTTGTGAGCATTTCACACTAGCAACAAAACAGCTGACAATACTAAGGATATATTCAACCAAACCCTCCAGTCTATTTCTCAATGTCACCCACCCAGCAGGTAACAAAAATCTCTTTTGTAGCTTGACATAAGAACAACAGACAAGTTGTTCTAAGGATTTTACTGTGGACGAATCAGATTTGGCCACTCTGACACACTTAAATAACTGTTGGACTTCAATGACCTCAAAAATGATCAAATCTTCACTGATAATGTTTTAGACTTTTCTCATTTGTCTCTTATCTCAAGATAAGAGACCACCAATCACACATTACTCAGTCTTCCCATAATAAATAGCCCAATTCAGTACTCCACAATATGTACAGGAAAGATATACATTTAAAATATATATATATAGCAGTCATCTGAGTGAGGTGGTTTTAGAATAGTATATGCCTATCAGCAATGACAACACATGTCTAAACTCCTTGGCATAGACATTCGAAATGCTAACAATCAGCAGTTATAGAGAAGGAAACTTAATGTGATGGATTGATGGGTGGATGGACTGACGTATGGACAGTTGGGAAAGAGACAGAAAGACAGACTGCAACTAGGGCATTAAATACCATACTCTGTTCAGCAGCCCAGTCGAGGATCAGATACTGCTGAGCATCCTTTAACGCTATATGGGAGATTGGAGACCATACTTAACAATGCACCAGCCTGGGCCCCTAAACAGACTGGATCGGCTTGGCCCTGGCTGCCTCCTCATATGGTCGGGACTGAAAGTATGCACTTGCTCTCCATTTTCTCCTGGCATACAAACGCCCATGCAGACACAAAGGGAACTGCAAACTACACAAGCTAGCTTGCACTAGACCTTCCTGCCCCCAAGTCGTATGGAAACATAAGGGTGGCTGAAAATCTGTTTATATATGTATATTTATGTGTGTATATGTGTGTCAAGGTGTGTGGATCTGAGTGTGTGTGTGTGTGTGTCAGTGAGTGTGTATATTTATGTTTATCTGTGTGTTGTTACTCAATTTTCTCTGAAACTGCCATGTAGCCAGGAGAACAAAGATATCCCCAAGCCTCCCCCTTCTCAAACATGATGGCCACAAGCATCATGGTAGAGAGATCTGTTCAGCAAAATGCAAGGATGAACAATGATCAGACTTGTAACATCTTTATCCAATTTTGGGTTATGCTAAGTTTGCTCTCATTATATACAATACTAAATTTAAAACTAAAAGTGTTGCAAATACATATATATACACATACTGTAAACAATTAATTTCATCAAATGTCAGGATCTGAACTCATTGTTTTTCATGTCAGATGACACTTACATATTTTATAATTGTTATAAATAATTGTCATAAACAGTAAAAAAGTATGTTTGCCAATTACAAAATGCTAATTATTCATTAGATGAAACAAGCTGCATTTTATTTATTTATTATTCATTAGACTAAAGAAATAATTTGTTTACATTGTTTCCGTTCACAAAGCCAGTGCCCTGCAAATGGCTAGATATAATAAAAAAACAACAATTTTAAAAACAGGAAAAATAAAAGAGAAATGCGCCGTAGGCTGGGAATGCAATCAGAGGCTTCGTGCTTCTCTTTTGAATATTAGCTAATTTAGGGTTGTGATATATATTAGCATAGATAAGAATTCTTGAGAAATACAATGTCAAGTTAAATATCAGGTGATGACTTCATACGAGGGCAAGTCAAGGGATGGCCATTTTACAGCCACGGGAAGATCAGCTTTAATTAACGTAAGTGCCAATGTGGTGTGTAATTATGGGACAAGAGAGCCGACATGCAAATGTTAAAATGCTGATTGATCAAATCCTTCCAGTTGCTCATTAATGCAATGGGACTAAGTCACTGTGGCAGGAACGAAGAATATATTCTAATTGCCGCAGGCCCACTTTTATAATACTAGAGTTAGCAAAATCACTCAGATGTGTTTTATTGTTTATGAAAGTTAAAAAAAAGGGATATAATGAAAATGTGATGATTATGTAGTTTAAAAATGAAGATTTTTGCTACCACTCCTTTACATTGTTTCTGTGACTGATACAAACATGATCGAGCAAGACCTAAACAGACTTCTGTATCTAATTAAAATCTCAACATTACCTATTTATAATTTGAATCTTAGTTAAAAAAAAGAAACTGGGGGCAGGGCTTGGCCGCCATACTGAGCGTTCGCATGGAACGAGGGCTCTTAGACTAAATTGCCCAAATACATGCAGAATCGCCGATAACAGGGTGCATGTAACTCCTGAACTTACCTGGGACATCCTGAACAGCAATTGGTGCATTATTATCTGGTCCTGACTGATCGCTGCCTTTTGTGGTCCCAGCTAGGAGGGGTGACCTCAGTGGAACTCGATGGGTAAAACTGTGACCAAGTCTCATATTCCCCCTTCCCTTTGGACCGGGGGGGGGGTCATCCCAGTCTTCACCTCCACTACAGCTAATACTCACCTTTACTCCAGCTCATTATATTCTGGCAGTGGTGTGCTGAGTTCCCGATCTCAAGATGGTGGTGAATCCTGTGCTCTCACATGGGTCTGCGACAGATCCACTGGAGAGATGGAGAGAGGCCTTCTGCCTAAAATTTGACCAAGTCTGTGCACAATTCTGGCACCGAATCAAGATGAAAGCAACACCAGTTGAGCCTGTGCTCCCTGACGCTGCCATGGCTCAGTCCTTGCACTCTGAGCTGAGAGCCCAGAAGGGGCTATACTCTGAACACAGTCCACACACCCAGGAGAACTCCCCTCACCAGGGTCTTACCCAGGATCTCACCCTAGTTGCATGGGTCAGTGGACATTGTGCAACAGGTCTTCTACTGGTCCAGAGATGGCGGGACGGTCTCTGGAGAAGAAGGGGTGGGTTTCGGCAGATCCACTCTCGGCGCATGACAGTCTTCTACAGTATGGGAATCCGTTGATGGACTCTCTAACAGGTTCTCTCACCCACTGGCACATCTGGATTTTCTGCACACCGATCACACTGGAGCATCTCTACTTCATTTCTGCATTTTCTTACCTGTACAATAATGTATCAGATTAGTGTGCTTTTGCTAGTGGGGTGGTATTCAACTTCAACAGTCTGGTTACTAGCTGTGCCTGATAACACCTGGCAGTATTTCATTCACCAGCTTGGTTCTAACTAACAGTAATTTTCATTTGCCAAGTCCAGTTCGGTTACCCTGCAGATTTTGTTATATTTGCTGCCACCAGACTGTATGTTTTATTGTCTAGTCTAACATGTTTCTTTATTATTTCTATCCATAAAAATGTGCAGTCTCATCTACATTTTATGCCATATCCATCCTATCATTTTTGCATATATCCATACTAAAATGTTTTCGTCTGCACACTAAAATAAAGAATGTAAAAAATAATGAAACTATTGAAGGAAGAGTAACTGAGTTACCTGCAAGACTACTCCTATTGGTCTCTAAACACAGGAAGGGTTGAGGTAGATTTCATCAGTGGTCAGAAGAAGAAACAGGATGGAATGAAGAAGAACACAAACATCTTAGATACAGCTAAGTAAGCTAGCAAGAGGCTTTACAGTTACAATTATTTGTATAGAGCCAACATATTCTGCAGCGCTGCACAATAGGTAAAAGAAGGCAAACAATTAATTCTAACAAAACACGCTAGACATATGTGAATGGTAGGTAAAGAGGAATCTGATCAAACAAGCTTACAATCTAAACTTTAAGAAGGCCCATAGACAGTTTTTGTAATCTATGGTATGACTTTGACTTATAAGACCACATAGATGGACCACCGGTTATATTAGGTACCATGTATAGCTCTACACACGTCAAACACCAATTCCATCATGCCTATTACATGCATGGTGGGTTCAAGGACAATTTGGAAAGGCTTTGGAAACTGGCATAGTGTCAGGTCCCCTGCCTCTGTGCAGGTCGCGGTGGCCTTGCTTACTCCGCCGCTGTGCTCCAGACTGACAGTGTTTCTGACACTGCACGCTCCAGAGCAGCATCCTTATATGTGTGCCAGACCCGGTAATGTGAATACACAGTGATGACCTCAGAGACCACAAGGGAGGGAAAAAACACCTCCCACGTATTGTGGCTAGCACTAATTGGAGGTTAGCCAATCAGACACACCCTGTGTGTATATAAGCTAACCTTCCCCTTTCCTCAGTGCCCTGTTGAGGTTTAGCCCAATAACTCATTATACTCTGTCTGATTATTTGGTTACCGAACTTTGGCTTGTCTTACGTTTACTCTTTCTCTGCTCCCAGACCTCGGCTTGTATCTTCATATTCCGTCTCTCTATTCCCCTTTGATCTTGGCTTGCTTTGACTATTCTTTTGCATAGCCCGGCCATTCTAAGGGCCGGTTTTGCAATTCTCTCTGTTGTGTACTGTCTTTGTGTTAGGTTCACTACCAATCGTGACACATAGATGTGGGAGTTGCAAGATAAGAGTGTGAGGTTGGTGCACTAGGTTATGAGTGGCAATATAAACTGTTCAAATAAGGGTTGGCCTCTGGGAGGTGAACATAAACTGCATTAGGTGGAGATGTCTCTCAAGATTTTGGATTATGGATGTATCCTGAGTCCTAAGTAGAAGATGTAATCTGCATAAATGTGACCATCATTTCTGAGAGGACCTCTCATCTGTGTTAGGGATGTAAGCATTCATTAGCATTTGGGTAACTCAGCTTTTGTATCCTAAACAGAGCAGCCACTTCATCCCTGGCATCATCCTTAACCCAGATGCACCCTATAGGTTTCCTTGGCAAGGTGCCCCAGAAGCCCAAAAAGCTGAAACCTTTTTCTCAAGCAATTAGCATTTTTTTGTTCCCGTTACCTTATCCTCCTATATCTATTTACAAGTTACCTCCCCTAACCTACAATCTGGATCTGCCTATACTATACCTTTGAGTGGAGGTTCTTTGCATGAATGCTTTAACTAAGGCTAAGTACAAGAATCCTGTAAGTAGACATTACTTGCATGAAAGACTTTAATGAAGACCACATTCACATAAACCAGGAGTGGAAGCTACCGTCATGAGTAATTTGAGTTGTAAATATATTAATTAATTTCTTGAGTTGATCATACTTGTTTCAATACATAAAGGCTTTTGATGCATTGAAGGAAGGCTAATTGCATCAATGTTTTGGGTGGTGGCTACCTAAGGGGCTGTATTTAAGAGCCTGTAGAGCCAACGACCAACATGGGTGTCTTAAATGGTCACTTCCTGTGTAATTGCCTTTAGTTACTTTATGAATTCATTCAATTAAGACTAATTGTCTTTAGTGAAGGCTACCAGAATAAATTCTTTAGTCGTGACTGCCTACATGACTGCTTTGAGTGGAGACTTACTGAATGAATGGCTTGAGTGGAGGCTACCTGCATGATGCTTTTTGTTGGGTTTACCTGTATGAATGAGTGGAAGTTACGAACAAAGTATGCAGGAACGGGCTTCTACAGATGTTATAAAAGCAATCTTTATTTGGCAAGATAATAATACAACATTGTTGCGGCCTACATGGCTTTAAGCATGCCATGTAGGCCAAAATGTTGTTTATCGTCAAATTTGCCCAAATAAAGATTGTTTTAATACCACTCATGGAAGCCCATTCTTGTATATTTTGCTGGTTACTGGAGAAGGGGTTTGAGGTTCACCTGAGACGTAGTGCTGGAGGTATCACTCTAGAGGTATCACTCTTTTACTTTTATTTCTTAATATTTGTAATGAAGTTTATTTGAGCATCTTTAGCAATGACTACCTGTATGATTGTGAAATAATGGATGAAAGCAAGTCTCTGTTTATGATAGCTAGAGTATAATAAAGAAATAAAGCCAACACTTTTTTTTTCTCCTTGTGCTCTGCGCTTCCTGCACAGCAGTTAATATCCTTCAGTAATAGCCCCAAGGGTTGACTTATCTATGCATAATTAATTAGAGAAGGCACATACATGGGAAAGACAAATACACCTCAGTGCAACACTCGTTCATACAATAACAATCAATAAGAGCTCGATATTAAATTTTAAACACTTTTATTCATCCAGATTAAATTTAATTAGGAGAGTGAATATAATATCGCTTAGTTTCAAAGTGTATTTTAGGTTAAAAAAAAATCAAAAAAAAATCTGTGTTTGAAACTAAACAAACAGAAGAACAATAATTATTTTTCATTTGAAAAATAAACCGTTTTTTTTTAAACTAAGTACCTTTTCTGAAAATAATCATAAAATTCACTTAAATATTTCATGTTTTGATACTCATACAAACTAACACTTAAATACTGGTTGTAACACCTAAAGAGTGACTGTTTAGTTTTTTGTTAACAAAAAATGCCAGAAGCTTAGCTCTAACAGGCGTCATTGAATTGCAGTGATGCTAAAATAATACACAGATTGATACCCAACATTCCAATGAATCGGTTCTCATAATGCATCTTTAGAAAAACAAAAAGTGATCACCGGAAGCCAGATTTTTTTGTGTGTTCTGGAAAGAAATGTGTGAGTGCGTAGATAGCACGTAATTTAATAGAAACCAAAAATAACAATTTTGTTCGACTGGGGGAAAAAAATGAGGTGAGAGCTATGAAAATTATATTGAATATACATATTGTTTCACCAATATATCCCTACAGAAATTCTTTAATTCTCTCACATTGTGCCATTGTATTCCCTATATTTATTTTTACATATGTATTTGTATTGTTTCCATTTATATTGTATATGTCTCGACATTACCACAACATTGGCAATATTGCTTCATTAGGCATACACCGATACATGCAAACTCACTAATGTATACACACACTAATGGACACTGCTAGATACAGACACATTCTGAGACACAGTGTGTCTCATAAAATAGATTATTATCTCTATATGTGTGTCTGACTGGTATCTGCCATATGGTTGAGAGTGTGTCTGTGTTTGTGGGCATGACTCTGTGTATGTGTGTGACTGTATGTGGGTGACTTAGTGTGTGTGGGTGACTGTAAGTGGAGAGACTGTGGTCATGCAGTTGCAGAGCTAGAACTTTAGTGGCAACACTGACTGTTTCTGTCAATGGGATGGATGCCACCCAAGGGTACCAATTGCAAATAGAATTATTTTTGAATAAACTAATGTTGCTTGCAGTTGTCAAAATCCTAGAATCCTATATATATTATACTATAAACTGAAAATATTACAAATATTATTCTTAAATTTTGACTTTAGCCCAGTACAGAAAACCCAATGTATTGTAGCGGTATGACTTACAAAAAAAAATACACATGCCTTTTTGTTGTATTTTTATTTCAATGTCAGAATTTTGTATTTGATTTTTTTATAACAAATCAAAATTCTGATATCGATAGTAATAATTCTATTAGTTTTTGTATATGTCAAAATACATGTTAAGGAATTTCTGCGGAAGCAAAACCTTTCAAATTGTCCTCTATTGTCTCCTGGGCAATATTTGGAATGGAGCAGACAGGAAATTGCCAAATTGTTGTAATTATCTTCATTATCATATATTATATGAATCATAGGGATATTCTTACCACACATGCCTATTATTCCACAATGGAAAAAAAAGGCTCTTTGGCCCACTGCTGTTTCTTACTTACTTGTTTAACCTGATGAAGCTAGTACCTATATCACATACCATCCACTGTTATTCGTGTTCGACTCATTTATTAAAGATGTAGTTTGCTCTAAGAAAATGCTAATAAGTCCAGCTATTCCTAGTGGAATCAGAAGGCTCAATCAAAATGAATAAAATTCAGATGGACCTTTAAAGCCTTGCAATGACCTCTTTATTAAAGTGAAGCTCTGTCCAAAAGATCAGCTTGATCTTATTTCTCCACTGCAACAATTAATTTACTCATGAGGTTTAGACCATGAATTCCAATAAAAGTCAGATAAAACAGTCAACATAAATAACTAACTTTGCAACTATGCTATTACCAGTTCAAATGTACATTTAATACAAGAAGGATAAATTACATTTGACCTGCTTTTGCCACTTGGAAGATTCTCAGATAAACACCTAAACTTGTCAGGTGTCTTTAGATGTTCTACATTAATCATGGCGTCTGGAAAAACTAAAGTTAAAGAAACTTCTGCTATGATCAGAATAAAAGTTATAAAATGATTTGATTTCATTTTTGCTATCTCTATGATATTTTTGAGTCATCTGTGTTTTTAAATAAAATGATTTGATTTGATTTTTGCTATCTTTATGATAATTTGAGTCATCAGTTTTTAAACAATCACAACAAATGCCTGGTCTCTCCCTCACATTCTCCCTTACTCTCTGTCTTTGTCTCTTGCTCGTAGTGTCAATTGCTGAACGTTATTATAATTTGTATTTGTGATTAGGATAGATCTTGCATGTCAGTTTAGTGGACAAAATGGCCAAAATACGATAAGGGAGAAATATCTGATATCTTAAGAGCCATAATTCAAATAAAAATTGATGGAATATTCTCTTATCAAAAGTGGTCCCTCACATAGTGAAGCAAATGATTCTGTTTGATTGACATTTGAAAATAACCAAAGTCTTTTGGTTTCAAAAGGAATTAAATAATATGCAAATATACCAATTGAAATTCTGTCAATCGAATTCCATCTGAATTAGGACAGAATAGAATACAATTTTTCCATTTACATTATTTTTCCATGTATAAGTTTTTTCCTAACTTGTTTTAGTCTAAAATTGGAGGTCATCTTATACATGGAATGTCACTTTAGAGGTTAAAAACAAATGTGCTTGCGGCCTGACAGCCAACCAAGGTAGTCACATGTGGCTGGAGGTCTTTTAAAAAGCTAATTATTAAGCCAAATACGGTACTTATCCAGTGGGCGTATGCTGTGTTGTACACCTCTGCGATTGAAGCAGAGGAGGCGCTTCTATGCGAATTTGACCGATTGTGGGACTGGGAGATCTTGTGCGTGCTTCCTCGCATCACTCTGGACCACACCAAGATCTCACGGCTCTGGGTTACAGATAGACGCCGCAGGGTGAGGCCTCTTCCAGACATCCCCGTAGGGTACCATGGGCAGAGGGCATAGTTGCCACCAACTGCAAGACATTTGCCCAGGAAACCAGTGTCTGGACATGGCAGGATTTAGGGAGTGGCCTACCGGAGTATGAGGGGGTCTGGGACTGCTGGGGGATCCTGATCAGCTAAACTGGATTTCAATGCTATAGATGTTTAAAATATGTATTTCTTAATGTTGGGTTAAAAAAATAGGGGTCGTCTTATACGTGTGGGCGTCTTATACATGAAAAAATACGGTAAATACGGTTTACATTCGTTCAACATTCACTCATTTGAGTGTTCGGTTACTACGGATCATTCGTTTGTGAATTTTAAGCATTCAGTGTGGCTGTTCCCTTGTTAATTCATGAATTTATTTTATGTAGTAATTGTCCCTTAATCATCAATCGTCTCTTTTTTATCTCAAAATTCTGATACATTGCAATTGCAGAAAGAAAACAAATGCACAATTCTAATGAAGATCATGATCCCACAGCCAATAAGAGCCTATTTCTTCTCCATGACTTCTTCTCCAACACATAATGTAGGCTTACACCATCAACAAGCAAAGCTAATCCATTTTTCCCCCGTTTTCCTAGTCGTAATTGTTCCTACAACTGCAGATGATAAAAAACAATCCCACACTCTACTACATGGACCCGAGAGCATCCAATCACTTATAACCAGCAGTGATTGTGTTAATTGTGTGGAAAGCCTTTCAGGTACCTCATAGATTTAAGTCCACAGGGGCACCATAAAACAAACATTATCAAATTAATTAATCATTAACACAGCAGTTTGATATCGAATACTGGCTGTACATAAAACAGCCTTCAGGGACCTTTCAGATGCACAGTTTTGAAGTCATTTTTATTAATTAAAGGGACATTACTACAGAGAGGGTGTGAAGCACTTGTGGCAAGGGACATGTGCAGGTGGTCCTCTTTATATTATCCCTATAGGAAGATTATGGAAAACTGGTAATTCAGGGAAACCACAATCCCACCAAAAAATAGTTTGTAATCATGTTTTGATCCCATCAATAGAGAGAGTGTGGGGAATAGTATGGTATAGAATGGGAAAACCTTGTGAAAAAGAACTTTATAGTTCTACCAGTACACAGAAAACGGATGTCTAGCGTTAAGGGAAATCCACAGATGGGTTACTTTATAATGCCATTAAATGACTGATATTAGGTAAAGCCTAAATTAGTTATTCTTCTAGCCCCACTAAAAGTAAAGAAAGCACTGATAAATTATAGGAGATATCCACAGTCTGATCAACAGAAAGAGTTCAGAAGATTAGTGTCAGGTCAAACACTCATCTATACTCATACCCGGATTTACCCTCTGTGCTGCCCAAGGCCAGATTGCACACCATGCCTGTGTGTGTGTGTGTATGTGTGTATGTATGTATGTATGTGTGTGTGTATGTGTGTGTGTGTGTGTGTGTGTGTATGTGTGTTTGTGTGTGTGTATATGTGTGTGTGTATTTGCTAGTGATTGAAGAGCAGCAAGGAGCTCATGATAACTATACAAAAGCAAACAAACAGTAAAAGGGAAGCAAAATCATGTCTACTGTTTTTTAATCAACATTTTAATAAAATTGTGAAGTGTCTGAGTATATCACAGAGCTCACCAGCAATAAAACTCACATAGGGTTGTTCACTAAAGCAAGAATTGAAGGTATAAATAGCCAAACTGAAAAAATAAACCTCAAAACGGCTGTGTTCCTAGTTCAGCTACTTTGGCCTTAAATTTGAAATTCCCTTTGAATTATCACTTTAGTGCATAACCCTGACAGTAAAAAGGTAGTGTGTTTGTGAGTGTATCACAGAGCTCCACATTTATGAAACTCCCAGTCATGATTACAGTTATGTGCGGAGCTCTCATCAATATGACTAACAATAATGTAGTGAAGTTTAAGTATATCACAGAGCTTCATACTAATATAACTCAGCCATGCCCCCCGACAGCCTATCTATGCTGCCCTTTGCATCTGCCTGAGGTCCTGTGTCTTGCTTCAGCCTAACGGCCCCTATTTTATGCTCCCAGCAAGTCTCATTCTTGTTGCTCACCTTCCAGGATGTGAATGTCCCCTGGCTCTGCTTAGGTAGGGGAGTGAATATAGCCCCACTTCTTACCCCTCACGCAGAGTCTACAACGGGCACTAAAACAGTTACTAAGTCGGCACCATGCAAAGAAATCTACCATTTAGCTTGAAGGGAGCTCTGATCCTGACTCCTTCCCACAATTGACCTGGGTATTTTCAACAGCCCATTCTCTGCTCAAGCCCAGAAGAAAAACACCCCTGGCTGCCCCTGCTCGCCCTGGTGACTTTATGGCAAATCATCTGTACTATCTATACCATCCTACTGATTGTGAAACAGTATCTAAAAGGCCAGCAGTAATAATCGTTAGCAGGAAATGAGAAACAATTACTTCTGTCCTGTAAAAAATGAAATTATTAAAATATTTTTTTTCATGTAATCTTTTCAGTCATGTAATTCTATTTTATTCTGTCTTTTTTGTATCAGATTTGATTCCAACACCTTTGGTTACACAATGCTGCAGAGGAACGTGACTTAAGTACGGTGGAACCTATCATTCACAAATAGCTGTGGTCATGAAAGAACTAAGATTAAAGGCCATACAATTCATTAGACCATTAAATATTAAACATTTTATTTAAATTCACCTGTACTCTTCTCAATTATTTTAGGGCTTCAATGGGCTACATGAAAAGCCCTACATGTTCCATTTAGTAATTCACATTGATCCTTTCTCAAACCACTTATTAGCAGAATACTGGGAATCTTTATGATATCATGAAACAAAAAAAAATCTTCCAAATGCATCGAGAAGTTTCCTCGCTGCTAAAATGCACTGTTTATGGAAAGGATGATGAAGAAATTAATTTGGTGTGTTTTTTTTTTTTAAAATAAGCAAAGCATTTATTTTGCAGGAAATCCTCAAAAGTGATATCTAAAGGTACATCCAGATGTTCCATTTAATATGAATCCAATTTCCTTACTCGTCAGTCACCTACATTCCACCCATTATCTGTTCTTCATTTCTCCAGACTTCTACTTGACCACGTTTATATAAAAAAAAAGATAAAAATTGTAAAAACTCAGCTGCAGTTGAAAACACTCTTTCTCATTAGATTAATGATGAGTATATCATCCACACAGCTGCTAGGAAGCATAATGTGACCTCCACGTCGTGTCACATCGTACATCCTGCTTTTGGTGGGATAAAGCAACTAAACACATTGCAGATTAAATAAGTTATTGTGCTGAGCGACTTCTTCCTCCCAGACCAAACTTAAAGGTCAGTAGGTCAGTAAGTTTAGCATTGACGTGTTCCTCGTCTCTGGTCTATACAAACTCACCTGGGCAAATCTAAGTCAATCAAATATAGGATCAGCTCAGATTTATAGGACAAGGAAACAATTAAAAATTAATCTGTTAAAGAAACAACACAGCAACAAAAATAAATTCATCAATGTAGACTAAAACTGCTTGTATGTAATTATTTGTATTTGTATGTTCTATTTTTTAGAAGCCGAAACACAAACTACAGCATTGCTCAATGGGTAACGAAGTACATTTTGGCAAACGTATTTCATCAAAGAGGAACAAGAGGTGAAGAAATTCCTGCAAACAAGTTAAGAAATTAAAAAGAAGAAGTTTAGGACTGCACAAATGTAAAGGTACAACATTTCTAAAAACAAACATGGTGTAGATGGTAGCTGTAAAGTACAAAGATACAACATGGCGAAACAAACTCCGGTAAGATGAATCGGTTTACCTTCAGGCAAACTATTGAAGATATAGCTGGGTCTACGTCAACATTTCTATGCAGGTTCTCATCATGCAAACTAAACATTGAATCCCTTCCATGGAATTTACAAAAGGATCAGTTGAGACAGTATCCAAAGAAGCTCATTGGTCTGTATGTAGACACTATACATAATGAGGGGGTATCATGCAGATGCCACTAGGTCACTTCCTCCAAGAGCTAAATGTCTTTCAAAATTCAATGACAGTGCTTAAATATTTTTTGAAGGTGTGTTTGTGTGAGTGTGGATGTATGTGCATCTGTGTGTAAATAAGAAAACATGAAATAAAATCGTCATGCCAGTGCTTAGAATTTTTTTAAAAAGTTAAAAGATAAGAAAAAATTGCATGCATCAACAATACAATGGTGATTGTGAGCAATTAGTGAGCCTGTGTACATGTGACATACATACATATATACATACACATTACACTAATTATTACATACGGAGCTAAAGGAGGTCAAGGCATGTCCAAGTTCAACAATTTCCTTGTTTCAGTAAGAAAGGAAAATGAGGATGAGTTTACTATATTCACTAACAATGAATTGTAATGAGCTAAAATTGGCATCATTTGGTAAAAAAAAAATAGCTACGTTAGAAAAATAAATCATTATCTAATATTATTAGAAAAAGTATATTATCGTGTTCGGATATTTTGGCCAACATTTTGCAGTTCCTGTGTCAATCCATCACATTTAATTTGTCAATAACAAAACCCTCTAGAGGCATTTTCTGATCATTTATTTGATTAATTGTATTCTTTAATTATTACTTATGTAATATCTGTATAAATATCATCTGTATAAAATGACCAGTAAATCATCGCTGAAGTATTATTTTCCACACAATGTAAACCACAAGAGTTTAATGTTCTTTTGATATATGAAAAAAAATACATATTTATTTACGGTATATGATTAGTGAACTATGTACTGATAGAAATGAGGATATAGTTGTTCTACTCCATGAAAGTCATAATTCCAATTTTTCAAAAAAAGATTCCTCAGATTCTAAATTTGTCATATTCAGCACCATATTTATTTTTTAAATAAATATTGGCATCTCTAGGCATATTATATGGAATTTTTACTTTTTCATGCAAGACAAAAACCTTTCATGTCACAGTTTCCCATCTGGATTACTGTAACAATCTTACAATTTTCTTGTCCTGTTTTTCTTGTCATTTTAATCACTCATTGATCTGGTAAAATTACATTAATCAGTCAGACCTTCATTATTAACAGTCCAAAGCAAATTCTTATTCAGATACGTCAATAGCATTATCCAATTCTTTATGCTATTACTTAATAATATACTACTTCCTAGTTTAACCCATGACCTTGGTGTCTCTTCTCCTGAATGATCACATCTCTCATCATGGCTAGACTTCTCTTGTTTTGCAGTTTCTATCAGAATTTTAGATGTTGTTACTTTAGATGTTATTCTGCACATATTGTCTGAAAATTCACTTGTTTAACAATTCATAGAAAAGTAGTCAATCACTGTGGCGGAACCAACCTCGCCACTGTGAACTGGAGAAGCCTGGTTGCTAGCCTCCTGCCCTGTGACTATGGCCCTGGGGTGTATTAACTCTGTAAGTAGGGTATTTGGGCACAATGGATGTTTGTATGCTGTTCCTGGCCCTTTAAATACTGTGGAGCAGTATTACAACTTTTAAACTGTCACTTCGGATGCAGTCGAAGTGCCAAAGTCGTCTAAGTGCTGAAGTCGTCGAAGTGGCCGCCATTACAGTCGAACACGTGGCGGCGGCCATTTTAATCCAGTCGAACGCAGTGAGCTGTACCTTCCCCTACCATTCGACACTGCGGCTGGAGACTAAGTCCCGTTGGAAGATTCGAACACACGTTCGAACGGTACTTTGTCATTTCTGGGTGTAAAATAGACCTCTGGTAGACAATATAACACCACAGAAACACAACCCCGGTTTCACTTCGACACTTCGACAAAAGTCTAAGTGAGTTTGACGATTCGAACGCCGCCTTCGGATGGGACTTTGTAACTTTTCAGGGCAGAAATAGCCTGAATCTGTGGAACTGTTTTCAAATGTGCTTGCGGTTGGTCATTAAGGACTTCCAGCTAACTCTTTAACCCCTGGGTGGAATTAGCTGAATTTTGGATATGTTTGTAAGTAAAGTATGCTGATTATTAATATGTGGTTTTTATGAAGATTGAATGCATAGTTTTGGAGTTATACAAATGTATAAAAATGTATAAGTTTTAGCTTGGAGATAATTGAGTAGATACAGTAAGAAACTCAATTATCTCCCAAGCAGAGGGGAGGGAATATGTGGGATGTAACCGATATGTGATTGGTTAATGCTTAATTGCCTGTGGGCATCTCCCTTGCAGGGGAGCACTGCATAAAAGCAGAGTCCCTGTCATTAAACATCAGAGATCTTCTTGACCCGCAATACATAGCCTTGTCTCGTTATTGGAGGGAACTGCTATATCACACTGGGGATTGCTATGCTCTGCATACTCCCTTGAGCTTTACTCACTTAACTCTTGTTCCTGTTATGCTCTCCTTGGAGGAGAGGTCTTTCCCACACGGTCCTGAATGCTGGAGGTTCATTCAGGGTAGAAGGAAGACGGCGCGGCTCCAGTTAAGCTATGGCAGTTGTGGAGTCTGCGGTGGTTGTGGTGTCATCTGCAGTGCTTGGAGTCCTCAGGAAGCGCTAGGAGCATCCGTCAATGGATGGTGATCCGTTACAATCACAACAACAAAATGTAATTCTTCACCCTGTCCTTGTTGCATTCATTCACCATACTGCACGATTATTTAAAATCTGATAAGGTGGGATGCAAAGTATTATTATTTTGATTATTAGTATTATTTATATAGCTCAAAAATTATCCACACAGCTTTACAATTTTTTACAATGGTGTTATTTAAGAAATAATTAACGGACACAAGAGGTGAAGAAGGTCTTGTTCAAGCAGGTTTACAATCCAAGAGGAATTGTTAAAGGAACACAAGCGGAAGAACAAATTGTCAGAGGAGTAGGTAATAGATCATGACTTCTGCTATTGTCACCACTCTTCCACTCCTCCCAGTCTCTTTGCATTGTAAAGGCAAGCATTCCCTTTGTCCACTCCTCTACCAGTCTGGTACAGTCCTCCCTCCTTCCCCTCCGGATCTTGCATTGGCTGGTAGGTGGACTTTAGAGGTGTCACTCAGCACATCTTGCCACTCATGAACTTATACACCACGCATTGTGTAGCTTTCACTGCTCCTAATAAAGCATTCGATTAAATGCTTCTATAACAGAAGACGCTCTTTGGCACATTCGTGGTGATTAACCAACATGCTTCCCAAAGTCCAACAATGCATCTCTTTCATAAACATTTGGTTGGACCTCAGAGATTCAACAAATGATGCGTCATGATGTCAGTGATTGTGGTGAAAGGATTAGAGAGATTCAAGAAAAGTTTATAGCTAATTTTAAATGTTTTTTTTTTTTTTTTTTTTTTTAAAAGCATTAGATTTAAGGATTCTGTAACAGAAGGAGCTGATTGGCACATTTGTGGTGTTCACTAGACATGCTTCCCAAAATCCAACAATGTGTCTCATTGAAAAGCATTTGATTAGAACTCAGAGACTCAACAAATGATGCAACATGATCACTGTGAAGGTGGGGAGAGGATCAGAGAGATTCAAGGTAAGTTTATAGCTAATGTTAAATGTTTTTATCCAAAATAACAATGGGAGGGGACCTAGTAAAAAAAGCCCACTAGAAAATAAATGAATGCAAAATTAGAATAGTACGGTTAATCAAACGTTGGAGTAACCCTTTAATATGTTTCCTTTTCAAGAATCGAGGAGGTGGTCTATGCACTACCTCTAAACATATGTCACGTGATTTCATATCAGGTATAGTTGAAGTCCACGAAGCATTCAGAATTTTTACGTAGATGCCTCTTGTATCATTGACATTGCAAACTCAAACATTTACAATAATTATAGTTTGCTTAGCCCACCTTCCCTACCTATTGTACCCTCTGCATAATATGCTTGCACTTGCTAAATAATATAAAGCATTCCTAATTAAGTACAGTATTTCTCATTTTAAGGGCAGAAATGTAACCATTGCAACACAAGTGTGAATTTTATCATCATAACGATGAAGTAATGATCCAGATAATCACATAATACACACACCGGTCGAAGTATACCTGTTTTATGTTGCATTTTATGTGTACGTACTGTTGGACAGTGTATTTTATAGGTGTTATAAATCTCTAAACTAAGAAAATAACATCTAATTATTTTGGTTGCTTGGATGATAATGGGTGATAAAGTGAAATGCCTTTTGTACAAACAGCTGACATTGAAATTTGAATTGTGTCCATAAATAACAAGTGATGATATGTATTGAGGTATCATTACAATTGTTAGAACGTTGCTCCTTTCTCTAAATGCTATTTTAATATTTTTTTCCCAGCGAGAGCAGACTCCTCCCTTACATACAAAATTCAATAAAGTAATGTAAAATTTATCAAAGTAAAAGTCAGAAACTGCTGGATGGCAAGTTAAATAATCTGATTTACATAAAACCCTGAAACAAAGATTTTCCATAAAATGGTATGACTTCTACAGAAAGTCTAAGCATTTGACATGATCTCTCTGTCTTTTATAGTTTTGGAAAGATAAAAAGGAGAGTTAAGAGTGCAGGGTAAATAAATAATTTTGTGAGACAATGGGGAAAATGAGGAGTATATTGTGATTTAGGAAAAGCTGTTAATGCATTGATTGTTACTGAGAAATATACATAATAGTGCAGACCATCTGGTAATAATAATATAAAAGATAGGAGTGATAGGAGAAAAACTCACATGTCCCAGAGCCCTATCACCCCTGGCTCTGGGTTTGTAAGGCTCTTTGGAAGAGGGGATATCCCCACACTGCAGGATCTTCCACAGAATGTATCAGCTGGTGATTCCGTTTTGCTGTGTGTAGGAAAAAGAAGGGCAGGACCTCCAATTGAATAATATCACAATTCAGTTTATTTGTACAAAAGAAGTTAAAAACCCTTACTTGGGATGTGGTGGGTATAAACTCGCAGAGTCACCCACATAAAAGCATAAGACAGATATATCCGAAAACGCTTCCTGGTTGCAGTCCGGTCACGTGATCGCTTCCGGGTCCGCCCTCCAATGACGTCCGTGTGACGCGTTTCGCCCGCCTCCACAGGCTTCTTCCGACGACGTCAGGGGGTTCCAGTCTTCCTTTTGAGTTCACAGTGCCGCCCTTCTCTTGCTCCATTGGCTGGGGGGCGTGGTTTCACACGATCTGTTTCTATCACTGTTCACTCCGTATTCGATTACACACATATGGAATTCATTCTATTAAGTTAAACTTAACCCCTTGCAGCAGCCAGATTCCAATGGCTGCATCCTAACACACATTAAAAGCAAAGAAATAAAAAATCCCCAAAATGCTATACTTCACAATTCCTACTCTAGGCAGTGGTATTTCAAATACAAACGTGGGACATATCCAGATTATTCAGATTAGTAGTTCTAAAGAAGTTTTTCCCAAAGAGACATCTTCTGATTGTATTACATTCTATATTTATAGGTATATACAGTAGATATTTACATAAGGTTAATGAAAAGTTGGTACAAAATTCATAAAGATTAAAGTTAATGAAGGGAGAGGACATAAACTTATACAATATTGTCTATAAAGATTAATAAAGGGAGAGGACATGAACTTATACAATATCATCTATACCAGATAGAATCAATGCTCATTTTAAAGACACTCTATCCATATATTTAATCCAAAGTTGAAAAATATAATTATGAACATAATAAAATAAAATAAAATAAAATAGAGATGCCTGTCAAGTGAAGGACAAGAAAACATAGAGAATTATTTACAAAAAATGACAAACTTCAAATTCTCCGTTTAGACCTCTAGGGAACAGCGATTTTAATTTAAACACCCACCTCATTTCTTGTTTTGACAATTTATTGTCTAGATTCTCACCCCTCCAATTTCTACTGACTCTTTCTATCCCAATAAATTGTAATTTAGTGACATCTCCCTGATGTTTGTGAATAAAATGGGAGGACAGGGGATGTTCCTTAAAACCTCTTCTTATATTGCGCACATGCTCCTCAATGCGAATATGCACTTGTCGAGTAGTTTTGCCGACATAGTGCATATTGCATGGGCAAGTGAGGACATAGATACAGTTAGTGGTGTGACAAGTAATCAATTGTTTTACACTGTACGTTTGTTGTGTATTCCCTCCTACCAATTCTCTTTTGACACATTTAGGGGCTCCCGTGGTCCTGCACGCCAGGCAGTATCCACATTGGAAAAAAACAACCTCTTGATTTAAAAAATTCTTATTTTGGTTTTCTTGTTTAAAGCTGCTCTTCACTAGGTGGCTCTTAATACTGGGCACCCCCCTATAGATGATCTATAGGGGGGTGCCCAGTATGTCGGCAAAACTACTCGACAAGTGCATATTCGCATTGAGGAGCATGTGCGCAATATAAGAAGAGGTTTTAAGGAACATCCCCTGTCCTCCCATTTTATTCACAAACATCAGGGAGATGTCACTAAATTACAATTTATTGGGATAGAAAGAGTCAGTAGAAATTGGAGGGGTGAGAATCTAGACAATAAATTGTCAAAACAAGAAATGAGGTGGGTGTTTAAATTAAAATCGCTGTTCCCTAGAGGTCTAAACGGAGAATTTGAAGTTTGTCATTTTTTGTAAATAATTCTCTATGTTTTCTTGTCCTTCACTTGACAGGCATCTCTATTTTATTTTATTTTATTTTATTATGTTCATAATTATATTTTTCAACTTTGGATTAAATATATGGATAGAGTGTCTTTAAAATGAGCATTGATTCTATCTGGTATAGATGATATTGTATAAGTTCATGTCCTCTCCCTTTATTAATCTTTATAGACAATATTGTATAAGTTTATGTCCTCTCCCTTCATTAACTTTAATCTTTATGAATTTTGTACCAACTTTTCATTAACCTTATGTAAATATCTACTGTATATACCTATAAATATAGAATGTAATACAATCAGAAGATGTCTCTTTGGGAAAAACTTCTTTAGAACTACTAATCTGAATAATCTGGATATGTCCCACGTTTGTATTTGAAATACCACTGCCTAGAGTAGGAATTGTGAAGTATAGCATTTTGGGGATTTTTTATTTCTTTGCTTTTAATGTGTGTTAGGATGCAGCCATTGGAATCTGGCTGCTGCAAGGGGTTAAGTTTAACTTAATAGAATGAATTCCATATGTGTGTAATCGAATACGGAGTGAACAGTGATAGAAACAGATCGTGTGAAACCACGCCCCCCAGCCAATGGAGCAAGAGAAGGGCGGCACTGTGAACTCAAAAGGAAGACTGGAACCCCCTGACGTCGTCGGAAGAAGCCTGTGGAGGCGGGCGAAACGCGTCACACGGACGTCATTGGAGGGCGGACCCGGAAGCGATCACGTGACCGGACTGCAACCAGGAAGCGTTTTCGGATATATCTGTCTTATGCTTTTATGTGGGTGACTCTGCGAGTTTATACCCACCACATCCCAAGTAAGGGTTTTTAACTTCTTTTGTACAAATAAACTGAATTGTGATATTATTCAATTGGAGGTCCTGCCCTTCTTTTTCCTACACACAGCAAAACGGAATCACCAGCTGATACATTCTGTGGAAGATCCTGCAGTGTGGGGATATCCCCTCTTCCAAAGAGCCTTACAAACCCAGAGCCAGGGGTGATAGGGCTCTGGGACATGTGAGTTTTTCTCCTATCACTCCTATCTTTTATATTATTATTACCAGATGGTCTGCACTATTATGTGTGTTTTTTATGTTTACAGATCGATTTAGCGCGTTTTTTTGGTAACTATTATTGTGCTTTTCACACATTTTGTTGTGCATTGTATTTTTAAACGCTGCCATATTGTCTGTATGGGATTCTAGCGCTCACTCTTTTGGTTATTGTTACTGAGAAATATGTTTACAGTATGCCTCTGCTAATCCACTTTCAAACACTAGGTATATTTACAATGAACACTAATAAATTATTTTGTTCAGTGGTATAGACATATTCCTTCTTAATTTGGAAGCACAGGATCAAGTGGGTCCTAAAACACAAAACACTGTACCAACAGTCCACTAGTAAATTAAAAACTACTGGCTGGGTCCTCTCTGCTCTCCCTTCAACGATGGGCGGCTGACTGCCGGCCTCTGTGATCAGGTGGGTCTCTGTACCAGTGCACCTGTGGCATCGCCTATAGTCCTAACTCTCATCTCTTTGATCTGATATGACACTTGCTTTATGGCAATGTTTTAATAAGGTAAAGGTTATATTTTGTGCTATGTATTTTACTAATCTGGGAGAATTCAGATTTTCTTTTTTTGTTGTCAATCAATATTTGACTATGTTAATGTTATATGACAAATAGTGAAACTGGAAATATGACAGATATATGGTTATCAAATAGGTCATAGATTAGCATGCACATTATAACAACAAAAAGTGAGTTAAACAATGCTTCAGGTGTATACTGGTAACGGAAAAAAAAAAAATAGGTTTTGTGTACAAGTGCCTTATTATAATACTGAAAATTAGGAATATAAAAGAAAAAAGAATTCGTAAAGGCAATACTGCAATCATGAGCGCCATTCAATGGGACAATTTAATGTATGTTATACAATTATTGCCTCTTTTTATGTTATTTAACAGGCGAGTTAACTAGTGAAAAGATGATCCACAAATTAGGGCAGTCGCCAAACTGAATTGAGTGTATGATATCAGTCGTGTATTATAGAAAATTAAAAAGATTAACAGATTACATGCTGAGTGGCAAACGGTGAGGTGAGCCTAATGCAGAGCATCTATGACCCTAGTGAAACGTGTGGAGTAACATAATAAAAAATCAATTTAGGATTTAGGCTTGGTTTAGCCGAGGGGGGACATGCGATGAAAGCCTGGAATAGGTTATTGATAGCTAGATATCGTCTTGGAGCATTATAGTAGGGGCTTAAAATAAACATTAATAACTGGTAAATAAAAACAAATATGGAATAAATATAGATTAGGACGATAGCCAACCTTAAGCCAGTGTCCTGTCTCTGCCTTAGGACAAAGGGAACCATAATTTGGGGGTCCCAGGAACAAAATAGTCCCACAGAGGATGGAGACGCCCCAGCAGTTGTCAATGTGGCAAAAATCACTGTTGCTTCAGCCACAGAAGTTAACTTGTGGAATGTCCCATTCTTGTGCACTCTTGGAACAATGGTAAGGTAGTCCAGCATTACAGAGTTTTAGAGTACCCGGGCTCATGGTTTTCCTCATTGCAAAGTGGACTGAGTAAGATCATTAAAAACCAGAGTGATGGAACTCAAAAAATAAACAATGTTTTTACTCAAGTGCAGACATCTAACAGCATTTGTCCATTAAGGAATGATAATGAATGATACCTGATGGAGGTGCCATGGATGATATATTTATACAATATGTGCCACCAAAGGTCAGCGTTTTGACCTGTTGGATGGTAAAATGTAAGCAACCAGCCTCCTTAAAAAGTTCCTCAACCACCACTGTATCCGATATGCCTCGTATTTTAATATTGTGTCTCCTGCCTCTGTCATCTATCTAGAGCAGGGTTTTTCAAACTCTGACCCTCCAGATGTTGCTGAACTACAGCTCTCATGAATTTTTGGCTGTCTGTTTTATTCAAACCATTATTGGAGTGGTGGTTTAGCAACATCTGGAGGGCCAGAGTTTGGATAACCCTGATCTAGTCCAAACGAAGGGCCAATTCCTGTTGCTGTGTGTGAAGGGATTGTTATTTCTGAAACTTAGTCACCTGCAGCACTAGTACATCGTTTTAATCAAAGCAAAGTCTGCAAATAGTGACTTTATTTTAGCGAGCAGGTTTTTGACGTCTCCTTTGGTGGCAGGTGTGTGTCTTTTTAAGTGTCCTCTTGAATGTTTCGTAGGTAGCGTTGTCAGTGTGTCTAGTAAGTCTTCCCCAGAAGAAGAGATATATTATCCTCATGGGAATTCAGATTAACACCATTTCGTCCCAACCCTGTATACTACTATATAATACTTGACTTTAAAACATTTATTGGTCATATCGTGCACATAATGAGATTTACATTTAAGCATGGATACTTATATATAATTATTAGAATATATTTCCCTTTAATTCAGAAAGGCATCACTTTGCTTCTTATATCTTGCTGTTTTTCTTTATTATAGCTTTTATTAGAAAAATTGATAATAATTTGTGGAGTTGAAAGCACACACAGATATCAGAAAGGTTATGTGGAGTTCAAAAAGCTTCTCTTAGTGAGATATCAATAGCACATTTATTGAAAGAAGTGATTCTTTTGTAATTTTATAGCAATTTTCTTTCACATAAATTTACATGTTTCAGAATAATGTCACTCCTAGCTGCTATATATGATAACTATATAGAAGCACAGCCCTGTGTATATATACATTATTAACTTGGCTGGTATTATAATAGTCTGGAATTCAGTATAGTAGATGTGAGTGATCATCTCAGCTCCCAGAATTTGAAATGGATAAAGAAAGAAAATTAGTTGCTAAAGGTCAAGCAATGTTCAGATAATTTAAAACACAAACCGCATTAATTTCAGAGTAGGGTGATGACCAGAGCTGGATTTCACCACAACAATGCCAGCTCAACATTCCGACCCTATGGAATCACGATTGGCAGTGTGATAGAACTGAAATGATAATTGTGAGATCCGAGCATTATTTACAAAGACTGTAATCTAGTAAGGGAGAGGAGATATATATATTACTTATATACCTATCATAAGGTCTGCCTCTAGGCACCACAACATCACACTGTAATGGGTATGGTGCCAGGAACCCCTTAGCACTGTTCCATGTCAAGTTGTAAAACCCTTTACAGTTTGGCACTTACCTGGCTCTGTGGAGTGTCCATGGTCATTCCAGCCTGCAGTGATATGCTAAAGCTGAAGTCCTTACTTGCACAGTGGAACACCAACTTTGGACATTTTTTATTGGCTTAGAGCAGTGGTTCCCAACCCAGTCCTCATGTACCCCCCTAACAGTCCAGGATCAATGGATTACCTAGTTATGTCTAAGGTTCCTTTAGAAAAAAAGGAAAAAAAAAACTTTAGACACAAAAGAGTATTCCCTAAATCCTGGACTGGTAGGGGGTACTTAAGGACTGGATTAGGAACCCCTGGCTTAGATGACACAGTATGAACTTCTACTTTAGCATATCACTGCAGATTGAAACAACTACCGGCACTCAACAGAACCTCGTGAGTGTCAAGCCATCAGCAAATGCTTTGACATCTTGGGACAGTACCAAGCACCTCCCATCACCATGAGCACTACAGCACACTGTAGTGGCTATGGTGCCTATAGTATAACAGTAAGTCCGAAATAACTTCAAGTTGGCCACCAAGTAACAGTGGTCTTTAGAAGAGTGTTGGTTAGTTTGATGCATATACATAGATCTTACAATACCCCACTCTGAGTCATTTATAACAAATCTCCTTATTTCCTTAGAATTGCCAGCAAATTGTATAGATTTTCTTATTCATCTTTATAGAAATATGCATGATATGATATCAAGATATGGTCCTTCTCTCACCTGTCAATCAATTATTTTGCCGAGAACTTAGTGACAAACTGAAGTAGGAAAACCCTCAAACAAGGCTTTCTCCTCTCTCTATTGCAGCAGCTACAGCAAATTTGAAGTAACTATTGTAAATATTTCTCCACTAAGTCCATCCAGAATAAGCATGTCAAACTCAAAGGCTAACATGGCCAAATAAGCAAGATTTAAGTTTATGTGGGACGCAAAAAAAAGCAAAAACTTCAGTTTTCCTAAAAAACGTAGGTTTATTTTGAAAAGTACAGTATAAAAAAAGTTGCCAAACTTACACTGGGCATCCTCATGCTCGCACGGCTTCAAAGTAAACAAAGGAGCGAATTTATTTTAAGCAGACGTGCATTTGCATATAACCAGTGTTTCAGTCCAACTACCTTGACATAGTAAGAAAAGTTTGGTAATGGGACTGAAATGGTGAATGTATGCTGTCGCACAGCTATAAATGATGTTGATTTTGAAGTCCTATGAGTGTGTTCTTCACTTTGATGATCTCAGCCAATCCAATGCTTTCCCATAGAAAATAATTGGGAGGCTATTGTGCAAGGGTTTCAAAAAGCTGCGAGGTCAATCAGCATCTCCATGGGGAGAATTCAGCGCCTCCATGCAGACCCAATCTAATAAACTTCCCCACCCCCCCACCCCCATTCTAATGCACTGCCTCTAAACTAATACACTGCATCCATCAATCTAATACACAGCCTTCTGCGGCCTCGCTCCCTTCACTTTAATATACTGCCCCCTCCTGCCAATCTAATACACTGCCCCCTCCCTCACTCTAATTGAATACATTGCCCCCACTCCCACTACTCTAATTTAATACACTGCCCCCCTCTCTATTTAATACTCTGCCCTCCCCTGAATGTAATTCACTACCCTACCCCCAATTTAACACATTATACAGGAAGGTCCCCCAATCCCCTCTTCTCCTACTTGAAGATGAGCCGTCTGTCCTCCAGTTCCATCTCTGCTTTTCTCTGCTAAAACAGAGCCAGGCACTCTGCGCACTGTATCGTTGCCGCTGCACAGCCGGCGGATATGAATTCACACACTGTATGCACATATCCTGCAGCCGGCGTGGACTGATGCTTAGACTAATGCCTGTGGTAGGGCAAACAGGAAACAGACAGGAAAAATCTTGCCTGTCTTGCGGCTGGTCGCAGCCCGAGCAGAAAGTGGCCCCAGGGCAGGTGGGCCACAAAGATACTCATTGCGGGCCGCACGTTTGACATGCTTGATCTAGAAGAATATATATATATTTTTTTATTCTTCTTTATTTTTGCAGGTAAGATTGTCAGCATAAAGGCCTACAAATACATTTTGGCATAATTGTATACAAGACATGTCATTTGCATGGAATAGCAAGTACCTAATTTTTTATAACTATTCCCAGGTTGGAACATTCTTGAACTGAGAACCGGATGTCACTAGATTCTGGCAGTGAAGCCATTGGATGGCGGTATTGAGGTAGTGTTGACAATCAGGGCCAATCAGGTAGGAAGAAACAGGACAGAATCAGGAGGACAGTGGCGTCTCTAGGATTCATTTTTAGGAAGGACACAGGGTGGGCCAGGGACAAAAGTAGGGGGGCACATTCAACCCCGCCCTCGCCGCAGTTTGACCCCGCCCCTGCCGCATGTTAAGCCCCGCCCCCGACAAAATGTGTTTTGTTTTTTTTATAATCCCTGGTGGAGGATTCCACCAGGGATTATTAAAAAACCAAACACGGGGGCGTGGCTAACTGCGGAGCAAGATGGCCGCATGAAAATTTGCTCCGGCATCAGGACACCTAATCTAATGCAATCCTAAATAAAACAGCAACATCCACTACTATTATCTAGCGATGTCTCAACCCAAGAACAAGAGGAGCTCGGCAAAACCGGACAAGCTCAATTTTTTCAACCAGAAATCATCTCCGGCGTCTCCGGCGGAACAGGCCCCAACGGAATCCATGATCTCTGAAATGGCCGACAATGCACAAATTATTACCCGAACAAAGGCGCACGATGCAGCACAAATCACAAAAGCTGACCTGAATGCGGCCCTGGAGCTTCTCTCCGACAAACTTGTAGCCACATGGCAGCACACGGCGGATTCACTACGAAAAGACCTACAAGAACTAGGTAAACGAACGTCGCACATGGAGGATAAATGTGACGAGTTCGCCACGGCCCACAATGACTTGGCCACGAATGTGGAACGAATGGCCACAGAAATTAACAAATTGGAGGGCAAACTAGCAGATATGGAGGATCGCTCACGGCGAAATAATCTCCGCCTGCGTGGAGTACCGGAAGAAATCACGAATGATAATTTGCAGGCCTATGTGAGAAATCTGCTGCATGCTCACGCCCCAGAGATACCGGCAGACATGCTGCTGGTGGACAGGGTGCACCGGATACCCAAGCCCGGGCACCTTCCACAGGCTATACCAAGAGATGTTTTACTCCGGGCTCATTACTTTCATATTAAGGAACACATATTAAAGAACAGTAGAACACGAGCAAAACCTCCACCGGACTACCCAACAGTCAAGATATATGCGGATCTATCAGCCGTTACTCTAAAGAAAAGGAGGGAATTCTCCCAAGTAACCAACACCCTGCGGTCGCACGGTATTCGATACCGTTGGGGCTTCCCCACTAAATTGATAGTCACAAAAGATGGAATCACGACGGTGCTGAACACCCCCGAGGCGGGAGTGACAAAACTGCTAGCCTGGGCCTTGCCGGTGGAGCCGCTGACCACCTCCACAAACCAAACAGGCACATTGAAACGGGACTGGGAAAAACCTCGAGACAAGCACTAAACCGGACGAATACCGGTCTAAGACCGTCCATCCCTGTCTAAACATGGATATTAAGAAAAGAAATAACAAATGGACACTATAAACATTCACCAGCTTCAACCTAAATTACAAGGGAAGCCCAAACACAGGGCGACTCATTGTGGAATCAAGCTCCCTTTCCTGTCTGGACTACCTTATGTGGCGGTGAGACTCTGGATCGGGTTTTTCCGCCATCGCTGTGACGAAGCGTACGCAGAGCAGTGACATATCGCGGGATGGCCCGATCTGGACTGTTCGTCGAGGTGATAAATCCCCGAACTCACCCACCCGAGATCTCTTCCGCGACCCTCAGCTTGGGAGGCCAAGTGTCTGGACTATTACTCCCATCAGGAGATGCACATACAACCTACCGGGCAGTATACCAGCACCGAGAACTGGACTGTGCACTTTGACCCATGACAAGATGGTGCCCACTGCTCCTGACCCTATGAGTTCTATAAGCCCACGAGGTAAAGGGGACCTGTGACCCAGGCCCCTAGTATATGGACGATGTTATATAAAAAGATTGTCATATAGAGGGCTTAATGGAGGGGGGAGGATGCTAGCGATGGGAAAGGCACTAGGACTTAGAATGTATAAAGTTACATGCATATCTGTTAATGTCGGGAGGAGGGAAGGGCATAGCAAAATGATAAAATAAGGTATACCCAAACCTGAACCAGACATGTAACAACACCCGGTCAGGGCAGGGCAGGGTTGACTGAAGTTGGTTACAAAACATGAGAAACTCCGAAGATTATATAAGTCATCTATACACAGGTGACAAACAGCAAGCAAGGCATTATATAACAAAACATTCTGTAGTGGATGAACCCTATTATGGCGCGAACAGGTGCCCAATAGCCACGCTATGATAGAAAGTTCTCTATTCTATCCCCCAGATGTGGTATACCCACATACTGACTCTGTACGAGACATTCTGTATATAGTTATAGACTCCCTTCCCAGTTCACATCCCCCTTCCCCAAACTCCAGGGATCAGTCGCATACCCTGACAGGGTTAAATCTGAAACGAGCCCACAACCACTATTCCCTTAAATTAACAGGGCTGATAACCACAGGTTTAAGGTCGTATTTAGCATATCTGCTGAGGGATTACTGCAATGGTTCCATAAAATGTATGAAGGGGAAATTTAGTCATATCCTGTATTGTTATTACTGCATTGCTCTACACTTAAACACAAATGTTGAAAATAATGTCAATTAATGCCCGAGGGTTGAACACACCTCACAAAAGGAGACTCCTCCTTGACGATGCAAAAAGCAATAAATCAGACATACTATGTGTGCAGGAAACACATTTTGTACATAATAGGGTGCCTGCATTTGCGAGCAAAGACTATCCTATACAATACCATTCCACGAATTCATCTAAGTCAAGAGGAGTATCACTACTCATACACAATACTATCACATTTGAACTCTTACATCTCAAAAAAGATACACAAGGCCGTTTTTTAATTGTACACTGTAAAATCAATAATGCTTTGTACACGTTGGTGGGGATTTATAGCCCTAACACGGAACAGAGAAATTTTCTCCAGAAAGTCTTACATAAAATACCCCAAACGTATCCCTCCTCCACTATTTTGTGCGGAGACTTAAATCACACCTTACAACCTAGACTAGATACCACGCAAACAGCTGACTCATCAAGATGCAAAATACTGAGCAAACAGGCTGTAGCATTAGTAAAAACTCTTATGGAACATAACTTATATGACGTGTGGAGGGCGCAACACCCGAATGACAAGGAGTTCACCTTTTATTCCTCGGTCCACAGAACCTATTCTAGAATAGATTTTATATTTGTCTCAGGAGATTTATTGCCGACTGCATTAAGCAGCGAAATAGGTAACATTGTGTGGTCGGATCACGCACCGGTAATGGTATCCTTACCAGACCAATTCCAGTCCCGTGTCACTTCACCGTGGCGCTTAAATGAGGCTCTCCTACACAACCCTGAACTGGTCACTAAACTAACTGAGGAACTTGAAACGTTCTTTGATATAAACCACACTCCGGAGGTTCCTATGGCCACAACGTGGCTGACGCATAAAGCCTATATCCGAGGGCTTCTGATTAGTCAAGCATCTTATTTACACAAACAGGCAAAAGCGCATTACTTAACACTCATGAGACGACTCAGGGAAGACACAAACTCACAAATAACGAACCCATCAACGCTTACTCAGCAGCGCATAGACCAAACTAAAAAACAATTAAATGATATTCAAGTCCGCACGTCAGCTACTATATCCTACAGGCTAAAACTCCGCACATACACACAGGGAAATAGAGCGGGAAAGGCCCTCGCAAACCTCATGAGGCAGAAGAGACTAAATTCAAAAATACCGTTTCTCTTTAACCAACTGGGAAATAAGGTGTATAATCCTCAAGACATCAATGACACGCTAGCAGACTACTATGATAGGTTATATAACCTTAAAAAAGATGATCATACACATCAGCCACTTCCCTCAGACATTGACGATTTCTTAGCAGATGCGAACACGCAACAACTTTCACAGATAGACCGGTCCTTTTTGGAGACACCCATCACCCAGACTGAAATAGCAGGAGTTATCAAGACTCTCCCGAAGGGGAAATCCCCAGGTCCAGATGGCTTTACCAACGCCTATTACAAAACCTTCTCTCATGTACTAACCCCCTTCTTAGAAAAACTCTACCATGTAATCATCCAGACGGGCAAAATACCACAGGAAATGTTATTAGCTCATATAACTACTCTCCCCAAGCCCGGGAAACCACCCAATAAATGCCAAAACTTAAGACCCATCTCACTCCTAAATACAGATTTAAAGATACTGGCTAAGATCTATGCAAATAGACTGGGAACAATCCTACCTAAACTAGTTCGAGATGATCAAGTGGGGTTCGTACGGGGCAGATTGGGTTCCGACGGGACTAGGAAGCTAATTAACATCTTCCATAACATTCAACTATCGGGAGAACCCAGTGTGGCCTTGTCCTTAGACGCAGAGAAAGCGTTCGACAGGCTACACTGGGGATACTTAACGGCTGTATTGAAGAAGTTTGCCTTCCCGGAGACTCTAATAATGTTGATATCTGCCTTATATGATAACCCTACAGCGAGAATAACCAATGGCGGGTTTGTCTCCAAGTCCTTCCAGGTCTCCAATGGGTCGCGGCAAGGCTGCCCACTTTCACCACTCTTGTATATATTAGCACTAGAACCATTAGCTCAGCGAATAAGAGATTCACCGGACATAGAGGGGATAACAATAGGGGGGAAGACACATAAAATAACATTGTTTGCTGACGATGTAATGCTAACCATATCAAACCCTGACTCTTCCCTGCCTTACCTGCAACATATTCTGACAAAATTCGGTCAATGCTCTTATTATAAACTTAATGTTAGTAAGACGCAGGCTATGGGCCTTAACCTCACGACAACCCAACTCACTAACCTACAAAATAGCTACTCCTATGACTGGAGACGGGACCATTTAACGTTCTTGGGGCTTCACCTCACACCAACGACCAAGAAATTGTACAAAGCAAACTATCTCCCACTACTACGCAACATCAAACAGCAGTTACAGGGGTGGAAAGGGAAATATGTCTCCTGGACGGGCAGGATATCTGCAATAAAAATGATGATTCTGCCCAAGCTACAATACCTGTTCAGGACACTCCAAATTTGCATACCAAAAGATTTTTTTACTGAAACTCAACGCACACTAAATAGTTATATATGGGGAGGTAAAAGATCTAGGGTGGCAGCGACCACCATGTATAAACCTTTCAAAGACGGAGGAATGGGAGCGCCAGAAATAGCAAGTTATTACACAGCAGCCCTCATGAGTACCCTTATAGGGACATTCCATCACGACACAATGCCACCATGGCACCAGATTGAAAGGATAAATACGGGCGGGTTAACATTGCCAGTCCTGGCCTGGATCCCTAAACATCAAAGGCCAAAATCTATGCAAACCTGTCCCACGACCATTGCCACCCTCAAGGCATGGGATAAACATGTGATAAAACATTACCCGGCATCTTATATATCCCCAGCATTGCAAATACAGGCACTCTATGTGCTTATCCCTGGATTCGATAGTGGTCTATGGAATGACCACAGAATCAAATGCCTTTTCCAGATCATGCCAGAGGGCCGCCTTCCACCCTACGAATCACTCTCCGAAACATTTGGACTACCCAAAAGAGCATATTTCGCATATCTACAACTGCACTCATGGGTGCGGAAACAGACCATGGAGGGCAAATTACACAACCAGGGACTCCCCTTGTCACCGCTAGAGAAAATATGTGTAGCTAACCAGCAACCGAAAAAGCTATTATCTACTTTATATAGGATAACTAGACCCCAAACACTACCTAAATCTTTGCCCTTTGTACGGGCTTGGGAACGAGACCTACATTTGAATATGCCCAACGACACCTGGCCAAAAATTATGTGGGCTCACAAACATCTCACGCTAAACACATCACATGTAGAGACGAGTAGGAAAGTACTCTATCGCTGGTATATAGTACCGCAAACACTACACAAATATGATAAAAGACAGTCGGGGAATTGCTGGAGGTGTCTTACGGAACCCGGCACAATGCTCCACATATGGTGGACATGCCCAAAAGTACAACCCTTCTGGGAAGGCATATCAAATATCATTAAGAAACTCATCAGTAATGACATACAAATCTCCCCGGAACTCTTCCTGTTACTAATGTTACCCCAAGACTTACAAAAAAATGACCTATACCTCATCTACCATATAATTGTCACAGCTCTCACATCTATAAGTAAAATGTGGCTAAAGGTAAACACTCCAGCCATTAACACATACTTAGATATGGTGGAAACCACCAAATCCTATGAAACAGCCGCAAGGCAGACGAAAAAAGGGAAACAATTTTGGCAGACAGCTTGGGAAAAATGGGACGCCTGGAGATTAACAAATAAAGAGTATTCCACTAGCAGATAATAATGAATACAGGTCCCCGACCGAAACCGACCAATAACCCCTGATACCCTGGTACACTTATACCCCCCCCTATTCCCCCCCACCCCACTGTTAATTACTAGTTTGAGTTATAGCAGACCAGGAACACAGACAAGATTGCCATAGAGTTCGCATAAAGGAATAGAAGAAGGATATCATTGACGGCACAGCTGGTGTCATATAGTTGACCTTCTGTTTAAGAACTGACACACACAACTACGTAAATGAAGATTATCACAGGGAATGCGGCATACCCTCTTATGATACAAGTTATGCATATAATGTGTGAATGTATGTTAAACCGAACTCATGCAATACTGTGACTATGGTTTCTGTATGTTTAACTGTGTCCTGGAAATGTGTAACATGTATAAAGAATGAAAACTTAATAAAATATATTACACAAAAAAAAAAAAACCAAACACATTTCCTTTGATACAGTGCCATAGTTGCCAACATTTGAAAAAAAATTCCAAGGACATTTTGCAGCACAGCTATCAATTACTGTCTGTGTATAATATCCCTGGACAGTCAGTGCTCTCTGTATAATACAGGGTTGTGTGTATAATATATTGGGACAGTCAGTGCTCCCTGTATAGTGCTGCTCTCTGTATAATACAGGGTTGTGTGTATAATAAATTGGGACAGTCAGTGCTCCCTGTATAGTGCTGCTCTCTGTATAATACAGGGTTGTGTGTATAATAAATTGGGACAGTCAGTGCTCCCTGTATAGTGCTGCTCTCTGTATAATACATGGCTGTGTGTATAATAAATTGGGACAGTCAGTGCTCCCTGTATAGTGCTGTTCTCTGTATAATACAGGGTTGAGTGTATAATAAATTGGGACAGTCAGTGCTCCATGTATAGTGCTGCTCTCTGTATAATACATGGCTGTGTGTATAATATCCCAGGACAGTCAGTGCTCCCTGTATATTGCTGCTCTCTGTATAATACATGGCTGTGTGTATAATATCCCAGGACAGTCAGTGCTCCCTGTATATTGCTGCTCTCTGTATAATACAGGGTTGAGTGTATAATAAATTGGGACAGTCAGTGCTCCCTGTATAGTGCTGCTCTCTGTATAATACAGGGTTGTGTGTATAATAAATTGGGACAGTCAGTGCTCCCTGTATAGTGCTGCTCTCTGTATAATACATGGCTGTGTGTATAATATCCCAGGACAGTCAGTGCTCCCTGTATATTGCTGCTCTCTGTATAATACATGGCTGTGTGTATAATATCCCAGGACAGTCAGTGCTCCCTGTATAGTGCTGCTCTCTGTATAATACAGGGTTGTGTGTATAATAAATTGGGACAGTCAGTGCTCCCTGTATATAGCTGCTCTCTGTATAATACATGGCTGTGTGTATAATATCCCAGGACAGTCAGTGCTCCCTGTGTAGTGCTGCTCTCTGTATAATACAGGTCTGTTTGTGTATAATATCCCAAGACAGAGAGCAGCACTATACAGGGAACACTGATTGTCCCGGGATATTATACAGACACAGACCTGTATTATACAGAGAACAGCACTATAGTATTATACAGATAGCTGAGCATATACCCCATGTCCCAATCTCTAGACTACTAGTACCTGTCAACAGCAGCTCCCAGACACGTGTAACAGGGCTAAAGTGTGCGGCAGCTCACACAGATGATTCAGCTGTAAATCGCACTCGCTGGCAGAGCCAAACTGAGAATCCAAAGCAGCCCTGGAAAAAAATGGATGCCATTTCTACAAGTCAATATGTATATATTGTACAGTAAGCACACAAGCTCACTGACATGCGCACATAGGCTTACTGACAGACAAAACTCTCTGACTCACACACAAGCTTACTACAGACAAACTCACTTGTATAAACACAAGGCTCACTACAAAGAAGTTCAGGGACACACACAAGCTCACTAAAGACAAGCTCCCTGACACACACATGCTCACTAAATAGAAGCACACTGACACACACAAGCAGTACCATCTTAACAGCGTTAAGGGCCCCCAGGCAGAGCAGTGCACTGGGGCCATTCCTACACAACAACAGGAATAAAAATGTTAATTATTGATAGACTGCTGAGTACATACACACAGTACACTGAATACATACATACACACACACACACACACACAGATTTCTGAATGCACACAGACTAATGAATGCACACGGTTGTTGCTGAATGCACACAGGCTGATTTATACACGTACACACAGACTGCTGAGTCCATACACACACACAGACACACACAGACTGCTGAGTCCATATACACACACAGACTGCTGAGTCCATACACACACACACACACACACACACAGACTGCTGAGTCCAGACACACACACACACACACACAGACTGCTGAGTCCAGACACACACACACACAGACTGCTGAGTCCAGACACACACACACACACACACAGACTGCTGAGTCCACACACACACACACACACATCAAGCCTACCTGTTGCTGTGGGTCAGCCATCTTCTGGCCTTTGCAGCAGCATGGGCTGCTGCTTAACGGCAGGGCGGAGCTTGTGAGCGGGAGGCGGTGATTCGTTTGGGGGTGGGGCCTTGCCGGGGAGCCTGTCAGTGCTCTCTCCGGCCACAGGCAGCCCCCAGCCTCCAGCTGAGCTGCTCTGTCCTACATTCCCTCGAGCTGTCACAGACTGTTACAGCCCGAGGGAATAGAATCTAAACACATGGCCAGCAGGTTGCTGGCATTTGGGGGGCCCAAGGGGGGGCACAACATGATGTAGGGGGGCCATGGCCCCCTCTGCCCCCCCCCCCCCCCTAGCGACGCCATTGCAGGTGGAGAGCAAAACATTAACATCTATGGACTCATCATACTGATAGCGGGAGCACTGCAGCAGAGGTAATTATTTGGTAACAAACACAGCAATGAACTATACTGTCCTTTATATCTACTGCTTAAATCAGTGTTTATAGTGGGTAGTACAATATTTTACTCCCCAGTGCTTAACAAAACTTTGTTTACAGTGCTGAGATCTGCCTTACCCCATATGTGACATGTGCCATTATATATGGAGCTGTAATGATACTATATTCTTATGAATCTGGTGTCGTTAAGTCTTAGCTATTACAATGCTCAGTTTTGCTAATTAACCTTTGTAATGCAAATCTTTTAATGAGAATCTAAAATATTTTACGTTATAAAGTCAACTTACCAGTTTCAAACAGCCAAGCTGAATCACAGACCTCAAAATTGGAAAACTTGAACCCATCGGGACACATCTACAATATCCTTCCTTTTGCATTATTTTATAATATGTATTGCTAATATTGTACTCCCATCTTCATTTATATTCTCCAGACATTGAAAATTCAAGAACATTAGATTTTGTCCTAAGAAAAGATGGAATATTGAACAATGCAATGGCAGAAGAAAAAAAAATTACAAATGTACACAGTAAGAAAAAAAAAAAAAACCTCCTTAAATCTGACAGGTGAAAAATGAGTCCAAAATTGTAATAATAGAAAAAAAGGCCAGTATAAAGCAAGGCGCCACTGATTTCAACCTATGACTTATTTATCTGATAAAGAAACATATTGATTATTTTGCAACACTTTTATTTTTAAGCAATATGTGTGCTATATGCTTTCAGACACTGCGTCTTAGCTTCAACAATCAATATCTACCAGAGAAGCATTTCCATAGTGTATCAAAGCTTTTCGCTCTGACATAGAGAAGACATTACACAAAAGAGACAATCAGAGATTGACAAAATCTAATTTATTATTAGCACATAATGCACTGTCTTTTCAGACTTGGAGGCTTTGCAAATGTTGAAGTGACGACTACAATAGACCAGAACCAAACAGCTCCCAGCAGTTATTGGAAGGTTGGTAAAAAATCAATAAGAGGGCTTATTTTATTTTGTTGGAGATATGCACAAACAGATTGAACTTTCATTATCTAAAAATGTGGTTTTATAAAAAAAATAAAATATATATATATATATAAGTTTATTCTTCAATTCATTCAAGAAAAGTCACATTGTTTAGTATCGTAATCTTGTGTTAGTCAAGTGAGAAGTGAAGATGTTTAAGCTTCAAGCTGATATTTTCTTCGAGATTGAGTGGAACACATGAAAAAAGGCCAATTAATAAAGGACAAAAGGGGGAATCGGGGTAAGATTTGGGAAGAGGACAACCTGTGGAGACAGATGAAGGGCATAGGTTATTACCCATACTGTGTCATAATAGTATTTTAATACACTGTGAATTGATAGGCCGTTTGTTGTCTTTGTTTTATGTAATTTGTGTCAAAGTAATATTATTGTGAAGAATTTTGTATGTAATTGAGTTTTATATATTTTGTGATAAAATTAATAAAAAAGGATTTTAAAAACACATGAAAAAGGCATTACAAGGTTGTTTTTTTTTTACTTTTTCCACCATAACATAGTTTTTGCATGCTGTAATCATACCTATAACACTTAATTAGATATAATCCTATTTGTAACACATAACTCGTAGTGTGATGCAAATTTAAAGGGATATTTCACCATCTTAGTAAGTGAGAAGTGGGCCTTTTATACTAGTTAGGATGTCAACCATAAGCTGTTACCTTCAAGGAATTATTTCGTATGCATTAACACACAGGAAACGTTTTTTCTGGTGTTTTTTATTTTTTTATCATTAAATAATGTATACACACAATAATCATACCTACAGCTCTGCATATATTTACTCCTCTCTAACACAAGTCATGCAACACAAATATAAAGACATATTACACTTTATTAACCTTTTCATACTACATTTAAAACTGTATTAATATGTCTGGGTATTGATATGAGAGTCTGGCTGGGAGGCTGATAAATGTATTTAGTGTCATGTGTCCTTGGAAAAATATTTAAAAAACACTTTCTCAGTGGTCTTTAAATGCCAGACCTCTAGAAATGCAGGGCAAGTATGAGCCTTGTGTGGATGCCTGCTCCCAAGTGCCTGCATTGGTTGAAGCATTGGACAGAATGTGGGGAATGTATCTGGGAGTCAGTTCTGGTCCTGAATTCCCTGACATTGACTCTTGCGTAGGACTTAGAATTTATACAGCAATAGGAGTTTTAAAATAACTTTGAAACTTTAGAATTTTAAACAATGCTAATTCTAAAAACATGCATTGAAATTAAAGGGACACTGTAGGCACCCAGACCACTTTAGCTCATTGAAGTGGTCTGGGTGCAATCTCCCACCACCCTTAACCCTAGAGTGGTAATTATTGCAGTTTTTATAAACTGCAGTAATTACCTGCTAGGGTTTACTCCTCCTCTAGTGGAGAGACAGCCACAAGGGAGATTTCCGTGCTTGAAGGTGACTTTCGGTCCCCTAAACTACGCTGGACGCCCTCACGCTATGCATGAGGACTTCCAGCGTCACTGGAATCACCATAGGAAAGCATTGAAAAATGCTTTCCCATGTGAAAATCCTAATGCGAGCGCGGCCAATACGTGGGCGGAGCTGAGCCATCACCAAGGGACATCGGCGCTGGACCCAGGTAAGTGGCAGAATAGGTTATTAACCCCTTCTGCACCACAGGAGTGGGCCTTGACAAAGGGGGACACAAGTTTGTTTTCCTGGCACTATAGTTTCCCTTTAATTAATTAAACCAATTTGTATAGTTACATCAACAGAGTAGTACATCGTCTTTGCTTGGCTGGTTATTAATCTTATTATTATGGTCACCTATGAAATTCACAGATGGATAAAATATCACATACAGTATGTCGAGAATTTGTGTGCAGCACAGACAACGCATGCAGCTGCGGGCCACACGGCAGTATCAGAGGCCCACAACTCACCTGTGAGAGGGGACCAAGATAAGATTCTTAAATTCTTCAGTTAAAAAGACCAGCCCATACTCATACTTAAGTCACAATATTATTAAAATATATAACAGTGCCTGGAACATGTAAAGCTACCGAGTCAAACAGGAATAAAGTAAAGAAACAAAACGGACATAAAACAGTTAAACTGATTGACATTCACAGGCAAGTGTTGTGCTTGTTTGGAGTGTCCCTTTAAGCATCTCTCAACGTGCACCATAAATCTCTGTTATTTACTTTTTTTGCTGTGAATCAGTCAATTCAAACACTTCAATCCTTGAGTGCTGGGTGTTTCACAAAAGACAAAATGTAAATTTTGCATGTGGTACTCTTGACGAGATTTGAACTGTGAAATCCATTTATTCTTAATATTCACACATTCCAAAACAAAATCTATGGGGACAGGGCATAGGCCATTACACAAAATATCTAAATACCAACATTACTCTTATTTAATCCATCCATGTTCTCTTCCTTGCTTCCTTGTTTTTTTGGGGGTTTTTTTTGCAAACGAGTTAGCAACCTCTTGGCGCTTTGTATCAATTTCATTCTATCCCCAAAGCATGGAGTTTAATGGAATTTACATACAAATCCTTCCAGAAGGGTCTTTGCGGCACAGTCAGCATCCCCTCTTAATCCAATCTTCCTCTGTGCAGTTGACTTGGTATTTGCCAAACTCAAGCAGCGGGGATTGTCCTTATTAAAGAAACTATGAATCCGAGATTGAAAAACCAACAGAATCCTTTGCTATCGAAAAGATCCCTCCACTTGCTGAGATTACATGAGAAATTTAGCAGGAGGCGTTATTAAATAGTCTCAGAAATTAGCTGAAAACCCCAATTATCTTAGTTTAGCTTTGAAAAGGACACAAAAGGCTTTAACAAATGAAGGTTTGAATTTTCATTATTGCGTATCAGTAGGGTACCCAAGCATCGTGCATTCGGAATGAATCCTTGTTGGAGAACAGTGGGAGAATGACAAAAACGGCTTCTCTTTTTTATGTGTTTGTCTGGGCTGTGTGTTTTGTACATAATTCTCACAGACCGTACGTCTGACAATGCAAGGTAGAATTAATTATGTAAATCACAATGATACTTATTCCCTCTGAGGAAGGGCCTGCCTTGAGGAATTTGTATAAATGCTGTTTTCAGGATAAATCTGACAGCTTGACTATCCCAGGGAAGATCTGCTTCTGCAGATAAGCTAAATATTTCAAAAGAATATTCTGCCTATTCCTTACGCCTGTACTTCTGAGTGGTGATAAAGTACAAACACCGCAGAATTTACACAACTTTCAAGTGCGATTTTTATCAATTCCATTTCTAGTTTTGGGCTTCGAGCACTTACTCCTCAAAGTCGACTGATGTCAAACGATCGCATGTACTAATCTCCTGCTGAGTGTTTGTGTTGTAAGTCCTTTGAGTATAAAGAAGACTTTTACACATGTTGTATTGCGAATGTATATTTATCAGAAGAAACGGCAGCCCATTCGGCTTGTCGGTGGCTTTTAAACTAGCTAATCTCGTATGTTTGTGATGAATTTGAGCTTCATGCGATTAGCAGAATTAATTTAGGGAGCGCTGTTATCAAAACAGGGGAACCGAGTATATGGTCAGAATGCAGTAAGTTGGAGAATGTAGAGAGTTATCCTTTGATATCCATGCAGGTTCTGGCTGGCTCTGCATGGTAGTAGTTACATTAAAACATACATATACTTATGGTCTCGCTGGGATGAAAAAGAGCATATGCAGTTGTGTTCTTTTCAACATACCAACATCAGGTGTTGTAGAAAGCAATACGTATTTTGTTTTCCTGAAATCTGTTCAACAGATGTTTATTTACCACCACCTCTCGAAGCGAAGAAGCTTACAAAATATCTATTTTAGTGAAACTATTGCATTGAGAGGTGGTGCGAAGCATACATCTGTTAAAGAGATGATGTCTTATTACTTTTATGTTCATTTGGTCCTGAGAAGAAGTCATGGGCTTGCCGCACCTGCAACCAATTTAGATATTTCTAGTTGTGCTGGCATCATCTTTTGTACTGCTAATATTACTTGTCATAATAGAAAAATGGCTCAATACACTTCGAAAATTCCAAGCATTTTGCAAGGCTATTTAAAACCACCTGTCTCATGTACAAAAAAAGGGGATTAAGTCACACCATATGGCCACTCTGGGTTTAAATCTATGACGTCTTACTAAGTTCCCCAATATAAGTAGGTCCTTTTAATATGGAAGAAATATATGCTGCAAAACAACTGCCTTACAGTTAAGAATTTTTCAGAATATTTATTTTGGAGCACCTGTGCATGGCAGCAAGGGGAATTTGTACTATGCCTCGTATTTGAGACAGGAGGTTTTAAATAGCCTTGAAAGATTGTTTGACCTGTATGATTTGTCATAGAGTAGATGTTGGCATACTGTTTACATTACTCCATCTTTCTCCTCATCACATTGGACCATTGGCAGATCCAGGTGGGGAGTACCAGGGCAAATGCTTCCCACAAGTATGGCCTGCAGCAGGGATTGAATAAATGGCCACCCACATCAATTTTTTATATATATATACAAAATTTTGTATCTACGGTCGGACTGGGAAAATAATTTGGTTTCTGAATTCTATTCAGAGAGACCCAGTGGTAGGGGTGGAGTCAGAGAGGGGACATGTTGTGTCATCACCTATGACAAGCACGTCCCCCCAAAGTTGTTAGTACAATGCTCTTCCAGGGCAGTACATGTGCAGAGCCTTGCTGAAGAGCTCTTGCATAGGATAAAGGCCCTGTGTAATGTGCAGTGCTGTGTTTGCTTGTTACTTGTCTCTGTTGTCTCCATAAGTGGGATTCCAGTGGACAAAAAGGGCCTGGAGAGAGTATTGTGCATGCGTTTGGTGGCTGCTTGTGGTTTTGCGTGTTTGTATAATGACCTGTTTGTGGTGTTTTGTGTAAATAGATTGGTTTCAGTTGTGTTGTGTTTGTGGTGTGTGCCTAGGGTATACATAATGTATATATAAGAATCACTGTGTGTGTCAGTGTGTGTATGTGTGTGAGTAGAGGCTCCAGGGTTTAAGAGGGGTACTGTGTGTGTGTTAATGTGCTGGGCCTTTATTGTGTGTGGTGGGGGACGAGAGGGTAGCAATTTAATAAATATATATATTTAAGATAAGCTTAAATTAAAAATAAGCACTATTTCCCATTAAAAGTCCTGGTGGTCCGCTGGTGTTTGTTGTCTCTAGACTTTCACCACGGCCACGTGCAGGCCAAGATCACTCTTATTGTAAAACTGCAGCCCTACGAACTGCGTTAAAGAGAGGGAGGACCAGGAAGGTTAGATCCTCCCTCGTCCTCTCTCTCTCTTTGCTTATCTCTTGCTGATTGGCACCAGAATGGACCAGTCCGTGTCTGAATGTATCTATCTCTGTGTGGTTGTATATGTTTGTGTGGTTGTATATGGGTCTAGATATTTGCCATTAGTCATGTATTAATCTGTGTATATGTGGGTGTAGATTAAATGCAGGTATTAGTCACTGTATCAGTTTGTGAGTGTGTAGACTCTATGTTTTTCCATTTTCTACAGATAAAATCTGACACATATTTAGCAGTGCCCCTCCCGAATTCAAACTCTGGATTTGCCTCTGCCTGGGACAGCAAACACCTGTAGGGCAGTTGTTGCTGGGCTCTAAAACCTGTAGTTCGCAAAGATAATGTCATCAAGTGAACAGAGTGTGTGTGAGTGTATACATATGCATTTAAAGCATGAATATGTAGCCAGAAAATCTGCACAAACTACATGATGCAGTAAGTACACCAAAATCCCTGAGGGAAATTGTAAAAACTATGTTGATAGTATCTAATCCAGACTGTTCTAAAAGCGAAATGTATTCCCAAGAGGTGCTGGAAAGGTGTTCCTTAAAGTGAATACTGAGCATATTTAGTTAATTCAAATGTATCCAAGTATTGCTTGCGCTGGAATAAAGCATTTTTTTTTTCTTTTTTAAAAGGGGTTTAGTAATCTGAAGACAATGAATAACACACACACACACACACACACACACACATATATATATATATATATATATATATATATATATATATATATATATAATGTATTTATTTTTAAATTTAATTGGAATGTTCCTTTAACTAATTTACTGTGCATTGAAACTGTAATGCTCTACTTTAAAGACCAATTTGTTACTAATGATTTGGTAAAAGGAGAGAATGATAGATTTTTGTACTCAGGATGAGTTGTCTTGCTATGGTTGAAAGCAGCCAGCCACTAAGATAATTCATAGCCTTAGGTCCAGTTTAGGGTCAGAGCAAACTAGCTGCTACTTGTAGGTTATTTTACAGGTAATTCTCTCCCTTATCTATTAGGGTCATCAGAAAGTTAGATTCACATCTTAAAGCCTTCCCGACATATTGCTCTAATTATCTGAATCCTGTCTGTCATGTGAAATGCATCAGATGGGTTTTTCAAAGACAGAGACTGGTGGTGCTTTTAAATTTTCCAAGCAGACATCAGATCACGCATTATTCACTAATAAAACATGCTCTAGAAAGAGGGTAAAGTTATGCCGTGTTCCGCAAAAACTTCTTCTGAAGCACGTCAGTGAAATGGCGTTTATTTACTAAACTGGAATTGTAAAAAAAAATGATAAATGATTGCTCATTATCGAAGTCAGAAATACACCAGGTTTGGTAAATAGCTACACTTTAACTATTTTTGCGAAGCATTTGTAATTCTAATGTCACTTTTCCACAATTTCTGAAATAATGAATAAACCAAAACATTTTTATTTTTAGGAAAAAGATATCCCTTTCAAACCTGTCATTACAATATTGTTTGCAATAAGAAATAACCACCAAAATCAAGTTTTATTGTCTTCTGGAAAGTAATGTGTACATTTATTTATCTTATGTCACTATGCATAAATTACATAGTATTTAACAAAAAAAAAATGAGAATCTCTTTGTTGATCCTAATTTAATAGACAGTGAAAAAACACCTAAATTGAGTTCCATATTGGTGGAAAGATCAGAGTACAATAATAATTTATTTTATTTGGAAAATGTGTATATTCGGTATGGATGCATACCTCTGATGTCCATGTACTCTCATTATTGAAAGGAAAGGGGTTATTAAATCCAATTAATCGATAGTATCAGTTATTATTATTATTATTATTATTATTATTATCGCCATTTATATAGCGCCAACAGATTCCCTAGTGCTTTACAATATTATGAGAGGGGGATTTAACTATACATAGGACAATTACAAATACATTTACGGGAACAATAGGTTGAAGAGGACCCTGCTCAATCGAGCTTACATTGTATAGGAGGTGGAGTGTAAAACACATTAGGACAGGAATTTGCCGTCAAATAAGGTGGGCTGCCCTTTAGGAGAGAGCAAGAGACAGGTATGTAAGGTAGAGGTTACTCTGGGAGGCCATAAGCTTTCCTAAAGAGATGGGTTTTAAGGCACTTCTTAAAGATGCAAGACTAGGGGAGAGTCTGATTGCGGTAGGCAGGCTATTCCATAGGAAGGGAGCCGCCCTTCCATGATTCAGAAGCATCTAGCCACTTACATATTAATTGTTTTCTCTTGGGATCTGTAGAATTTTGTAAATGTAAAACTGGGTCCAGTAATATCAGAAGATTCACACATCTCTCCTCATTAGGATTTAAGATACAGAATGGCAAAGAGATTGGTTAACCATGTGGTCAATTCCCTAGCTCCAAATCATGTTTTTTTAATTGTAATGGATCGTTAAGTTATAAAAGTAGGTGCTGTTTCCAACTTTGAGGATTTTTGTGAAATAGAAAAGCCCACGCTGATCTCTTTGTGAAGAACCTCAAAGACAATATCGCTGAGGGAGCCTCATTTATAGATTAGAAAGGTTTACAACACACTCATAAATTCACTGTATCTTTTAAGAATGGAATATTTGGTCAACAAAGATTCTGATCAGTTGCCAAGGGCCTTCTCATCTAATGCTTACCTTTAACCTGTTCAAATCAGGTCAACCATTGACTTCAGAATGTAATCTATTAGCTGTCACTATAGGTTTAAATTCTAACATCTGTTCAGAAGAGTATTTGTCTTGTGTTAAACTATGACTCTAAGTGAATTGTATGACTAAGAGGTCTTCCATTCTATCCTATCTACAACTGGTGATGAATTCTATATACTGCTGAAACACAATTTCTGTCGATGTCGGGGAGAAGAACACTTGCTAATTTACCCACCAATTCATCCATCCATCCATGAATTTACATAGCATATAAACAGAGCAAGGTGAAATATCCATGCATCCTATTGATCTCAATAACAATTCAACTGGCTTGTTAAAATGTGTTTTTAATTAATTGACTATGCAGCATCAAAGTATTACTAAAATACATAAATACTATATATATATATATATATATATATATATATATATATATATATGTGTGTATATATTTTTTTATTATTATTATTATTTTATTTTTACTTGGTAAGTTACTTTTAGTTTGAATTTAAATTTAAAAGTATAGAAAATCAATTTGTTTGTTATTGTTAGATTGTAGACATCGGCACATATATTCAAACAAGGGATAAAGAGGCAACGTAAAGTGGTTCTTATTTTTGTCCCATAAATATGAAAATGATCAATTACATTTCAATGTGTTGCAGAATCATTTATATAGCCCCAATATGTTCCACAGTGCTTTACAATATTAAGAGCAAGCTACATAAACTATAGTCAATCGGACAAAGAGGTGGTGTGGGCCTTACTCAAATTTAGTATGCTTTTCTTTGCTATTAAGTTTCTTTGACTCTCTAGCTATCAATAACAGAATGAAATGTACGATTGTGTCAGCTGAGCACAAAGTGCAAACATCAACGGCAATTCTATTTTTTTTCCTATGACATTATATCACTTATCTAAACAAGAGAACATTATCACCAAAGTCACCATTCCGGCACTCACCTGAAAAATATAATCACGAAAGCTGTTCCTTGGAAGTATCTTATCAACAAAATTAATATTTCTTACCTCTGTTTAAAAAGAAGGCCATTTTAAAAAGAAGAGAGAGAGACAACGCCAAAGAAAATAATTTGTGTAAGATCACTTGTGACGAAGTATATCTTATGCGTCTGATAAACATAAGCCCACAGTCCATGGAGATTTGTTATTGCTTGGGTTATATCGCTGAGAACTAAATAACACATGATCTAACATTACCTGCGGTGTCTGTTGTTTATGCAATAGTAAATACGCTTGACAATTTGTTTAACTTAATCCTAATATATTTGTCTGGTGTGCGTGAGCTTGGGAAATCGCGGCTCTGTGACCTAACTGTGTGTAAAGTGCTGTCTTGCACAGCTGTCAAAGAACAGAGAGCCGAGATATTAAACATTACAATTTTCTACTTTAAATCATGACAAAGAGACCGCTAAGATTTCCTGCCAGAGAGTTACATTGGAGAATTTAGTCAAAAAAAATTCTCATAATTACAACCAGAATCCACATTTATTTGGTTCAAGTCATTAAAGGCTGATGATGTATTTTGTCAAATTATTACCAAGAAAAAAAGTTATTTGTGAATCGACTTTTACATGAAATCACGCCTCAACAAAATGATATAAAGAGAGAGAAATAGAGAGAACAGAAGAGACAGACATGTCTTATAATCTTTTACCCAAAATTAGTGCCCCTAAAGTGCATGTAGGTGAAACATGCATAATACTCTGTTCATTAGGGGATACGTTTGCACGGACGACATCACAATCTATACAGTGACATAAAAATGATGCAAGTTTTAAATTGTGTGGAAATGTATTATCAGTAATGTATGTTTACTAAAATGTGTAATAAAGGTAATAAATTAGATTCACTTTTTAACACCAACTGCTACATCACATTTTTTTATCACTTTTCTAACAGCTCATTATGTATGTGAATAAAACATACTTTATAAAAATAGATGAACAGTGGTAATAATTACCATTTAACCATTTCTGATGTGGCAGTCATTGGTTATAACAATAGTATTAATAGTATTAATTCCTAATATCCTCAAAATAAAGTTTTTCTGTACATGAGATACATGCATGTCCACAAACCCGTCCAGTGTACGTTGAATGGATGCCCTTTTAACCAATAGTATTGTATAACACTATTGTATCCTTTTAACCAATAGTATTGTATCCTTTTAACCAATAGTATAGTATTGTTGTCCATGATATGGCCATCTATTCCTATGTACTTAATGTTTATTGAAGATAAGAGATTTGCAAAAAGTCCATAAGAGTGTATTAAAGTGCACGTATACTCAGCACTATTTTATACAGCTGTAACATGTGATCTTCAGTTTATTCATACAATCTCAAAGCATTATAGGGCAACTGCCTCTTCCAGAATAATTACATAGCTCGATAGCTAATTAAACATCAATTATGGGTTTTGCTAGTTCATACTTTCTTTTCTTTTTCTCTTTCTTCCTTTCCCAATCTGATATATTATGTATATTTGTTTATAGTTTTTTTTCCTATTTTTTTTTTACTTTGCTGTTATTATCTGCAACAGCCATAAAAGGGTTACTCATTTAAGCTGGAAACTATTGAGAATTGTTGAATGTGAATTCAAAGAGAATTGCAAACATTCGGCCAAATTCGCCATACCGAAAACATTTGAATTTCTTTCGTTTAATCCTAAAATGTCATTATTCTTTTAATTCACTTGAATTCAAGACAATTCACACTTTAGTGAATAGCTTTCTGTGTTACTACGTAGATTGAGCTAATCTACAAACTGTTACTAAACACTAAGCACATCAAAGCAGAACTAGTTCTTAAAAAAGTACAAATGTGTTTTCCCTAAACATTACCCGATATGCTATGTGTGAATAATATAGATACAATAAATATTCACCTGATGTGCTGTTAACTAAGTGCTAATAATATAGATAGAATAAATCTTGAATTCTCAAAGTGCCAGTAGGTGAACGAATGTGTGGAAATTAATATTATGTAACAGGATATCTGTATAAAGAGCAAGCATTTTGTTTAATATTTAGTAATTTAAACAATATTGATTATTTTAACAACCTATAAATTATAAACTTATAACTATATAATGAACCAACAGTCTATACATTATGAAAATATTTTGACAGCAATAAACCACATAAAATTAAGTCTATTTGCTGTAACAGAGTGTAAGCTCTTGGGCTTACTTACATCGTTGTGTATACAAGTGCTACTAGCATTAGATAAAAGCACATATAACATTGGCAGCTCTTACCCCTTTGTATTCTTTTGTATTTGTCTAATTTCGGAGCAATTAAATAGAACTATGTAACACCATATTTAATTGCTTCATGTTGCAAAGCACTGGGGCTGAGAGTGTTATGTAAGACCTGCTAAATAAATCAATGTATGATCAGTTTAGGTCTTAATAAAATGTAGCTTTTAAAAAAAAAAAAAAAAAATGTCAGCCAGAGCCAGAGTTAAAATGGTGCTGGGCGGTTCAAAGCTTTTTATCAAAACATTACATCATGATTAAAGCATTTAAAAGAGAAATAAAATAAACTGCTGATAAAGGAAACAGTGCTTATTTCATTAATTGAATGCTAAATATTAAGTTCCCTTTCCCATTTGTTACATATAAGAATCTGTACCTGCTAAATAAAATCCTAGTCTCCATACTAGTAACCCTTTCTGATACCCCCTAAATATATATATTTTTAGCCTGTTATACATGGAAACTATTATTCAATAGTTTTGTGGTAAACGTCTAACATTGTTAATTCATTTTGGTGATTATTGATTTGAGCAGTGAAAAGTAATTATTATTGTGACTTTTTTATACAATGTTAACTATAAGATATGTGTTTCAGTTTTGACTAATCAGTACTTGCTTCCGTACATGTCTTACAACTAGCAAGAGGATTGCGAATTTGCATATGAGTGTCTTATGAATGGTAACATATTGGTCTAAAGCAATATGATTTAACTGTGAAAAGTTATAAGCTAATTAAGCAGTCTTTTTAGTATAAAGAGCTTGATGTTTTCCTGCAAAACATTTTGTTGCTGTTAGTTGCAACATCCCATTAAAGAGACCGAATAACCCTTTCGTAAGGAATTCTCTTCCATTTTGAACCATATACTTTGGTACCACACTACAGTTTTAAGGGCTTTCTCAGTTGTGTTTTTTGTGTTTATGTGTTCGATGTCTTCAAATCTGCTTCGATATTACATTATAATGATGAACGAAAAAAACACAAACCTGTTTTAAAAACACGAAAAACCCACCCTACATTGTATGCATAACAATATAATGAAAAAAGACAGTTATCTGTGTTTTTGAAGTTTTGTCAAGATTATGTTTGAGTGTAAAACTACACATTGAAGCAGAACATGTTTTAGGCAAAAAATGCTATGTTTTTTATAATTGATTAGTGACGGCCTTAATTTTTCTGAGTCACCAAAAACAGGGTATATTGTTTCCTGCCTGTGTGAAGTGTGAAGGTACCATGAATGCCCTTAGTGATTGTGAGGTCAGCTAGGCTAATACTGTCTTCAAGAAAGGAGTTGAAATGAATACATCCTAAATTTTTCAGAAGGAATTTGACCGGAGATGTTATCATTACACGATCAGCTGTCTATCTGTAACATGCTGGGTCTTAACTTACAACAGCTTTTTAGCTCCAAATAATTTAACATGACGGATTCACCTTATGTTTTAGAAATGACCATAAATACAAGATTAACAGCGTGTTTCTTTAATAACTTTTCCCTTTCTTTCCTACCTGCCTTGAGCTGTCCTTCTGAACTTATTAGGGTCATAAACCATTGCCTGGTCAGCGCAAATACTTTAACCTGCAACCACTTACTAGGTCAGCTGTATTCAAGAAAAATGCTTTTCCAATTCAGGCAAGCATTTTATAAAAAAAAGGACCTTTGTTTAAAAGGTTAGCACTCATTCGTCTTTTTTATATATATATATTCTGAAATGTAAACATCTTAATGTTTGATGTCGACATACATGCTTATAGTAAGTACATACATATTTAAGGCTCTGATATGTTAGCATAAGCAAAAACGAGATTATTTATGTAGAGACAATACCTTCAGCCTTGTATTTGAGCATGTGAAAATAACAGGAAATTGAAGATAAATGAAAAAAAACGACTTATGCATGTGTGGCCTTGTGTAGCTATAAAGAAATTCTAGTCAATCGTGTCTGTGCGAGTTGTTTAAAATTATAAAATTATGAATGAGCCTCATTACGCACACATTTTGAAAGGAGAGCTGGTGTAAAATGAGAATTTTGAGATTATTTTAAAAAAGAATATACCACACAGTGTGAGGCGTTCGTGTTTGGAAGAATAATAGAGGATGCCAGTTATAATCTCTAAGAAAAAAAAGGAAAAAATAAAAATATATACATATATACCAAAGACAGTTTATTAGCTACAGCAATAACACGATTTATAGACTGCCCAAAAGTACTGTAACTTTTTTTTTCTTTTTTTATAATATCCAAACACCTCGAGATCTTCCTGAGCACACCAAATAATTCCTGTTTTCCCTGGCACGTCTTAGCAGGAGTAAAGCCAAAATCTACAGTATTATTACAAGTAAAGGTCAACATGGGAAATAAGGAGAAAGAACACAAAAGTAGATTTTTAATTAATAAAATACACTGTACGTGATTTCAGAGATATCTTAACAAAACGCTTTATGCAATTTCTGTATAAGACCAGCAGCAGTTGGAATGATTGGTCTGTAATATGTGGTTTTATTTCTGAGATTAAAATGATAATGCAGGAATAAAAGGGAGTTTTGTAGGCTTTTACATGTGCCCTTGTACCCATTTTAGTATAAAGGTCTCTGTGAGCATTGTGCTGCCAAGTCTTTAGTCGTTTCTTCCAGAAAACGATTAGGCACAAAGGTATTTGTTCTTGGCTACTGCTTGGGTTAGTGGTTTGGAGTGAGGGAGTCCTTGTGATTTTTATACATTTTAAAACTTATATTGGCTGCTCAAACACATGACTGATCATGGGTATGCTGCCAGTTATGGAAGAAATTTCCTGTTGTTTTCATGATAAGTTTACTGCTATTTTAATTCTCAGAAAATAAATATTCCCCCTTCTGCAGTCATTCAAACGTTATATTGTGCCAGGGCCGATGAGATCAGTGATAGAACACAACCTCATTGGATTCTCACTAAACATTCTACTCCCGTACATGACACGAACTCATTGGTTGACATGGAGACTACAGCTAAAAAATTAGGTTGTGGGGTGACATGTTATGAAGTAATTTGAGAGAAGAATGGCGTGGTTCTTTCGTAAGTTGGCTACAAGAGTATTTCATGACAAAGTCAGAGCAGGCTAAATACATGTCAGGGCTGACACAGCTCAAGGGTAAGATCTTTCATACGTAGAGGTTTAAAAAACAAAGTGACAAAAATTTGCATGATTGCTCCGAGGGAAGAGGCTTATTTTTCTCCAGGGTTCCAACTTGCCTCCTGCTAATCTTCAACTGCCTGGTTTGGAAAAAAAAGGAGTTTCTGGTTTACACATGAAGGGAAAAAGCTAAGAGCAAGCCTCAGGTTATAGAAACAGAGCAGGTTGTATCCAACTTTGATTAATGAAAGCGTTCCCCCACAATATATAAAGTATAAAGGATTTTACAGCAACATGTCATTGGAGATATTCACAGATGGAGAAGCACATTAATAACTGAACCAGCTCATGCAGAGCTCATCAAAGTGGAACAACCTCATAGAACATATCAAATCTGCCTCCAGTCTGAAGTTTCCAAAAACATCTGCCTCTTCTATCTTCATTAAGGAAAGAAAGAAAGAAAGAAAGAAAGAAAGAAAGTAGGAAGGAAGGATAGAGAGAGCAAGAGATCTAGTAAGTTTAGTTGGTTAATGTGTATACGGATACTGTAAGTACCAGGAATACAAAGCTGTATTCCTGGCACTATAGATCCCTCTGCCTACCCCCTCCCTGTCACCCCTCAACCGTGGTGAATAAAGGGCTAAAAAAAACCTTTATTTACTTACCTGATCCCAGCGCAAATGTCCCTTGGTGCTGGGTCGTGGCTCCACCTCTTACGATGTCCTGCAATGAGCGGGTGCTAATGCCACGCGCATTAGATCTCCCTATAGGATAGCACTGAATCAATGCTTTCCTATGGGGAAAAATATAACGCTGGGTGTCCTCATGCAGAGCGTGAGGACGTCCAGCGTTAGTTACCGGACCAAGGGTCACTTTGGATGCATGGAAGTGCCTCTAGTGGTATCTGCAATGTAAACATTGAAGTTTTTCTGCAACTGTGTTGTTTTACATTGCAGCACTAAGTGCAATAGGGACACTACACCCAGACCACTTCAATGAGCTAAGGTTGTCTGGGTTCCTATAGTGTTCCTTTAAGGTCTGCTAGTTACATACAGATTTTATTTAGAATGTATACTTCCCTTTAATACCAGTAGATCCACTAAGTTTTTCATCTTTCAAAAAGTGCAATAAAATGAGTGCTAAAACTAATGATTAAAAAAATTAACATTACATGACTTATTGTAAAGCGATACATAAATATATATACATACATTTTAATTAAACTAGAAATATAACATAACGAGGAATATTATATATTCACACAAAGTAAAAATTTGAATATGCTGCACTTAGAAAGCAAAAGCAGAGACTTATGAACACAGTAAGCAGGAATTACTAAGATCATATGATAGCATACAGTATCTGGGGATTAGTGAAGGTGTAATTTAAACTACTTTTCAACGTTACCGTCTCTTGTTACCAATGTCTGTTCACAGTCTAGTCTCACACTGGGGACTTACTCACTAAACAAGAAAATGTGCAAATTGCAAATTATAGGCCAAAAAAAGCCAGACTGTAAACAAGTCACCTGTTTTTCAAGCTTATCTATTTTGACTTATAATTTGTAATTTTCTTGTCATTTCTCCCACAGTTTAGTGAATAAGTCTCTCTGTTCCCATATAGTAAAGCTTGAATTCCACCTGAACAAACAGTGACTAACACTATCAATGTATCCCACCTGCAGGAACCCCGATCTTCCAGCTGCTTCTGTGAGTCACTTCCCAAAATGGTTCGTGGATTAGTCAAATATCTCCAAACATAACATTAATTAACAAATTCTCACCATGACTAAATGGGGCTTTTCCTTATAAAAGCTGACATGATGTAAACAAACAGTGTGGAAAATACACCTAGAGACGCGTCTTTGCCTTTAAAAACAGATTTAACATTCCTTCTGTTTCGGCAGTAATTGCTCCAGTTCGTCTCCAGCAAACTCGCAGAACAGGATACAGATCAGACAGGATCATAGCATTAGGTCATAAGAACAGGGACTGCAAACCTACTGGCAGGGTCCATATCCAGCCTTACATTTATGTTTAGATATGTGGTGTATAGTCAGCATTCCAGGCAGACCCATATTTTTAAATAAAAAATGGGGAGATAATTCTTTAAATAAAAAATAATAATTCAACAAATGGTATGTATCTCCCATACACCAATGTACAGACATTTATGGGATAATTAGTTTAACATTGAATTTTTACGGGATATATACAGTTTAGCATGAATGAAGCTACTCAGTGGGTTAATACAATTCTTCACGCAGCTTCTATTAGATTGTTGATTGGATCTGTGGGTTGTTTTTTTCATGAATGAAACTACTCACAGTGGAGCATGATCACAGTCTACGTTTCCATGTTGACTGCCCGACGTTTGGTACTTTACACCAGATCACAAAACGTTAATAAAACCCCAACACAGAGACCACACGAGCCCTGTGTCCATACGTCATACAAGATTAATGAATAGAAGAATTTAGATGCAGCAATTTTTGTTAATCGCTGCATCATAATGAATTCATAAAGAAGAAGGGAGATAGGAACAAGTTGTTCTGCCAAAATCGACTGTGTTGGAGTTTCCGTGTAATGATTATAGTTCTGGGTAGTGCAGGAGATTAAGACAAAATAGTTTGTATCCCTTAGCAAGTCTTGTGAAAAATGAGTGGTGGAGCACTTAAGAGGCTTAAGACTTTTTGGAGTCTAGTAGGGATCCCTGACCAAAATGTGAGTGCACAGACCTTCCCATAATTGTTTGAAAGCCTGGGTGGGTCCCTTCTTTAACATTAAATGTAGCATTATCTGCTGTATCAAGCAAGTCTGCAAATGTGACTGCATTGTTGTGTTTCGCCAAGATCTGAGTGAGGAACTATCTGATTAAAGTGAATGTTGCTATAGCAATTGAGATGAGATGTGCAAGCAGTGATATAATTACATCTAACCCTTTTAGCAGTTTCGACAGCGACTGCAGTGACAATTCAGAAGTTATCCATGTCTTATTCAAGTTAAAGCAATACTGGCTGGGAATAACAGCAAACTTAGTTGTTGTCTTGTTCTAATACATTGCTTTAGGTGCACAATTTTAATGTTCCCTCAATAATTACATACGTTGCGGTGACCTCTTTGCGACGGAAGCCTACATTTTGATTAAAAAAAAGAAAAAAATCTTTAGAAAATAACTGATATTTGTTTGTTATTTATAATACAATAAATCTTCTGCTGTCATGTCGGAATACAATTCAGTTATACGTAGAACTCAATGCCCTACGCAAGAGTTTGTGGCGGAAAAAAATTTGATTTTGAGACTTGCAAAAACGAGGCTGGAAATTATGCCTCGAGAATTGAAATATCTGAATTTACAGAGTACCTATTTTTCATTTACTTTATTCACCGCGTTGACGTTTCTGGGAATTTAAACACAATTATTGAGAGTTCTATCAATAGAATAATTATAAACTAGATCTTTAAACTAAATCTTCAACATTTTATTTTTAGGTACTAATAGAAAGCTTAACTAATTTGGATGGAATCCAGTATAGATTTTGCAACAGATGAAAAAAGGAAAAAATCCTCAGTGACTCTGGCCAGTAATTTGTTAATAGTTTGCAAATGAATTACTCAATCACCTTTATTGTTCAGCGTGAGCTGGATGAGGTGTTAATTTGTGTGAATTTGTCACTGTGCCATATTTTACACCAGCACCTTAACCACTTTCCCAGCCTTAACGTGTTTTAGCTATCAAGCAAGAAAAATCCTGAAAACTGTCAAATTATTTCACGAGGTAATATTATATGAAGGAATCACAATGTATACCCAATGTATGTTTTTCTAAGGGCCTACTAATTCCCTCTCTGTGGTCGCTAAGAGCTGTGAAAAATGTTCGTTATTTATTTCTATAATATCTGGTAACTCTGGACATCCTTCTCTGAGGAAATCGAGCTGCATAAAAGATGATAAACACCAGCAAACCAAAAAAGGTGTTAATGTATTGTCGCATTATTGGCGTGGTAACTTTACCAGGATCCTTGCTGCTAAAGGTGGAGAGGAGGGTTTTACCAGTGTGAGTGATATTAATGGCTATTTTGGCAATATTATGGGCTAGTATGTATATAGATGTACAATGTATAATCATTATTAAAACAAGTACATAGTACATAAGCCTTCACGACTGTCAATGCATCCAATTTTGGCCAATATTCTATACCAACCTAATTACTTTTCCTGTTAGAATAGCCCACTTAGCTGGGACCTCTGTTCACTGGGGGCTCTCTCAAGTTTTAGAGGGAAACTATAGTGCCAGGAAAACAAAGTTGTTTTCCTGGCACTATAGCTCCCCCCCTCCTTTGCGCCCCACCCCCCACCATGTCCCTTGGTGCAATTTTGGGTCCACCTTTGCTCCTCCCCCCACCCACAGCGAGGGAGACCTAATGCGCATGTGCATTATATAATGCTATCCTGTGGGGTTTTGGATGACGCTAGATGTCCCCATGCATAGAGCGAGGACGTCCAGCATCAGTTAAGGGTCCAAAAGTCGCTCAATGGCCCGGAAGTCCTTCTAGTGGCTGTCTAGTAGACTATAGTTACCCCATAAAGCTACTTATTGCAGTTTCTTAAAAACTGCAATAGTTACCTTAGCAGGGTTAAGGGACCTTGGACTATACAATCAGACCACTTCAATGAGCTGAAGTGGTCTGGGTGCCTATAGTGTCCCTTTAAATGGTGCACTGTATTGAGGTATCGATGGATGGATAGATTTACAGTATATATTGTAGGATAGAGTTGCCTTTTCCTTAGAAAGTAGAGTGATATTTTTGTAAAGCCTGTGCCGTGCAGCCATTTGCAATTAAATGGCATACTCGTTTTCCTGGCACTATAGTGCCCTGAGGGTGCCACCACCCTCAGGGTCCCCCTCCCACCCGGCTCTGGAAAGGGGAAAAGGGGTAAAACTTACCTTTTTCCAGCGCTGGGCTGGGAGCTCTCTGCCTCTGATCCTCCTCCGTTCCGCCCCATCGGCTGAATGCGCACGCGCGGCAAGAGCTGCGCGCGCATTCAGCCGGTCGCATAGGAAAGCATTATCAATGCTTTCCTATGGACGCTTGCGTGCTCTCACTGTGATTTTCACAGTGAGAATCACGCAAGCGCCTCTAGCGGCTGTCAGTGAGACAGCCGCTAGAGGCTTTGGGGGAAGGCTTAACCCATTTATAAACATAGCAGTTTCTCTGAAACTGCTATGTTTATTAAAAAAACGGGTTAACCCTAGCTGGACCTGGCACCCAGACCACTTCATTAAGCTGAAGTGGTCTGGGTGCCTAGAGTGGTCCTTTAAGCGATTGCCTTCTGATTCTAAAAATCTCTCTGTAATAAACAGGAAATAATGACATATGAGTCTTTACTGGATGACATTTAACATCTTTGCAAACATTTAATCAAGGGAAGAAGAATCAATTAGTGTTTTCATTGCATGTTTCCCTTGTTAGAACTGTTCCTTTTGTTTCATTGTCTTAAAGTAGGAAATAGCACTGCCCGTCTGCAACATTGTGAGTCATGCAGTGAGGTATTTGCCAATCAAAACGGTGATCTTCGTTATAGCAAGCATTACTGAGTAACTCTGTGACCCCCGGTCTGTATGGCTTTTCTATCTGTTTTAAAAATACAGTAATATTACACATTTCTCAAAAATGCTTATAGTGTTATAAAATGCACGTGATTATTTAATAAATGTATATACTCTCTCGGCATGAGAAAAAAAATGAGTTCTGACAAGGGGAGCAAAGAAGGTTGTGATAGTACTCTCTTGGCAGCAAAGAGGGTTTAATAAGGACTCTCTCAATATGCAAGAAGGGTTGTGTAAGCACTATCTCAGCACAGTAAGGAGGGTTGTGCTAGGCCTCTTTTGGCACAGCAAGGAATGTTTTATAAGGACTCTCTCAGTACAACAAGGATGGTTGTGTTAGGACTATCTAGGCACCGCAATGAGGGTGGTGTAAGGACTCTCTTGGCAAAGCAAGGAGGGTGAAGTAAGGACTCTCTAAGCAGGACAAGGAGAGCTGTAGAGAGACACTGTGTCCAGGACAAGAAGGGCTATGTAAGAGCTCTATCAGCATGACAAGGACAGACGTGTAATATCTTTAAATAGCAAGGAGACCTTGAAAAGCATCTTCATATATTTTTAAGGACTCTCTCAACATCGCTCAATTCTCTCAACATCATAGAAGGATTGATTATATGTCTTCTTGGCATGGGAAAGAGGACTGTGTAAGGACAAGGAAAAATTGAAATGAACTCTTTAAGATCGACAAACAGGGCTATGTGAGGAGGACCCTTTCCACTTGAGATTGTGCTCTCAGCATGACACGGATAGCTTTATCAGATTCTCTCAGTAGAACATGGAATGTATAAGGTCTTTCTTTCGAAAGGTAGATATGGCTGCATAGATGCACACTTGCATCATAGGTATGGCTGTTTAAAGACTCTCTTTGCATTACAAGAAAGTCTATATACAAACTGTCAGCATTAAAGGAAATCTATTTAAAGTAAATATATATAAATATATAAGAAATATGAACGTCAGTCATTTCCTTCTCGGTTCTGTGCTTTTCGACTCTTCTAAAGATTTAAAGCCAAACAAATGACAATTTTGTTCTATTACACATCTCCTTGTATTCCCCTTTCGACTTTAACAATTTTTAATATAACTTATAATTCCAGTGATCTCAGAACGCAGACATTCTTATTTATATTGTAAACCTAAACATATTGGAATTATATAAACAGGCTGAATGGGACATTTGGTCTTTTTTATAGTAATTATTACAAAGAGGGTTTGTGATACTCCTTCTCATAAATACATTTTTACTTTCTTTGCTCAAATTCTCATATTTACATTGGTGTTAAAAAAATAAACTATATTTGCTCATTTAGAATTTATCACTTAAAACTCCAAAACTAATGTCCTAATCTGGGGTCTCCATTAGCTATATGTTTATGTAAATATCAGATTTTTGGCATTATTATTGTGTATATATGTATATGTGACAAAAGCAATTTCACCATTGGTTTTTGGAGAGGACTGTTTGCCAGCCTCCTATCCTGGGACAATGGGCCCTGTGATAACCCATGTTCAAAAGTACTGTTTCTGCTCCTTGGACTTTATACTGAAACAGGTTCAAACATGTGGCGGCGGCCAGCTTAAATTGTCCAGCAGTGTTTTGTCATCGAGTGTATGGAACTGTTTTGGGCATGGGGCCATATGCACAGTGGGGCAAAAATAAGACTTCCAGGAAATGTCTGTACCCCTGAACCGATCTGGGTGATTTTTGGATATGTTGTTCACCCAGATCGGGGCTATCAGGGGATGTGACTATATGGGGATATGGGATATGTTGTATTTTGGGGTACTTTTTGGGGTTTGTAAAAATGTATGTTTTTTCTGCTTAGAGTTAAATGAGTTAGTCCATTGTCTTCGTTAATTATATCACAGGCAGAGGGGAGGGATTGTGTACACTGTATGGGAGTGACTGAATGTAAAGCTATGTTTTTATTGGCTTGTTGTTCCTGCGTCCCTGTGCCCCACAAGGTCCACCTGGGTGGTAACCTTGTGGGAAAAACTTTATAAAAGACCAAGCTGTTCAATAAACCCTGAGATCTGCTGAGTTCCTGTTTGACCCTCAACACGTAGTCTTGGCTCGTGATTGGAAGGGAATTGCTATAATCACACTAGGGATTGCTATACTTTGTATACTCTCCTGAGCTCTAATCACTTAGCTCTTTTAAGAGCTGTTCTTGATACGCTCTCCTGGATCAGTTCTTTATTGTAACAAGATTAAAAGTGGGATCAACGTTTCAGTCCTTTTCCAGGACTTTCATCAGGATCAATATCTTGATCCTAATGAAAGTCCTGAAAAAGGACTGAAACGTTGATCCCATATATCGCAGAAAATCCTTGCACACTGGCTGACATATCCAATAATTTGCCAGGTACTAAGCCTGAGCCTTCAAATATCCAAATGGGTAGAGAAGTGGCAGCACTCACGATCTTCCATAAAATCAGTTCTTTATTGTAACAATAAAAGTGGGATCAACATTTCAGTCCTTTACCAGGACTTTCAGGTATTGCTGTTTAAATGACGCCATTTTGATTTCAATTCACTACAGTTCAGGGTTTGATAAATAAACTTGCCTCACTTGGGGTGCCTTGAAAGATCCTTAAACATTAAAAACAGATATAAATCAAACGTTGACTGCATGGACATATTATTTGATTGGATTTTGTAATGATAATAACTATCTGACTAGACAAAGGCAGTTTTTCTTCATTGCGATGGTTTAATTCACACAATTCTCGTGCTATAATGTCTAATATTGAAAAAATAATAATCTAGTTTTCACTTACCTTTTGGATATTTCAATAAAAAAACATGAATGCAGTCATTACTTAACATGAATTCAGTCATTACTTAACATGCTGAAAGGTAAATTAAAAAAAATAATAATAATAAATAAAAAAATATGTAGCAGGATTGGGGAAAAAAAATGGCCCTGGCATTTTCGAATTAGAGAGGCCAACTGGTAGAGGGTGGAACAAGAGATGGGGCATGCTGTGTCATCACCAATGACAAGTGCATTCCCCCAAAGTCAGCATGTTAGTTCAATGCTCTTCCAGGACAGCCCATGTGCAAAGACCTGCTAAAGAGCTCTTGCACAGGAAAAAAGTCCCTGTTTAATGTGCAGTGCTGTGTTTGCTTGTGACGTCTCTCTGGTGTCTCCATAAGTGGGATACTTAAGGACAAAAAGGACAAAAGAGCATATTGTGCATTTGTTTGGTGGCTAATAGTTGTATTGTGAATGTGTAGAGTGAGTTGTTTGTGGTGTGCTGCTTTGTGTAAATAAGTTGGTTACATTTGTGTTGTATGGCTAAGGGCTGTAGTGTGTGTGTCTATTGGCCATAGAGAGTTAAAGAGTGCATAGGGGGGCGGGGCCTGACCGCCGACGGGATCAGACGTGCTATGTCTGAGCTGCCGCTCCAGGGCCCGAAAACCGGAGCAAACTGGGGGCCTACGGCGAAGTTAGAGCCACAACGGTGGCTACTTCGACCCCCAACCACGGGGGTACACGGGTATAAAGCCCAAGATCCTGCCCGGCACTGACAGAAACCCGACAAGGGGCCAGAGCTTGATGGAGCTTGAGCCGGGATGAGACGGCCGCTCTCCCGGGTCTTCAGCCGGCGTCTCGCTTCCCCCCCCCCATCTGGACCGGGGAGGTCATCCCGGTCTGCAAGGGCACCACGCACCACCCTAAGCTGGGCCCAATAACCACCCTGGCATCAAAAATCCACTGGGCAACTCTCCACAAGATGGCCGCCGCACGCCAGCCATGTGCGCAAAAAGCCGGGAAGGCCAAACTGCCCGAGAAGAAGCACACCCAGCACCAGCAGACCACCATGACCGCCAACCCCAGGGCTAAGCTGGCGGACTGAACTGGGCAAATCAAGCCTGCAGTGGTACCGGACTGCCGAGGCCCAATCAAGATGGCGGCACAGCAGGGGCCAACGACAAAGAGCACCTGCAACCAGCCACCCACGCATCCCCGAGAGGCCTTTGACCGGCTCTGCAAGAGCTTCTGAACAACACTCTGTAATTGTGGACTGACCTACAATCTAGAGGTTAGATCAGCTTTATGGATTCGCCCTGCAACAAGGCGTAAAGGTACCCACCTCAAGCCTCCAGAGCGGCCTTCCGGCTAAGCTGATGGCGGGAAACAGCACCATGCTACTCGGGTGCACACACTCACTCTCACACACACCAGAGCTGGACCAACATGTAAACCCTACTTGCACGCAACTCACCTGCCCCGGAGGCCTCTGATCAGCGATGCACAACTCTGCACCTAAGGGTTAAAGCTGAACGCCGCGTTGCTGAACAGGAGAAAGTCTTGCCAACAAGTGCCAGCGCTGGGTCAGAGCCAAGGGGTTCCATCGGAGGGGCCGACAGTGACAGAAAATGGGACATTCCTGTACTGGACATAGGCTAAAGCGCCCATTACTCTTTCTCACAGCTGACATGCCTAACTTCTAATCGTGAGAACACGTTTTCGGGTGTTGCTATGTATAATCAGGTTACCATAATGCCTTATTAGTCTATATTTCCAGTGGTTAATATTTTTTTTTCTTTTATTCAGCCTGGAGCAACCTATACCATTATTATAGTTTACTGTCCAGCTACTCTTTGCTATTATAAGGTCTCTCTTATATCTTGTCATGCTGGTCCTGCCTACGTATGTCTTCAACTAAGCGTGGTTGTCTATAGTTAAAAGTAATTTGTGAGCATGTTCTATTAATCTCCCTCAGCATGATTGAAATCTATGTAGCAAATTGCCAATGTTTACCCTACTCTATATCTTACAAGCATGAATATACATCTAGATATTATAACTATAAAAAAAAAAAGTGCAGAGAATCAGACATGTGATGCTGTTTACTGGTTGATATTTTCTCTTGATACCTTGCAATGTCTATGTTCATTTGTGTAATTTGCAAAGCACTACAAAAATAAAGAATTAAAAAAAAAGAGTGCATAGGGGCTCTAGTGTGTATATAGGGGCATGTAGCAAGTGTGTAGGGGCTACAGTGAGTATGTGTATGTGTATGTAGGGGATCTAGTATGTGCACAGGGCATGTACTCTGTGTGTCGGGGATGTATCCTGTGGGTCAGGAATGTACTGTGTGTGGCAGAGAAGATGTGTGTGTGTAGGTGGTGCAATGTATGTCTTTTGGGGATCTAGAACGTGCGTAGGTGATCCAGTATTTGTGAGGGGTGAAATGTGAATGGTTGGGCCTGTATTGTGGGGGGTGATGAGAGAGGAGCAATTTAATAATTCTAAAAAAATATAATATATACATTAATTATAAATGTAAAAATACATTTTATATTCCGCCTCCCCCCACCCCCTTCTTACTGGAGCACGTTACTTTTGGCCGGAGGAGGACACTGAAGGCCCTGGTAGCCTAGTGGTTTCTGGTGTCCCTAGACCTACACTTCCAATGGGTGCAGACCGAGATCCCTCTTCTCGCAAGCTCCGTCACTGTTCTATGTGGATAACCTGTGGCAACGCTCTGCAGCTTACGGAAGGAATAATATACACCCAGCACACCAGATTGGAGCTTTCCAGGACCTACCTTATCCAGCTGATCTCCCCACCGGCCATGCATATATGAAGCATATTGTTGCCTGCTCTGCATGGGCAAACAGGGTAGATCCTTTGATCTCCTATTATTTCCTTTTATCTTCCCACTTCGGAATCTGTTCTTCTCTTCATCTCTGATCTATTTCTCTTGAAAACACAAGACAAACTACTTTGCCTTGTGTTTTTCCTATATCTGTCTACTTGGCAATCTTGAAAAGGGGTGGAGCTTAAGACAAGCGTCACCGTTTGTTAGCTTGACAGAGGAAGTAGAGCCTCCACCCTTCTGTCACAATTGTCAGGTGTAGGACAAATACATAAGCCAAAGTAGTCCCTACTTATGTTTTATAGACAAATTGATAAGATATGAAGAAAATAGGAACAGATTCTAAAAGAGAAAGAAAAGAGGAAACAATAGAAGAAAGGTAAGTTTGAGGTGCCAGAGCCACTTTAAAGGAATACTAGTCATCAAAACAGCTTTAGCTTAATGAAGCAGATTAGGGGTTGGCAACCTACAGCACTCCAGATGTTGTGGACTATATCTTCCACAATGCTTTTACAGCCATAATGCTGGCAAAGCATAATGGAATGTGTAGTCCAAACCATCTGGGGTGACAAAGGATACCTATCCCGGGTATAGATAATTCCCCTGCAGTCTCCCTATTCAATTCTCTGCCATTTAGGAGTAAATCAATTTTGTTTCTGTTTATGCAGCCCTAACCACACCTCCCCTGGCTGTGACTGACATAGCCTTAAAAAAAATTGTTTAATTTTCAATCAGATGTTAACTTACTTTAGAAGTTTTCCCCTTTTGCTCTGTCAATTGAACTTTAATCACACACATGAGGCTTCTGCAAGGTCTTGCTAGCTACTAACTGAGCAGTGGATAAGAAAATCTAAATTAAACCAAATCTGCAATAAAGAAAGTGTAAACATTAGATGAGTATTTGCAGGAAGTATTTAGGAAGGTTGTGCATGTTACTTGCAGGTAGGTGTGCCTAGGGCTGCATAAACAAAGGAAGTTAATTCAGAAATGGCAGAGAATTGAGTGGTGAGACTGCAGTGGCATGATCTATACACCAAAACTGCTTCATTGAACTTAAGCTGTTTTGGTGAATATAGTGTAATTTTAATATTTTATCAGCTGATTATGAATCGCATGGCCTAGACAGACTTATCTATAAAAATATGGTTTATGGGTAGGTTGGTGGATCATTTCAGGGACACCGCTTAGAACACTGAAGATGTACCATCTCCGACTTAGTTTTATTTAGTGGATACAATATTTTTAAGGGTTAAGAACTTGGCACCTTGTTAGTATATTAATATTCTTTTATCCCACAGCCACAGTGGAAAGAAATAGCCGAAGGGATATGGAACACACTCGTTTTATTAAGTGGACAAGGAGATACAGAGAGGTAGGGTTTCCTCTGGTTTATGGCTGTTGTGAGAATTGTAATTATTATAGTTTATTTATTTTGTGAGTGCCTGTTAAAGCAAATTGCAGTGGCTTCCTTTTTTTAGTTCCATCGTGTTGTACAAGATCAGTCAAGATTTCGATCTCTCAATGGTTTGCAGTGTACCGACTGTCTCAAAAACGAAATCCATAAAATGTGAAACTGAGTGGGTTGATCTGGCCCTCTAGAGCAGATAGAACATTCTATAACCTCAAACTTAGCTTTGGATGGTGTATATGAACACTTTTAGTGCAAAACTATTTCTACAGGGGCTTACATTTTTATATGAATTAAAAAAGAAAAGGATATATAGATGTTGAATTTTAACCAGAGTCTAAATGAATGTGTAGCACAACTTAAAGTGCCTTAGAATTCATATAATTTTTAGTTTCTCCATTCCTACGTACATTTGGTTATCCCTGTAATATATACCTTTTTATATACCTGTAAATTATAGTGTAAAAGCACTGCTTTGGGACTTGTGACTTTTTATTGTTATTGTTTATTTTTTGTATTTTATATTGTTACGGACAAAAAAAAATCTAAGTTTATGCGGTATCATTTATATTTTACTTTGACAAGTAGATGGCATTGCTAATAACCTAAATCATTTACACAGGACTGATTTATAAATATATATGTAAATAAAATATATTTTCTATCCATGTTTTTTTATATTAAAAAGTAATTTTGCAATCAATGTTTTCTTCCTACAACTATTTAATTATTGTATGTCTCTGACCTCATATTTTATCATGTGATGCAAACTCCATTTCACCTGAAACGTCCTAAGGCATCAGAGAGTACAAAGCTGTGGTTGGTATGTTAATAATTGATCTGTGAAAGAAAGTTGGCATACAATTTATATATTAACTATATATATATATATATATATATATATTTATAAACATTTTACACACAGTTGATTTAAACATAAAAATGGTATTGTTTTCTTATCATATATTTTCCATTAGGAAGTTTTCAGTACATAAATTCCGGTAAAACATTTTACATTTACTTAATCAGATGAAAATCTCCCTGGCCAAATGCCTATAAAATGTGAAATTGTTTATTTTTTTATAAATTAAAATCGTTTCCATGAAAACTCATTGCGTGTATTGATTTGTTTATTTATTTTTAGGTCATTTATCAGATGATTGTATATAATTATCTCAAGATAAGAAGCTACAGGGAGAGCTGTGATCTGTAGACAAGAGGGTTTACTGAGATAACATCTCTGTTTCCTAGAAAATAGAAATGTATCTTAATCCCTTTGCAATGGAAGGTGCAGAGTTAACTAAGCTCCATAATGCTTTGCGTTATAAAGAGCATTGCAGTGTGTGTGTGTGTGTGTGTGTGTTATAAAGAGACACAGGGAAGTATGGTATATAATCAAAACTTCACATATAAAAAGGTAAAAATGTTACAGACAAATGATTAGACATGACAGAGAAATGTGAGGTTGAAGAAAAGAAGACAGTGAAGGTGTTGAAATACGTAAAGGATACATTATACTCCATGAGTTTACATGCTGTTTTTATGACAGATGTCATAGCATCAGAATGAGGGAGAAAAGTGATAATGTCAACTACTTGACTTATGTAATAAATTACTGTGTGCACTAAAAGAGGTAGTCCATCGAGGCCCAGAGATCACTAATGGATGGAACATACAGGTCACACCTGAGGACATTTGAATCTTGAATCTATTTAGATAAATTTACCTTTGGGGGAAAAAAAACGAAATATTAGTCAGAAATATATTTGTCGCATGACATCTTCCATTCTCTGCACTGGCTGTCCTTGAAATGCTAAATACACTACAAAGTTGTCTTACCATAACTGTAAAGTTGTATACTAACAGGGTCTACTAGAAGATGTCCTTCGATCTCGGTATTTCCAATCCACCTAGAGTATTTTTTTTTAAACTTCTGCCTTAGCAATTTTCTACACTGTAGAAACTGAAAATGTTTAAATATATAGAATTACTAGCATCCTGGACCTGTAGAAGTGATGTTAATCCCATCAGTATCAGGTATCTGGCTGCAAGTGAGATTTGTCATGTTTCCCATGTTCGGTCATGAGTCCTCAATTATACCAATGGAAGCAAATGTGCTGTACTTGAGCTGGCAAAAAAGCAAATCACTCCAAAATTTTGAAGCGTAAAACAACCATCAGTATCACGCTATGTAGCTTCAAAAATGGTTTGACTCGGGGAGCTTTTGTTCCACCTTGAAGCGCATTCACTCAACGTAATACATCTCACCACTTTTCCCAACTCTTTCTGAACAATTCTATCCTCTCTTCCTAACTATGTATCATTGCAATTGGTAATAAGAGAGGTCACAAAGTTTATATGCTATGTTGAGCTGAATTGCATTATATTTTAGAGGGACTATTATTATAGTAGATCACATTAACAAAATAAAATAAAAAAAAGAAATGTCCGGAAGTCAGGGAGCTAGATAGCAGTAGACAGAGTGACAAGACATATCTATTTAACTAGTTAGAGACACGATTTTATGAAATGAAACATGGGTTGCAAGAAATGTAGATCGAGAAACAGACAAAACAAATAGACAAAAAAGGGGGTATAGGCTCAGCGCTAGGTGGTCTAAAGGAGAAGAGAAAAGAGAGAAGCTGCAACCTATGGGTATGAGGTATTTGCGGACTCATTCTATATACAAAGGAAGGGTACAGCTATGGGAACTAGGTTTGCCCCCAGTTATGCTAACCTTTTCATGGCAGACTGGGAATCCTCAGCTGTCTGGGGTGACCATGACTGGCGGGCAAACCTGGTTTCCTACTTTCGTTATATAGACGATCTGTTTTTTATTTGGCAAGGTACTGACACATCTTTGAAATTGTTCTTAGACCATTTAAATATTAACGACAGGGGGATTGTTTTAACATCAGAGTCTAGCAACATGTCAGTCAATTTTTTAGATTTGAACATTTTTATTCAAGACGGTCGCATTCATACCAAAACTTTTTTTAAAGAGGTCTGCACAAACACAATTATAGACCAAACTAGCTGTCACCATAAACCTTGGTTGGATGGTATCCCAAAAAGCCAATTTCTTCGCCTCCACCGAAATTGCTCATCAACAGGTGACTTTAACATCCAATCTACTTCACTAAAAGACATGTTTTTAGAAAAAAACTACAAAGCTGAAAAACTAGATAGAGCCTTGGAGGTGGTAAAAGAGAAGGAAAGAACGGAACTCCTAAAATATAAGGCTAAAAAAACAGACCCCCCACAACTCCCTATTATTTTAGATTTCAACAATAAGAATAAAATTTTAAAAAAAATCATAAAAAAACACTGGCACATTCTTAAACAGGATGACCTTTTAAAAGACCATGTCCCAGACAGACCTAATGTCATATTCAGAGGAGCCCCTAACCTCAGATCAATCTTGACCAAAAACTATACTAAAACAAATGGACATCATAAAGAACATTTTTTATCTAGGCCTAAAGGGTTTTTTAAATGTAACAAATGTATTGTATGTAGAACTACAAATAACACTACAAATTCCAAATCTACCCATTTTTCTTCCACCGCCACTAAAATTTCCTACCCCATAAAAGATTTTATTGGATGTAATACAAAAGGAGTCATATATCTCTTGGAATGCCCATGTGGATTACAGTACGTGGGCATGACCAAGAGATGTTTAAAAGTGAGACTGGCAGAACACTGCCGTAACATTAAAAGAGGCTATGAAAATCACTCAGTCTCTAAACACTTCATAAATCATAACAAAGATCCGACTCTTTTAAAAGCTATTGGCATTGAACAAGTTACCCTTCCTTGGAGAGGTGGAGATATCACAAATGTTTTAGGGAAAAGGGAAATGTATTGGGTTTTTCAATTAAAGACCCTCTCCCCAAAAGGACTTAATGCTGAGTTTGATCTTTTTAATTTTTTGTAATAACTTATTTTTTACCTCTATTTGCATTACCTCTGCCCCTTTAAATTATAGTTATAAGTCTTATTATACATATTTTCATCTTATCATCTCCCTTCCCCTTTTTTATTATATATACCAGATATCCTTATTTTTATATCAGATTGCCCTGCTCCATTTCTTTCTTTATTTATTATTATTCATTTTTACCCATTTTTCTTCTCCTTTTTTATATTATAGTTTTTATCTCTCTCTCTCTACATGTGTATAGTTCCTCTCTTTTATCTCCACCATATATTTTTTAGCTATTCAGCATTAAGTCCCCCTTTTTCCCTTTATCTACATATCTTTTAGACACTTCATATCCTTTTATTTGGCCATTTTTACACTTTATCAATGGCTGCATCCCTAGATACTACATTCCCCATAATACTCTGTGTCACACCACGTGACCGCGCGTATTCGCGATCACGTGCTGTTTTCACTTCCATCAAGGGCTACATCCCTGGGCACTACATTTCCCACGATGCTTTGTGCCTCAACACGTGACCGCGCGTGTTCGCGATCACGTGTCCCACCTCCCTACTGGCTACCATCGGACGGAGGTGTGCCCTTAGAAGCCAGCCTCCGTCCAGACACCACACCTCTTCCAATTTCCATGTTATAACACGTGACTGCGAGCGGTCGCGGTCACGTGTCCTTTACCCTTCCAGTCTCCCCAGCTCACCATCATATGCACTACATGTCCCAACAAGCACTGGGACATACCATGTGATCGCGGCAACTCGCGATCACATGACCATCTATTTCCTTCTCTTTTATCATTATAACTACTCGTTTTTAATTAATTTTTACTGCATTCAGTTATAAAATCCATTATTATTCAATACTCTTGCTATTGTTAAGTTATGTTTATGTTTTTTAACATTTCTGTATTTCTCCCATTGTATTGATGACGTCATTTTGGCGCCATAATTCAAACCATTATGTATTCTTCAAACCTATATAAGCTTCATTTTTACCAGGTTATTGTATATTATTGCCAGTTGATAAAGCCCTGTGTGGCGAAACGCGTTTTGGCTAATTTTATATATATATTTTATACTTGTATTAATAAAGGAATATTGGCTTTTTTCACCATACATTTGCCATATACCTTTTATTTTATTTTATTTTATTTTATTTTATCCGTATATTTTATATTATATTATCTTTTCCTCTTTTACCTGGTTACACGTCATTTTGGAGCTGACTATTGTCTAAAAGAATCCTAGGTGGGGATTATACCACCCACGCCATCATATTGAGCAGTATATTCTGCTCATTCAAATGTGAGTACGTTCTCTCTTTTTTTTTAAGTCTTACTTTTATATTTTATATACAGTGAGCACTATATTTTATTTTCTTTACTTCGAGGAATTACCCGCATCTATGTCCCGCCAGTGGGGGATAAACGCCACTGAATGCTGATTACACTTGAGCAAGTACATGCTCTTGCATAGGTGAGTGAAATACCTCCCCTACACCTATTTCAGTCTATTTTACTTATGCCAATACAGTCTGCACTATTGGAGTCTCCCTGTCTTTCTATTTTGCATGCCCATCATTGAACCAAGATTGCCTATACCATAGAAGACCCAGCGTTCTATTTTGACTACAGTATCAAGTTTCCATCAGCCTATTGGAATCCACCACATATTGGGACTATTACGTTTTTTCTTATATTTATTTTAGTGTATATCTATATGTGAGTAAAATTTCTATCTATTTCATATTTCTCATTTTTCCTTTAAATTGTATTATTTCTGTACAGCGCGACCTATTATTTTGTTTTTTAAAACAAATAGACAGACAGACAGATAGATAGATAGATGATAGATAGATAGATAGATAGATAGATAGATTATAGATAGATAGATAGATGATAGATAGATAGATAGATAGATAGATAGATAGATAGATAGATAGATAGATAGATAGATAGATAGATAGATAGATAGATGGATGAGAGATAGATGATAGATAGATAGATAGATAGATAGATGATAGATATATTGCATTTAATTAATCTCTTTGTTTATAGCATCTGTAAGTTTTCTTCCTTATAAATGTTAGAAAACCAGACAATACCTTGTGTCTCTATTTTCCGACTCCAAAAAAGGAGATAGCAAGAATATATTTATCATTTCACTGTAATGACTTGTATGGCTTATTCAGTAATCACAGTCAAACAATATTTTGTGTTTGACTAGGTAGCTTGCTAGGCTGCTGTAAAGAATCCCAAGACGTCCCATCATCACTGAATTAGCAATACATTTATATCATTTAGCACTGGTAGGGCAGCTCTGATAGGTGTTGAAAGGTGTTAGAGTATTCTCGGAGTGATGCTCTGATCACACTGAGAAAGAATAAGGTTCATCAATATTTCTGCACAGTTTGTCGTGGCTCAAGCAATACTGAATATCTGCAGGTTTTATGAAGCATGTTGCCCAACCACAAAAAAAACTAACCTTAAAATTAAAAAAAAAACATGAATCCACATTCTGGATAATTACTTGGCATAATCATTTACATTTATCTGAGTAGCTGGGAAAACAGAACTAAGAGCTATGTCAATTTCAATAGAACAGATCATGGAAGACAAACCTGTAAACAATCGTTGTATCTACTGGCGATCAATTCGACTGCAGCTGACCAAATTGGAAGACGTGGGTCTTAACAGCTAAGGAGGGCATTGCTTAAAATTCACTAAGCAATTTGGAAAAGTAATGATTTTTAGAGGCTTGATCGACAAAGCATTCTGACAGAAACATTTCCAACTTATTTGTTTATCCCAGTGCCAACTCTATGAACAATATATAGGGGAGCACATGTGATATTACAGTCAAAACTAGGGGGTGGGGGGAATATTCATGTCAACCACTAAATCATACCACTGAAAAACAATGAATTTGTTTCAACATTTGTTGCTTTATCACTGAAGCATCTCATGCCGTTGTTTGAATTTCCCTTTTGTGAAAGTTTGTCCCAAACTAATATATACAAACTGCCTAATACATACACACATACACACTGCCTAATACATACAAAATTACATGCATACTGCCTAATACACACACACACACACACTGCTTAATGCATACACACACTACCAGATACATACACACACTGGCTGATACATAAACACAAACTGCCTCATCAATAAACACACACTGTCTAAAAAATACATAGACATACACAATGTCTACATACACACACAGCCTAATACATGTATACTCACACTGTCTGATACATGCATACTCACACACTGCCTAATACATACACACACATACACAACCTAATACCCTAATACATACACAGACACTGCCTAATATATACACAAAGACACTGTTTAATACATATACTGCCTAAAACACAGACACACACACTGCATAATACATACACACAAATACACTGCCTAATATACACACACTGGCTAAGACATATACATACACACTTCCTTCTACACAAACACTAATACGTATACACACACTGCCTAAAACATATGTCCACAGGCACTGCCTAAAACATACACTGCCTAATACATATATACATAACACTACCTAATAAATATACACACATACACTGCCTAATACATATACACACAGACACTGCCTAATACATATATACACAGACACTACCTGATACATATATACAGTGCCTGATGCATACACACATTGCCTAATACATAAATACGTACACATACTGTCTGATACAGACAAATACATACACTGTCTAATACATACATAGACACATACTGCCTAATACATATACCTACACGCACACACACACAGTGAGTAACACAGGAGTGCCATAAAGGTAGATCCCCAGATGTTTTAAAACTACAGCTTCTATGATGCTGTATCATGCTTTGTCATTCTAAAGGCATGCAGAGCATGATGGGAGTTACAACATCTTGGGATCTACGTTTTGAGCAGCCCTGGCCTAATAGATACACACACTGTCTAATATATACATACAGAAGACACCTCCTAATATATACCCAGGCACTGTCTAATACATATACTGCCTAGTACATACATATACACGCTGCCTAATGCACACACTGCCTAATACATACACACGCTACGTAATATGCACACATTGCCTAATACATACACTCACACTGCCTAATGCACACACACTGCCTAATACATACACACACCCTGCCCATTACATACATATACACGCTGCCTAATGCACACACTGCCTAATACATACACACGCTACGTAATATGCACACACTGCCTAATACATACACTCACACTGCCTAAAGCATACACACACACTGCCCTTACATACACACACTGCCTAATGCACACACACTGCCTAATACATGCACACACCATGCCCATTACATAAATATACACACTGCCTAATGCACACACTGCCTAATACATACACACGCTATGTAATATGCACACACTGCCTAATACATACACACACACTGCCTAACATATATACACACACTGCCTAATGCGCAGTCACTGCCTAATACATACATACAATGTCTAACATTTACACACACAGATACTGCCTAATAAACACATACACTGTTTAATATATGCACAGGCACTGCCTAATACATACACACACTGCCAATATTAATATATAAATAATACAGTTGTCAACATTATTCAACCCCCATTGTAGTTCAGGTTTATTGTCAAAATGTAAATACTCTAAGCTGTTTGTAATGAACAAATCAAACACAATAACTGCTTTCTGTGGTTTACCCAAATTCAACTGAAAATGCAACTTATAATGACTTCTCCAGTCTCTTAATTATTTACCCATTGATGGCAAGAATCTTTAGCACTTAGTAGAGCACCCTTTTGCTGCAAATGAGATGCATAGCCAGACACCAGCTTCTGGCAGCATCCCTGAGGAATCTTAGCCCATCGCTCATGAGTAATGGCCTCCAGTTCAGTAATGTTCTAGGGTTTGCATGCTGCGTGTTTTTCTGTTGGAATTCTGGCATAAAAACCTTCTGCATTTAGTATGACCTTACTGTTCTCACTGGAACCTCAGTGCCTGTTGTCGCCAAGTCTTGCTGCAGGTCTTTTACAGTCAATCGAGGGGTTTTCACAACCTTCATTCTCAGTCTGGTTGCAGCAGATAGCTTACTTTTTCTGCCTGATCTATTTAGTGTAACCACTGTTCCTTCAACTTTGAACTTGCATATTATGCTTCCAGTGGTGTCTCTAGGAATATCCAGTGTCTTCGCTATCTTTTTGTATCCTGTTCCTTGTTCGTAAAGAGCGATGATCTCTTCTCTTAAGTTTGTGAACCATTGTTTTGACTTAGCCATATTTCTAACATGCAGTCAATCGAGATACACAACAAACCCTTAGCCAGTGTATTTCAAGTGTTCCAGTTAAAGCACATCTGAAATCCTTGATTACTTGCAACAGGTGTTCTTGAGAGCAGCACATTTATACCTGTGTCAGGAGGTCCTGCTACCAGGCTTCCATTGGCAGAAGGACCTGGACAGTGGAGTTTAATGCTGGGTGGATCAGCAGTGTAATTGCTGCTCCTGCTTGCGCCTAGCAGAGTGACATAATACTTACTGCGGTCATCAGTATGTTGTGGGCATCCAGGCAGGCAGTAAATTAACTGGGGGAAAACTAGGGAGGGCATTTGCTCTCCCTTACCTCCATGTAGCGATGCCCAAAGAAAAAGTTTGCTATATAAAGGTGGAACTTAACAATATTGTAACCTGGATGTATGATGATTGCATTTTCTTATTACCATACAGCCTATGTAGGTTTACATTAATTAAATATTTGAGTTTGAAAAGTACAAATCTGCTGAAGGGTTGTACTTGCCAGTTGCAACTGTAGGAAATGACAATAGCTAACTCAACGTGGCTGATTTTGTTTTGCCATGCCAAAAGTAGTAAACCAGCATGAGACAGAGGATAAATCATAAGGTCCGTTTAATACATGGTCTCCTTGTTGTGCCCCATTACAGCGGGCAGAGCTTGGTTATTTGTTAAACACTTGTTGGGACTTCTACAAGCAGCTCATGAAACCAGTGAATTTTTAATCGATAGGCAAAACTGGGGGAGTTGATATATATTTAGGAAAAGAAAAAACAAAACATTTTTTAGGCAAGTATATTGACCATTGGATACCCGTACTCCACAGGAAGTGGAGTCTCAGACATTTTACTTGTGGGACTTCTGAGGACACTGCGGGAGGAAGACAGACGGCATGCATAGAGGAAGTAAGTCATTAGGCATCGCCACGGAGAGACGCCATGGATGTATGGAAATCACGTCACCCGAAGATGACGGCAATGATAGAATTACGTTAATATTACGATCCGGAATAGACGCACGCCCATCTTGTCAAGGCCACACGCATCTATGAAGGAAAGCATAGTCTATTCTCCATGTTGGGTGGGGCGGGAAACGGCACAATATAGCCAATATGTGAACCCTTAACAAGAAGGAACACAGCATATATATATATATATATATATAACAGAGATATGAATTGTCTTTCTCATGCAGTTCAATTCAAAGCATCAAATTATAATTCCTAAGGATTCAAAAGCCTTTTATAACAGGAGATGACTATACTATTACACTGTGACCATAATACAATGATTTGCAATAATGACACAGATCTAACAAAAAAGTGCTAAAATAGAAACATATACGTCTCTATCCCAGATGTATTAAAATGTATTAAAAGGATAGATACAATAGCACATTGATATATATGATATATTAGTATATTTTTCATGATCTGCCTGTTAGTTTATGAAATGATTAGATCATATTTTAATATCCCATACTGTGTATTGTGATGTAATTCATTCCATATATTATCCAAAATTCAGTTTAATAGTGTTAATCTATTGGGACATACATTGCCCAGTGCTGCCTGAACTAAAATAATGATGGCAGCTAAGAAAACCGCCATCCAGGTAAGTGACGTTTGCCCTTTGACCCTTATAATATCCTCACACTTCCTCCATCCCTTAACGCCACCAATAACCTAACTCCACTACCATTTGTGAAACTAGTCTTTCTTTACTACATAACAGAAAACAAAAATAATATAATATGAGAACTCCAAGAACAGCAAACGTGCAGGGAAACTCTGTAGCTTGCCCTTCAGTTAGCATATATATGATACTATATATTGCAGTAGTTGTTTTCAATTTACCTGTTAGTTTGCTAAATTTGTTTCATGTCCGTTACGGTCCACTAAAATAATTAGAAGCTATACTAGCCAAAATATAGTATCCCTGGAGTTACGACATTCATGTCTCTGCTCTTATACAGGTGAAACTCGAAAAATTCAAATATCGTGCAAAAGTTCATTTATTTCAGTAATGCAACGTAAAAGGGGAAATTATTATATGAGATAGACGCATTACATGCAAAGCAAGATAGTTCAAGCCGTGATTTGTCATAAGTGCGATGATTATGGCTTACATCTCATGAAAACCCCAAATCTACAATCTCAGTAAATTAGAATATTGTAAAAAGGTACAATATTCTAGGCTCACAGTGTCCCACTCTAATCAGCTAAGTAAGCCATAACACCTGCAAAGGGTTTCTGAGCCTTTAAATGGTCTCTCAGTCTGGTTCAGTAGGAATCACAATCATGGGGAAGACTGCTGACCTGACAGTTGTGCAGAAAACCATAATTGACACCCTCCATAAGGAGGGAAAGCCTAAAGGTAATTGTGAATGAATTTGGATGTTCCCAGAGTGCTGTATCAAAGCACATCAATAGAAAGTTATGTGGAAGGGAATAGTGTGGAAAAAAATGTGCACAAGCAGCAGGGATGAACGGAGCCTGGAGAGGATTGTCAGGAAAAGGGGGACTTTCACAAGGAGTGGACTGAGGCTGGAGTCAGCCTCCACACACAGACGGATCCTGGGCGTGGGCTTCAGATGTCATATTCCGCTTGTCAAGCCGCTCCTGAACAACAAACAACGTCAGAAGCATCTTACCTGGGCTAAAGAAAAACAGACCTGGTCTGTTGCTCAGTGGTCCAACGTCCTCTTTTCTGATGAGAGCAACTTTTGCATCTCATTTGGAAACCAAGGACCCAGAGTCTGGAGGAAGAATGGAGAGGCACAGACTGCAAGATGCTTGCAGTCCAGTGTGAAGTTTGCACAGTCTGTGTTGATTTGGGGAGCCATGTCATCTGCTGGTGTTGGTCCACTGTGCTTCATTAAGTCCTGGGTCAACGCAGCCGTCTACCAGGAGATTTTGGTGCACTTCATGCTTCCTTCAGCAGATGAGCTTTATGGGGTGCTGACTTCATATTCCAGCAGGACTTGGCACCTGCCCACACTGCCAAAAGCACCAAAGCCTAGTTCAATGACCATGGGATTACTGTGCTTGATTGGCCAGCAAACTCGCCTGACCTGAACCCCATAGAGAATCTATGGGGCATTGCCAAGAGAAAGATGAGAGACATGAGATCGAACAATGCAAAAGAGCTGAAGGCCACTATTGAAGCATCCTGGTCTTCCATAACACCTCAGCAGTGCCACAGGCTGATAGCTTTCATGCCACGCTGCATTGATGCAGTAATTGCTGCAAAAGGCGCCCAAACCAAGTACTGAGTCCATATGAATGCTTATACTTTTCAGAGGTCCGATATTGTTCTATGTACACTCCTTGTTTTATTGATTGCATGTAATATTCTAATTTACTGAGATTGTGGATTTGGGGTTTTCATGAGCTGTAAGCCATAATCATCGCACTTATGACAAATCACGGTTTGAACTATCTTGCTTTGCATGTAATGTGTCTATCTAATATATTAGTTTCCCCTTTTACGTTGTATTACTGAAATAAATGAACTTTTGCACGATTTCTAATTTTTCGAGTATCACCTGTATTCATTAGCTGTCAAATACGTATAGTCATGATACTGTGGTAACTTATTTTTTGTTTATCCCGATAGAGAGAAAACGCGAGGCAATGGAAGGGTTAATATGATGAATTATTTGATAATAAAATGCAAGAAAATAAAACTCTATCAAAACATAATTTAATAGCCACTTTACTCGATCTGTAATTGTTTCTCTTCTGAAACCTGTAAAATATTACTGGCGTCATTCTGCCGCATTGAATAATCCGTATTTTTATCTCCAATTTCTTTTTGTAAGTGGTTAATAAAGAGGCAAATAGCTTTATATTGTTTAATATAAAAATATAATAATTCTTGTGTAATGTGTAGAAATGATGAACATGTTTTCATTAATGTGATCACTGCATTCAAAATGATTGAATTCAAATCCTATGCATCAGTAAGATGTTCCATTTTTGTAGTAGTAGTGCATACATGGAATATTATATTAGCAGATGTGGTACAATTTAATCAGATTTTGTAAAGGAAAATTATTCTTTTTGTTTCTACAATTACAAGAACCTCATAACATTCTATTAAACCTATGTCTATGTATGTAATATCCAACATAATATACATCTTAGTTCTATACTAAAATTATTGGTGGGGCGGCACAGGTTACTATGTACACAAATGTCAAATATGAGATCTGTTTCCCCACTTGGAATCTCACATGTATTTATCTTTTAGTTCTGCGTAGATATATACATGGTGCTATTGAAATTCTTTATGAAAAGGTATCTTACTGTGAAAGCAATGTACCTTATCCAGAACATAGGATTTTAAATCAGATTCCATTTCCACTGAAACAAATACATGACATAAAGTATCACTTAGACACAAACATGTGTTTTAGTAATCAAAATGTCCAAAAAAATAATCTCAACAACGTATTTACAGAAAACCAGGAAACGTGGACAATTACAAGGGAATGACACATTTCGAAAATTAAAATATTGAATCAACTAAACTATTTTTTCATCTATCTTCTTTGACCTAGAATTTACAATCTCCTTGTCATTCCTGTACAATTCCTTGTTTCACTATGTTTTAATATGTTATGTGGCATATTTTAAGCTAAAGTTGACAAATTATAAAAAATTCAGACTAAATAGTTTTTCAGGAAATCAATTCTGGCTGACATTTTGCAATTATTTTATCTCCACAACTGGCAGATGCAAATATAGACTTATTTTCCTTTTTTGCTCTTCCTCCTTGGATCATAGGATCGTGCAATCATGATATGTTTAAAGTAGTGAACCACAGGGCTATTAAAAAAGAAGATGACTTCAATAATAGATCACCATTCAAGGTCAAAGGTTGTAAAGCACAATGGAATAAGTTGGAATAAGTTGGGACTATATTAATGTTAAGAATAATAATAATAAGGTAAATTGTAGGAGAGTTAAGGTAACTTTGAGGTACTGTTGTGCCTTTAGCTAATCTATTTTAGAGCTCGATGAGGAATCACTTTGTGATTTAGTGCTCCCTTTCAACTTTTAATGGGTAGAGATTGTGTGGGTTTTGAGGGAATCCAGAATTCATCAGATCAGTCAATATTATTATTAATATTATTGGTATTTATATGGTGCCAACTTAATCCGTAGCGCTTTACAATATAATGGAGGGGGGGGGGGGGAGTTTAACAGTAAATGGAACAATTAAAAAAAATACAGGAATACAGCACTAGTGTCTTACCTCATCATCTATTTTGCATGCAACTAAGGTGAATGAAGGAACCCGGCCAACTTTTACTTATAGAATGACTGATTGTACTCTTGCAGTTTTTATCAACCACTCATTACAAATGCAGTAAGATGGGTCAAATAGATTCAATGGACATCACCACTTGGTTATTTTGTATTAATTAACTTTTCCATCTTAAAAGTAACCATTTACCCTACTGCAGTTCAACAGTAATGGTGGAATATGAATTGTATGTACATTGGGGACATCATATCCTCATCAAATGTATGTTACTCATTATAACAAGTTTTAACTTTCTCAAGCACAGCCACTAAATAAAATGCACTCAAAATGCTTTTTCTGAACACAAAAATGGTCTAAAATACTAAAAGTAGGATAATCACCATGGAAACCAGTAAAATAAGCAGGCATATTCTACTGGTGACTCCGCCCATCTTACAGTTTGGCTTTTTAGAACAGAACACTTTGATAAATCTCCCTCTGTGTCTCTAACACACTCTGTCACACAGTAGCACGCATAAACTCTTATACAGACATACACGTTTATAATACATTGTAATGTGTATAGCTAGCTGAGAAATAAACAGAACAAGATGAAAAGGTGAGATATCTGGGCTATAAACATCTATTCTGGCTTTTACTATCCAACTGTGTAATAAATGCTAATCAAGTCAGTGCAATGTTTCTCAATGTCTTGGATTTTAATCTGTACATTAGCACTAATTCAGTTCTGACCAATGAGCTGAACATACACTCGTCCATTACTTCAAAGAAGCCATCGAGAAAAGGGAAAGAAATCGCAAAGCAGAAAGCAAAATACATATTATCCGCATAAAAAAATGGTAATTTTCAACAGAACTAAAAGACATAAAAACTTCAAATTGTCGCACTGCTAACTGGAAAAGGAAAACATGTCTATCAATAATGTTTGCTAATTAAAGGGATTTTATGATAATTAACTGAAACAAAAAAAAATTAAACGTCACAAAAACATAGATAATTGTCTAATATGGATTAATTAAATGCGTTTTTAACAAGAGATGAAAACTTTATTTTTTTTATAGTGACCAAAAAGTTTATAATAATTGCTTATGAAACTTGCTATCTGCTACTTGCCTTTGTTTATATTGTTTTATGACCTATTTTTCTAAGTCTTTCAAACTGAGTTGTTGTTAAAACACCAAACTAGTTTTTAATGAGGACAGATAACATAAAGAGTGTGATTGGGTACAAGGTTCAGCAGGCTCTGAATCTAATGTTTACTGAAGCCATAACCAATTGCCTTTCTAGGTGCATGAATCCTCACGAGAAATTAATTTATTTCGAAATCACAATAACTTCCAATTGATATAATGAAAACGCGCCTTTTGTTGTTTGGGAGGCTTGTAAGTTAGAGGAAGGCTTTGAAAATATATATGGATTACAGATTTAACATTCTAAATTGTATACCTATTTAATACAAACGTTACACTGTAGCCAACTATTTCAAACTTAAATATAATAAAAATATTTTCCAATCAAGGTAATGATGAGTATAAATACACAGATATTGAGAGTCTATGGCAAGTAGCCTTAAAATAAATAGACATAATACACTGGCAGAGGTTTAAATAGTAATGTGAAAGGCTAGTGTCACTTTATCTCACTCCCCTTAGAATATAAACTTGTTTGAGTAGGGCCCTCAGCATCTTCTGTTCCTGTGTGTCCAGCTTGTCTTGTTGCAAAAGTTTTAGACTTTAGAAAACCAGACTTAGAATATGAATATAAAAATTAGAATATGTGTAAAGGAGTCATTATCAGTCATTATCAGACTGGAGCCGTTTAAATGGAGTCCAAGAGAAATTTAAAAGTTGCAGTGCTGAAGGCAACAGAAAATTGCATTAGGCTTGTCTGTAAAAGCAAAAAAATTAACAAACCACTATGGCACTTTGCAGATGTAGCCAAGATAGTAAAAAACAAAAAGTTAGCATTTAGTAATTATAAAAAAAAAAAAACAGAGTGAGGAAGATAGACAGATCTATAAGATTAGGCAGAAAGAGGCTAAGCAGGTTATAACTTCCAAATAACACACAGAAGAGAAAATAGAACAGTCAGTAAAAAAAAAGGGACAAAACATGTTTTAGATAAATAAATGAGAAAATTAAAGTAAAACAAGGATTAGTCAGATTAAAAAGGAGGAAGGTATGTAGAAGACTATAAAGGTCTAGCTGACTGCCTCAATTAATATTTTTGTTCAGTATTTACAGATGAAAATGAAGGAAATGAACCTCAGTTAGGGAAAAGGATAAATTAGTTATTTATTACATGTGAGTTTACAGATGAAGAGTTTCTATTTCAACTGTCAAAAATAAAGACAAATAAGTCAATGGGGCTTGATGGAAAACACCCAAAGTTATTAAAAGATCTTAGTGGTGTACTAGCAAAACCATTAACAGATTTATTTAACCAATCATTGTTAACAGGAGTAGTCCCAGAAGATTGGAAGTTAGCTAATGTTGTGCCCATTCACAAGAAAGGTAATAGAGAGGAGTCGGGCAACTATAGGCCAATAAGCCTTGCTTCAGTAGTGGGGAAAGTAATGGAAACCATGTTAAAGGATAGGATTGTTGAACATCTAAAGTCACATGGATTTCAAGATCAGAGACAACATGGGTTTACTTCAGGGAGATCATGCCAAACTAATCTTATTGATTTTTTTTTTGATTGGGTAACTAAAATAATAGATCAGGATGGTGCAGTAGACATTGCTTATACACTGCAATCTTTGAGTTTGGATTCCAATATTGTTCAATTGGTAAGGTAGAGGCTGAGTGACAGGCAACAGAAGGTTGTAGTCAGTGGAGTATATTCAAATCATGGTCTTGTTACCAGTGGGGTACCTCAGGGATATGTACTTGGACCCATTCTCTTTAATATTTTTATTAGTGATATTGCAGAAGGTCTTGATGGTAAGGTGTGTCTTTTTGTGGATGATACTAAGATATGTAACAGGGTTGATGTTCCAGGAGGGATAAGCCATATGGCAAATTATTTAGGTAAACTAGAAGAATGGTCAGAGTTGTGGCAGCTGACATTTAATGTGGATAAGTGCAAGATAATGCATCTTGGATGCAAAAACCCAAGGGCAGAGTACAGAATATTTGATAAAGCCCTAACCTCAACATCTGAGGAAAGGGATTTAGGGGTAATTATTTCAGATGACTTGAAGGTAGGCAGACAATGTAATAGAGCAGCAGGAAATGCTAGCAGAATGCTTGGTTGTATAGGGAGAGGTATTAGCAGTAGAAAGAGGGAAGTGCTCATGCCATTGTACAGAACACTGGTGAGACCTCACTTGTACGCAGTACTGGAGACCGTATCTCCAGAAGGATATTGATACTTTAGAGAGTTCAGATTAAGGCTACTAAACTGGTTCATGGATTACAGGATACAATTTACCAGGAAAGGTTAAATGACCTTAACATGTATATAGCTTGGAGAAAAGACAAGACAGGGGGGTATGATAGAAAAATGTAAATACATAAAGGGAATCAACACAGTAAAGGAGGAGACAATATTTAAAAAAAGAAAAGCTACCACAATAGCTGGACATGGTCTTAAATTAGAGGGGCAATGGTTTAAAAATAATATCAGGAAGTATTACTTTACTGAGATGGTAGTGGATGCATGGAATAGCCTTCCAGCTGAAGTGGTAAAGGTGGTAGAGATTAACACAGTGAAGAGGTTAACACAGTAAAGGAGTTTAAGCATGCGTGGGATAGGCATAATGCTATCCTAACTATAAGATAAGGCCAGCGACTAATGAGAGTATTTAGAAAATTGGGCCGACTAGATGGGCCGAATGGTTCTTATCTGTCGTCACATTCTATGTTTCTATGTTTCTAAATACTTGTCTTTTAGTCCACCTATTGTACTGACCTGCGGAATTTGTTGGCACTTTATAAATACTAATAATAATATAAGCAGAACATTGTATAACAGAATTCTGATGGCTGGTGAAAATTTCACAGCACTACATACAATGCAAAGACATACATTTATAGATAAGATGTATGGTACTTTTTTGTACAATAAATATACTTTAAAGTTTCTACTAATGTGCCTGTTTTCCTGTGGTGGTAGATCCCCTTTTTTTGCTTAAATTCATTTGAAGAAGTTGAAACTTCATTATGGCCTTAATAAAATATTTTTGGATACATTTTTAAAATGATTTAATATTTTGAAATATGTTTTAATATTTAATATTTTATTTATATATATATATATATATTGATATATTTTTTTATATGTGATAAATGTCTTGATATATTTATATCTTATTTTTAAAAATGTATCCAAAATCATTAAATCATTTGAATAGCTTATCCAAAAATACTAAATCAAAGCCTTTGTCTGAAGCTCAGGTGGGCAAAAGGAAGATCCTTAAGTATGAACCTTTCATGACAAATTCTTCTTACAAAGTCACTCTTCGAACCAAAAATGAAGTGATTGGTGCAAGGACCATGTCCCTTCAGTCTTACATTTCAAAGCTCATATATCTTTTGAGGTAATGAGCTTTGGCTTGGAACATGTAATTCCACCATCCAGCTGTCAATTTAACAGCCAAGTAATTATCCTTCCTGGTTCGGAAGATTGATTTTGCCCAACTCGCACAAGAAGCACACACACGTCTTGGGCTGAGCTTTTTCTATCTCCTGAAATGAGCACTAAACACAGCCCTACACTATCAGTGCCCATAGGGTGGTTCAATTTATATTATTAGTCTCATCTTGCTTCTGATTCTTTGCAGCCCCAAATAGATGTCTTCAGTCCCTCAAGAAATAAACATGGTCCTACATCCTGAGCCTTCTGTAGAGCTCCTCTCATATGACTATCATCATGGCAATAGATGATCAGAAGCTTCTGTCCATCTATTGTCCTGAATGGAGGTCTCTGGTTACTCTACCCATAGTCTTTTATATCCTCTTTTGAATCCATAGAACCATCAAAGATTCCACCCACAAACCTTGCAATTCCCCACCTTCTTAGATGCCAGATCCACCTTTGCAACTGGTACAAGCAGAGTAACAGGACATAAAAAGAGAGAGTTATAATTTAGATTGGCAATAAGAAGGTGAACCCAGTGGTCAGAAAATAAAATACAGAACATTTTATTGAAAATAAATGAATGCTGCTGATAGTAATTGGTATCCACAATATACCAGGTATGATGTTTCTTTTATAGGTACAAAATGCATGTCTAATCACTTACAAATCCAGGAAGGGGAGAAGAAGAGACCGTGTGAAAATGAAGCAAAAACTTTTCAGCAAGTGAAACAGGTAAGTGAATTTGTTTTAAGTGGAACAGATGGGTACTTTGTAAATTATTAAAAAGGTCATACATTCAAGTATTGTTCCAAGGTGTGAGGCTTTGAAGGACACCCAACTGTCATCACATTTTAAATTCCTGTTCATCAAATGTTTATTACATTTAATGAATATTAATTTATTGAGTTGAGTTTTTGATAGAATTTAACTTTTTTATCAGAATATATTTAAAAATATATATATTTTAACTCTTGCATTCCAGTGTTGGATTCTCCCTGGAGAATATCACTGATCCTCCGTGCTGGGTGTGCACATTTCCAGCACTCGGCACAAAGAATCGGGGACACTCTCATGGGAAGGTCTAACATAGGACCGCAAGAGGTAAAATATTTTGTTGGATACATTCCGACATAGGACTGCAAAGGGTTAATATCTCCTTTAATAAGTCATATAACATTTCAACCATCAACCAGAAAAAAAATTAACATTGTAGCTGCCTATAGGACTTTTACATAATATTAGAAATCCAGAACAGAAGATTATTTTGTAATAACCAATAGCTGCAGTCAGTGGTAGAGGTTAGTGACCAGAGCTATCTAGTAAAGAAATTAATATAACCAAATCTATATCAAGGGTTGATAACAAGGGGTCGATCAGAAATAAAATAAATTTAAAGGTGTAAGAATATAATCAGATTATTTTACTAGTCCATTAGTCTAATACACGGTGATGAAGCCTCAAGAAGCCCAACAAAGAAAAAGCTACAAAGAAAAGGCAGACTATTTGAAGAATTACCTTAATTTACACACATTAAAAGAGCACTGACTCACTGCCCCCTGGGTTTAGAACGAACCATATACAATGTGATGGCATCATTAAGTCAGTAAATGGAAAGCAATTCATACACAAACGCATTAACAGTGGGATATCTTCAACAATCGGTCAAAAGAAGTGGAGTTTGACAGCGATGACCAAACAACAAGTGTTCCAGTATTCCTAAATATCTCTATTGTATAATGACAAGTGGCAGTGAGTGCTGTGAATATCATGTGCATATCTGTCACATGGTAATTAGGGACCTGCAGCTATTTTTATAACAATTAATAGTGGATGTCCTTGTTTGATCACATGATGGTGATCCTGTGAATGTGAATGTAGCAAATAATGGTTGATCCTTCCTGCCCTGATTTGATAATACTTTTACATCCTCCGAGGATCTGAGGTTAAAGAATGCTTCTACCTTTGTCACCTGATGATAAATAAAGATAGAGGGAATATTATGTATGTTAGGTCACAGGTTCTACATGTATTACAAATGAGTTATTGAATATACGTGTAAAAGAGAAGGTAAATAATTCAGAGAGGTGTTGTCAAACTGGGTATTGTAAAACGGCATTTGTTCTTTCGATCATTTTATATCTATGGGCCATGCTTGAGGTCACTGTGTATGAGACTGCTGGCATTTGTTTGTTTTTAATAAAGAAAAGTACGATGCGGCTCAAACAGGTATTACAAATCAGGCACGGCTTAATGTGGAAAGTAAAAATAAAAACAAACTATATGATTCAGGGTTGGTTAAATGATGATATGTCATAAAAATACAATTAGCATGCAGTCATTTTAGGATTCGATTAAATTGTGTTAAAACACTCATAAAAATGGTTTATTTCTATGGCATAAAACGAGTGTTCTCAATACTTAGTCTGAATATTATGCTTTTGATATGATTTGTTTTATTGACCATAAAATTAGGTATGTAAACTTTCTTGTAGACCTTCTAGTTGAGATGACGTTTCCAAAACACTGTGTAGAAGAATTTATTCTACTTACTTTTCAAATGTAATTGCTTTCCATTTGTGTATTTTGTATTAGGGAATAAAAGTACATTATTTGTAGATTTATCAAAGCGGGGTTTTGAAACTATTAAAAATCATTATTCATTACAGTCAGTCTACAGCAAGTCCATTTATGACCACAAGATATTCAGGTCTTATTATGACCCAATTTTCAAACCTACTCTCAAAGACAAAAATTTCAATGCAATTCTCAATTATATCAATGAAGAACATCAGAAAGATGACATTTAAGATGTGATTCTCAAGCTAGTCTTTCGGTATCACAAAAGGACCAGAATTAAAGACTTAGGTCACAAATAGATCCACATTGATCTTCTACAGGCGTGTCCAAAATGTAGATCCCCGGATGTTTTAAAACTACAACTTACATGATGCTTCGTCAATTTAAAAGAATTTTTAAAACATACATAGCATCATGGGAGATGTAGTTCCGCAACATCTGGGGATCTACCTTTTGGGCACCCCTGATCTACTAGAAGAAACTTGTTTAGGATCCCAATCTCGGACAAGTCTCAAAGGACCACAAGAGGACCGAGGTTTAGGAACACAATAAAAATATCAGATATGTTTTACAAGCAAGAATATACATCTTGATATTATAGTTTAAAATTTGTTTTTTTTAAAGTGCAGTAAATCAGACATGTGTCGGATTTAACTAGTTGATATTTTATGATGATACCTTCTGCAATGTCTCTGTTCATATGTGAAATATGCTAAGCACTACAAAAATAAAGAATTAAAAAATAAATATTGGATCATCTACACATTTATAAGTTTTTATTTTGGTTTTGATGATCAGTTTGAGGAAGTAGTAAAATGAGCAACCTTAACAAAACAAATGCTGTTAATAATAGCAAAATATAACTAAAATAAGCAGAACAGATTATAACAAGGTGTGGAACATAGTACATAACCACAGATGAGAAAATAGTATAGGGCATGCTTGTTTAGGAGAAAACTATTAAAGGTATATGCTGTGCATCCAAATAGCATTACATGAAATCACATGGCTACCTTGTCATTCATAGCAGTAATGCACTATCTGTTCTGATGTGAGCGGCACCATTGATATCCTCTTTGTAATAGCCATGTCCCTTCCCATCCTGATTTCATAAGGCCAACATTTGGAAGGTGTAGGATTTTTTTCTAGTGAAGTATCCGTGAGAACTAGGGAGATAACGCAGATTGGCAGAACATGGGTCACTAATTGAGTCTGCCCTACCAGATCTAGGATATTTGGTAGGTATTGCTATTTTAGTTGGGTTTTTTTTTTGTCATAAATGTCTGTAATTAGACCTCATATATTCATCAACTTGTGGTCCTGCGTTGCCCTTCTTATCTCTGTAGAGCTAGTAGGACTTTATTGTTAGAGAAAGCTGTAATAAGAGGCTGCAGCTGTGGGTGCCTGGCTGAACCCAGTTAAGTTTTCAAACAGCACTAAAATGGTTTGACATCTTGCAGTTGGGTGGCACCAGGGCACTCCTGTCCCCATAACCACTACCACAAGCTATAGTTGTTATGGAGCTTGAATTGTTCATTTAAATATATCCAACCTCCATTTTAAAATGTAACTTTAAGGAATATAAGCTCATAATCTAGAGGATGTCAGGTGACAAAGTTTTCCATATTTTATTAATTAAACAAAAAAGACAAAAAAAGTTACCATCTTTTATTTGTCAATTGATCTCAGTTATGCCATGCCCTGCTAGTAGTTTGGTCTCAGTCCCTGAGAGAGGTAATAGTCAAGACTCAATGCGTTTTACCTGGGTGGGTGCACGTAACCTCCTTTTTTTATAATACATTTTCTAGTGGAAGACAATATGTTTTTCCATGTTCCTGGTTAAAAACATCTAACTATCTATAAATCATGCAGAATAACTACCCCTGGGTACCTTTTTTCAGTTGTTGTCGGGAAGGTCCCATTAACACTCACTTCTGCCTCTGGATTCTTGCATGCTAAGTGCATTATTTTGCACTTGTTGGCATTAAATTGCGATTTCCACACTCCTGTACATTCCTGCAGTTTAACTAAATCATTAATCATTGTGTTTACACCCCAGGAATGCCAACTCTGTTAAAGATCGTTGTGACATCTGTAAAAAGGCATCCTTTTTTTTTTTCAGGCCATCTGTGAGATCACTCATTTTTCACTTCATTATGTCAACTCCCTAAAGGCAACTTACTTGAATAGACTGAGTGTGCGAATGCGTGTGTAAACCATTCTACCAGAAACAATATCTCCACTATATTGTGCTCTTGTTAACAACAGGAAAGCAATCCACACTATAGAACGAGCAGGATTGTCACCATGTCAACAAATAATCTATCTAAAAATATTTATTTTTTGTTTCTTTTTTTTACTCATTTTGTTTTCTTCTACCAATATTTCAGGAATACTTGGAATTTAAAATGCAAAATAAAAACATGACCAAAATTAAATACAAGGTCATCTGAGAAAAAAGTGCAAACAACTTATTCAACTATGCCTTCCCTTGTCTTCTCTGACATAGGAAGAAAAATGCTATACTTTATTAGTTCATGCATTAGATTATAGATATGTTACAGATGGTGGATGTATAACTGAACTGTTTATTGGACCATATGCATTTCTTTGAGTGAGTATAATGAAATAGATGTGTAAATATGTGGCACTCAAGCTTCTGTGAGTTATAACTCCTAGAATCATCAGCCAGCCTTTTGGCAAAGTGTGAAGAAGTTCTAGATAGCAGAAATACATTTTTGAAAGCAACTGTGGATACCATATCTTCAGCATTCATGCTCCAGCCATTTTCGGCTCTACCTCCGCAACACTGAACAGGGGATGCGCTGGAGAAACACAGTCCTGTGGCGTTGGCCCACAGACCAGACCAAGGGAGCTTTGACACAGCCCACAAGAGTAGTGATGACCCCGCCAGTCCAAAGTAGGGGGGAACTGAACTCAAGAACAGATGTCATGGACACCAATAGTTCGAGGCCGAGAGATCTCCCTTCCGTGGATCAAACTAGGCATGTAGGCCGCAAAACAATTCCAGCTCACAGACTATGTAGTGGGGCTCCAAACCTGTTGAAGAGAGCACCCCAGCATACAGGATCAGGTAGGTACTTGCTTGAGCAACTTCTGAAGGTATAATTCCACCATAATATCATGGAACTCAAGCATTATGTGAGGCACACACACTATGTACTTCTATCCGCCATGATGACCACGCCCCACCCCACTATTAACATAAATTTTATTTGTTTGTTGCAACTGTATCTTGTGCACAAAATATCGCAAAACCCTTCAGAAATAAATTTTTTTATGTATGTCAACGAAAATGGAATGAAGGTACATTTGGCCATTAAATAAATTGTATAAATTAGCAATTGAACAGTTCGTTCTTATATGTGATGTGAACTGTTTCCATAAATCAATCCTAAGCTGTAAAAACAAAAAATAAAAATCAATATACATTCTAGAACACAGCTTTCCTTCCAGAGTACGTGGATTGTTTAGACGTCTTATCTTATCTTTTTGCCTTGCAGGAAACAATAGATGGCCGTTGTGCACTATATTCAGGTCAATGCTCATAACGACAAACAACTTCTGATAGCCTATGGACCTTCACAAAGAAGCCACACAGCAGATGTATGTTTAAGCCACTAGATGAGTCAACATATCTTAAATTGGCAATATATAATGATAGTTATTTGCTTAATCAGAAAATCTCAACAACCAAAAAGGGAATTGCTAAATATTTGGCAAAATAGCTGAGCTAAGCTTTTTTTTACTGAATTTTATTTAATACACATTTCTATTCTTAAGTGTGTTGTAGGGATACTCTTTTACATGACTCCAGGGCAAATCAATTCTCTGGGTCCCAATGACCTGCTCTTCTCATATTAAAGAACAAATGTCTACTTTTCTGGGAAGGGGGGTGACTACATATCTCATAAACTCCTGCTGCAAAACCATGGTTTAGGGCAGGGCAGGTAATCTTAGGCACTCCAGATGTTGTGGACTACACCCCCCATAATGTTTTACACTCATAATGCTGGCAAAGCATCATGAGAGGTGTAGTCCAAAACATCTGGAGTGCCGAAGGTTGTCTACGTCTGGTTTAGGGCATAAGTGCTTACTCTCCAGCACAGACACAATGAGAGGATTTAAATTTACATATGTATATACTATACACTTACTTCAGATGAAAGGGGTTTTCATCCACACTTTTTTCCCAAACAACAACTTTTTTGGTATGTACTTTACAAGTAACGCCAAGCCTCCATAGCAAGTCAGTAACCAACCTCATGCTGATGAGTTGCATTAACAACGAAACAGCTGTCCATGAGTGGTTCACTATCTTTTTGTCAAGGTTAGGTTCCCCAACAAATAAACTATAGGACTAACAGGCAACCCAAGCTAGATGCATTACCGGTCCTTAAAGTGGCCGGACTTAACGTGGAGAAAAGTAAGGAGAGTAACAGAATAATCAGACGAGCCGAGGTCAGGACAGGAGTAGGAAGAACAATCGAGAAACTAAGCCAAGGGTCAAGGAAGCCAGAATATACGGATAACCAGAGACAAGCCGAAGTCAGATACCAGGAAACACACAAGTATACAGAACGCACTCTCGGGCTACAATAGACCACGACAGGGCAAGGAAGTGATGTAGGAGGGAGGTATAAATAGGGCTAAGAGAGATCTGATAGGCTAGGGAAGAGAATAGGAGAGATTATAAAAGGGTTACCAAGATTCATGAAATTATGGTAGTATCGCTTTAAGAGCTCAGCGGCAAGCCGCGCGTGCATGCGCGCATCCCTGGTCGCGCGCACACACCCGGGCGCGTGCGTGCGCTGTCAGCCGGAAGCCAGCAGACCCTGGAGGAGCAGAGCGGAAGGCGGGACCGGAGCAGCGTGGGCCGCGAGGAGGTATGACACTTTTGCTCCTCTTCCTGAGTTGTGTTTCAAAGCTGGTGTATACAGCAGACACATACTCCAAGGAATCCATGTAAAGTGGAATTATAAGGCAAAAATTTGGTTCTTTGTTGAGCTAATTTCATACACTTACCCAGAATCCCTTGCAGTAGTGAGAGCACTGTTAAAGTCAGATTTCTGTTGAAAAAAGCAAATCTTATGGCTTGACTGGTGTGTGTATTTGTGTTTAGTAATGTATTTTATATATATATATATTGATCCACAGGATATTATATTTTTAATTTTGGGGTCAATATAGTTTTCCATCCTCCTGATAATCAATCATTTTTCCTTAATTTGAAGCATGATGCGGTGAGTGAAAACTGACCTCCAAAATTTAGGCTAAAATATAAAAACTGTGAAAACTGTTGATTTGAAAGTTTGTTTGTTTTTATGTACATAGCTTGGCCTAAACAATGTATTGTTTATTAAATACGATTTTAAATATTGTTTAAAGAATGTTTTTTACACCATATCATGTAAAGCTGAAAGAAAAACACTGTTTTGGAAAGAAATTTGTAATTATAACCACTGACATCAGCAAATGGTCTAAGGCAATAAGTTTACATTTCCAGGTTATCCTCAGGGCTTGTTACGTATGATTTATACGTGTTGATATTTTGTTGGTGTGTGTAATCTCCTCACTGAGTGTGCAGAACATCATGCACAAGGATATTTCCAGGAAACGTATACAATAACTGTTGGTGTGTTAAAATGTTTTTAGATTTAATAGCTTCTAAGTTCTGCAGTCTATAAATACTGAAAATGTTTATATCAATAAATGTAATATATAATTCCTTTGATTTAGCCAAAAACTTATTTGTGGCATGTCATGCAAAGATTTCCATAAGCATTTGTGTTTTTATTTCTGAAATATTCTTTACTTGCAGTTTTTTGGACAAATTGCCATTCATACATTCATCATTTAATACAAACTGAGTGCCTATTCTGTTTTAGGGTCTTAGAACCTATTTTTCACATGCTATATAACTTGATTGATGGCTTAGTTCAACCAACGGTTGAGTATTACGTTATTGCCAGCCAGCACCATAATAAATCACTTGGCTCTTCTAGATTTTTGGGGGGGTCTAGGTAATCCCCTAGAAATCTAGAAGCACATGGGTAAGAGAACGTAATAGACATGGACAAAAGGGAATCCAGTAGGATATAAATGTATCTATTTTTGCTTAGTGCCTTTTCAGCTCAACCAAAGATGGCAGAGCATTGGTTGAATTGTTACATATGTCTTTTCAAGCTGCTCTAAAACTAGTGCCACTCATTAGTGAGAATGTAGACCTAACTTATTAAAGAGTAGAATTAATATTTGTGAAATGGTGCAACATTGCATGTTTGGGACATGGCACCATTTATGAAAATGTTCCATGGAGCAATTTTTCCTGTGACCATATGTTTTTTTTTTTCTGAAGGTACTAATGTACCAACTTGCCAATAACAGTTTGACCAAGAAAAGCTTTTCTAACAGTGCCGGTGGAATTTTAAGGGTTAATTCATATTCTAACTGAGCTCAACAGAACCTTCGTAGAGAATGTCCATAAGGTTAAATAGATATGAAGAGAGTCAGGTCCAGGCATTTAGGATAATGCAAAAAGCAGCTTTATTGGAACAATGGAGTAACGTTTTGGCCTTCACAGAGGCTTTTTGTCAAGCAAGGTTTAATAGTCACAGCATTAAAATTACTTTGAAAATATCTTACCTAAAACTGAATTATATAACGCATAAGCACATAAACACGATTAGAAAAAAAAAGCTTACTATGCTAAAAGAATTCCGTAAAAAATACTTGTTCCTGTTTATCTATCAGATGTCAAGAAATAATTAAGAATTTCCAAATGTAATGTTGATTTTAGAGGGTATAGCTACTTAAGCAACTCGTCTCATCCCCGTTTGGCTCCTAAGCAATGCTGATGAGATGTATGATTGCTTGCAGAACTGACTTAATGGTAACAGAACATGGAAGATATCTGTTATCTGCACAGTCATTGACGATTAATGACAATCACGATACAAATTTGCATTACTTCTTTTACTGTGTCTGCCAAACAAACAGCTGGGTGTTAGACTAGATAGGATAAACGGAAACAGTGCACTAATTTGGCATATTCACTTCATTCCACCCCCTGGAATTTTTCCTTCAGGTGTAAGCCTTTCATGTAATTTGTATATAGAAATAATTAATTATTGTAGCCTGTTCCCATTAGTGCTACAACAATGTCAATTAAGTAACTAATACTAGTGAAGGTAAGACATGAATTGCATTTATTATTAAATGAATATATAATACAGTGGTACAAAATATTAGTTGAGATCACTGCAGTTTATATTTGTTTATTGTTTGTTAGACTTGTTTCTGCTCATGGTAAAATGTTTTTCAAATTCAACAGTTTTTAATTTTCTTTACAAAATAATTAAATCTAAAACATTATGGGTTTTTTTCCAAGCCTGTTAAAATTTGTGCAAACCATAGCAATTTTATTATATGTAAAAATATCTAAAGGGTTCTTCCAGCCACCATAACCACTTCAGTGATTTGGTGTCTGGAGTCTGTATGTCAGATCTTGTAACATAAACCTTGATCCAGTTGTTCAATAATTGATCTATTATTGTTTTGGATCTTTCGTATGAAAGGGGCAGGTTAATGGGACCGAGGTGCGAGATAAGTTTGGCAACAGATTTAAGAATAGAATGATTATTTTAAAGGGTTTACTCCAGGCACCATGACCGCTTCAGTGATTTAGAGTGGCCATGATGCCTAGAGTCTGTACGCACAGTTTTTGACTTTGGAATGCTGCACATGTAGAGATTAACCACTCTTCTGCTTGGGGTGTAACTCAACCTCCGCCAGCATCATAGGGGTGTCAGAACTAGAGTTTAGGGCTGGCTAATGTCAATTCTGTGCAACTTTTGCTTTGTCTGAAAGTGGGCAGCTGACACTCCCAGCCAATAAGTGGCAAACTGTTGCTAAACAGTTTTCCCCATTACCGGGGAACTAGGCGAGGCTACTGCTTTCATGATAACCACAGATATAGTGGTTATAATGCTTGGAGTAACTCTTTAACTTACCATTTATTTGAGGGCATAACATTTCTGAAGATGGGGGGGAGGGGGAGGGAGCAAGAGTGAAGGCCACAACATGAGGTTAAAATGAGAAAAAGTTATTCAAAGTCAGAACTTCTAGTACTGGCTAAGGAGTATAGGAAGAGAGTGACTCAGTACAGATGCTGATTTGCTGACATGGAATCCAGCATGTTAGCATCATGGAAGTGGTGTGTCTTGCTTGGGAAGTATCCTCAAGCAGGGCAAATAACATTTGAGGTAAAGGCAAAGGCAGATTGAAGACGGAGGTGGGTGTTGCAATTAACAAACAACAAAGCTGAAGAACTGACAGGTGACTGCGGGAGAGGTGAGTTAATATCTTACAAATGTACATTGATCATTTTCTCTTAAAATAGTACCATCTGTAAAAGCCAAAGGATGACCTAAACATGTTTAAATTGCTGGAAATTGCTGGAAACATAGTATGTTAGGTGATTCATTTGGTGATATTCTAGCAATTCATTGTTAGAGTCCATATAAATAAATATCACTTGGAGGCAGAAAGGAAACGGTAGCAAGATTAAATCCACGTTTGCCTTTTATCGCACACAATATATCCCGGCTTACACAAACCAACATGTCATCTTTTTCTTTACAGCTCCCTGTTACATTTCTTTACACATCATGACCTCTGGTTTGGAGGAACAAGCCACGTGACTAAGCGGTGGGAGATTTTTCTTCCTTCTTCCTTAATTTCTCGTATTTTTTTTTATTTTACTTTTTTGTTATTGTATCATTGTTTTAGAAAATAAGTGTGTTTAGATCTTGATTTAGTTGTGTGATTTCATCTAAGCTATTTATCAAGCCTTTCAGGACAAGGTGAACAAGAACTCTCATTGCACTTTATGCCATTATTCAATGCTCAAACCTTCCTGCAATTAAATTATTTGTTGTGAAAAACAAAAGACGTTTTATGGGATGTGTGTAGTTTTTAGTGTAGGCTTATGTTTTTAAGATATGATCATTTTGTAAAACCCTTGAGAATAAAGTGAGCTATTTTCAGTCCCAGATACCTTGACTGGAAACCCAACAAAATGTGACACAGAGGGAGTTACCAGCAAGTAGAATTAAGAGCACTCTTCCATTGCTAATCCACCCAAAAATAGTAGGGTTCACCCCGTCTATATAGGCTAAGAACAACTCTACCAGGCCAATTCAATTCCACAGCAATGTGATTTAATAGAACCTGGACCCCCTTTCATGTCTTGTAACATTCATTTATCGGTGCCACATTATCTGTCTGGTACAGTGTTAGATACATTAAATAATTCTCCACGCATAATGTATCCATGTTCCACATGAAAAATAATTTGGGCTTCCGGCAAGACTTACAGCTAGATTTTCACTTACTGGGACACAACTCACCTGATAAATGCTAGTACTTCCCCACTAGCAGATAGGATATTAACTGAACCATTTTGATTAGCTGAAAAACTTTCACACCTTCATCCAGCCAAAACATCAATTACACTGATGGCAAATGGCAGCTTTTACATGACTCTTACTTCACAAGGACAAACTCCATAGGGATATCTTAGTCCTCTACCAAATGCTTCTCTATGTCTCGATGATGATTGAACTGCAAGTAAAATCAGCATGGGAAACCGAACTGGGGTGAACATTTACAGATGAGCAACTGTCAAAAATTATATTTTCTTCTATTACCTCTGGATATAAATAATTTGATTATAAACTCATAACACGATGGTATAGAACACTTCACCAGACTATCAAGAAGACTGTTGGATGTGTCACAAAAGGGCTCTAATAGCCCTTTTTTTTGGTGACAATAACCAAAATCTTACAGGTAGTTGGATAGACAAACTCATTTCATTTGGAATCAAAGTTATTACACTTTACCAAAGCCATCATATTTTGTCAGGATTACTACTTGATCCAGCACGTAGAATTGTGTCACACAGAGGACTAATAGGTAACATATTACCGGATCTTAGAATGGCCGAACGAATGTACCAAAGAATAGTCCGTATGCTAGCTGAGGTCAGGGAACACAGAAAGAGACACAATGATAAAGGAAAGCCAGAGGTCAGGGATAACAGAATACAGGGAAGTCAAAATCAAAGCCAAAGTAAAAAAAAGAATATAAGTGTTCAGGAACGCACTCTCGGACAACCACTAGGGAAACCATGACAGGGCAATGATGAAAGGTAGTTTTGAGTTTAAATACATGTTTTACCTTTCTGATTGGCCGAGATCGATCTTTGACCCCAAAAGGTGCGCGAGCAGCGCCCGCGTGACATCACGCGTATGCCGACGTCGTCAATCATGCGAGTGGACTTGGGGGTACAATTTGCCGTGGATCTGCAGCAGCCGGCGTCCATTAACATGTCGCAAGTGTTAGTCATGCAGACGCACGGCCGCTGGCAGCAGAGACCATAAGGTGAGAGAGAGTATGTTGCATATTAAACCTCTAAAAATCAATAACAGAGCAACTCTTCAGAGCGGCCAAAATCCTTATACATGTCCACAAGTGAAAAATGCAACCTTAACAGTCCATGATTGGATCTTTAGGGTAGAAGACTTAAGAGAGAAGTACAGGATGACAGGATCTCTCTATGATGCAATGGTGCAATACTTGAACATGTGGATGTCATGGCTCGATTTTCTTGCTAATCTTTAGGCTGGTGCTCACACAGGCTTGACATTAATTATAAGTCTTACACTAACTAAAAATAAAATGGAGTTTATCTTTATACATCCCCCATCTTCTCCCCAGCTATACCCCACATTAGATTTTACTTTATGTTGTTACTTTAATATATCCGTTCAATTTTTTAGCTTTAAAAGTACCATTGTCAGTTAGAGACATTACCCACAAACCTTGTTTATGTTGTGGAACACCAGTTCAGATCTTTGTTTGCTGTGATTAATTGTCACATATGTCTATTGGGTAGTGTACTATAGTTTATTTAATGTTAAAGTTTAAATTTACATTATCCATGTATTGTAACTGTATGTGATATGACATGATTTATCTTCCTGTGAACAATCATGACTAATGGGAAGAATAGAAAATCTTATTAAAATGGACTGTGACGGTAGCAATTGCTGTTCACATGTTGTTAACTTGATATATAAAATGCAATCTCACATGGGCTGGTAGTTAGAGTTTAGAATTAATTCATCGGTTATATAGGCTAAACAAGACATTTCCTTTACTTCAATTATCGTATTTCCCTGCTTTGTTCTATGACAGACATACACTTTAATAGCCTTTTCCAATAACAAGAAAATAAAGGATATAAATATAAAAGGAATCATGGTATTTATGAAAATGGAAAATGTGTGTTCTAATTAAGAACATGACTAATCTTAGATAATTACCGTATATACTCCAGTATAAGCCGAGGCCCCTAATTTTACCCCAAAAAACTGGGAAAACGTATTGACTCGAGTATAAGACTAGGGTGGGAAATGCAGCAGCTACTGGTAAATTTCTAAATAAAATTAGATCCTAAAAAATTATATTAATTGAATATTTATTTACAGTGTGTGTATATAATGAATGCAGTGTGTGTGTATGAGTGCAGTGTGTGTGTAAGAGTGCAGTGTGTGTATGAGTGCAGTGTGTGTGTGTGAGTGCAGTGTGTGAGTATGTATGAGTGCAGTGTGTGTGTGTGTGATGCAGTGTGTGTGTATGAATGCAGTGTGTGTATGAATGCAGTGTGAGTGTGTATGAGTGCAGTGTGAGTGTATGAGTGCAGTGTGAGTGTGTGTATGAATGCAGTGTGAGTGTGTATGAGTGCAGTGTGAGTGTGTGTATGAGTGCAGTGTGTGTGTGTGTGTGTGTGTGTGTGATGCAGTGTGTGTGTGTGTGTGTGTGTGATGCAGTGTGTGTGTGTGTGGTGCAGTGTGTGTGTGATGCAGTGTGTGTTTGTGTTGCAGAGCCTTGGTGGGGGTGGGCATTTTTATTATTATTTTTAATTATTATTTTAAATTTTTTTGTTATAATTATTTTTTTATTATTATTATTTAATATTATTTTATTTATTATTTTATTTTATTATGTTTTTTTTCGTCCCCCCTCCCTGCTCGATACATGGCAGGGAGGGGGGCCCTCCTTCCCTGGTGATCAAGTGGCATTGGCAGTTCAGTGGGGGGAGGCGGGCTGTCAGAGAGCACTTACCTCTCCTGCAGCTCCTGTCAGCTCCCTCCTCCTCTGCGCCGGTCCGTGCAGCTCCTCTGTCAGCTCCCAGTGTAAGACTCGCACTATGACCCCGCGGCTTTTGCGAGACTTACACTGGGAGCTGACAGGGTTGCTGAACGGACCGGCGCAGAGGAGAAGGGAGCTGACAGGAGCTGCAGGAGAGGTAAGTAAACACTCTGCAGCCCCCACAGCCCCCAGTCTGTATTATGGCAATGTAAATTGCCATAATACAGACAATTGACTCGAGCATAAGCCGAGTTGGGGTTTTTCAGCACAAATAATGTGCTGAAAAACTCGGCTTATACTCGAGTATATACGGTATAGTGTTTTGGGTGACATGTTACCTTTTAAATATTAAAGGTCACCTAGAAGACTGTTGAACACCAAGTGTGTTTCCATGTCTGATACGATAGAAACAATCCATATAAGCAAGTTGTTTCAGAATTTTGTTTAAAAACGAATTCATTAATTAACTAATTAATTAATACTATATAAAAAGAAAACACTTGATTGACGCATTCTTTACAGAATTTAAAAACAGCATCTTAACATGCTAGGGAACCAGGTAGACATGTGCACGAGTGAAATTTTCGTTTCATACGAATGATTTCGTACTAAATAAAAATGTAATTAGTCAATCCTGAATTTTGTCCGCAAACCATTTGTTTTGTAACGAAATTCGTTAAAAAAATTATTTGTTTTCATCCATTAGGACGAAAACAGCACTGCACATGCACAAAAAAAAAAAAGCAAGGAGGGATCCGGCAGCTCCCTCGTTGTAATAAATAACCATTCCTAGTCCTCCCCCTGCATTAAAATCTGTCTGGGTCACTATGACCCTCATATTAATAAAAGGGAGATTAAATCATACTGCATGCCCCGAGTAGGGGCATGTCGCCTAAACAGCGAGCAGTCACTGACTGCTCACTGTCATGTAAAACTAAATATAAATCAGTATGGGGGTCACTATGACCCCCATATTAATAAAAGGGAGGTTAAATCCTCCCGCATGCCCCTACTCGCGGCATGCCTAAACAAATTTAAAAGTGCTAATGACTGGGCAGTTACTGTTGCCCAGTCGCTAGTGCAATAAGGGGGGACCTGGCACAGCTTAAATCCTCCCGCATGCCCCTACTTTTGCCAGGTCCCACCGTGTAGTAGGTGCATGTAGCCTAAACAGCAAGCAGCCAGTGGCAGATATGAGTTTCACTGGTGTGACACTGTGCCCTGGCAGGCCCTGAAACGCACACGTGTGAAGGAAACTGACTGCTATTATTTCACAGTCAAAAAAGTGTCGTTTTTTTAAATGTACACTACTGTTACACCAGATATGAGTTGCACTGGTGTGACACTGTGCCCTGGCAGGCCCTGAAACGCACATGTGTGAAGGAAACTGACTGCTATTATTTCACAGTCAAATTTCTATTTATTTTTTTTAATGTACACTACTGTTACACCAGATATGAGTTGCACTGGTGTGACACTGTGCACTGGCAGGCCCTGAAACGCACACGTGTGAAGGAAACTGACTGCTATTATATTACAGTCAAAAAAGTGTTTTGTTTTTTTTTAAATGCAAGCTATTGTGACACCAGATATGAGTGGTGGCACTGGGCAAGTGGGCACAGTATACGCTGTGAGCCTGACACACACGCTGGCAGGCAGGCAACTGCAATTAGATTACACAGGAAAAAAAAAAGCAGACTGATGTTCTAGCCCTAAAAAGGGCTTTTTGGGGTGCTGTCAGCAGAGATCAGATGAGTCCTTCAGGACTGTAGTGGACACTGAATACACTAGCCTAGCTATCGATTTCCCTATTAAATCAGCAGCAGCTATACTGTCCCTCATCTCACTAAGAATGCAGCTTCCGAATGAATCTAAAATGGATGCTCTCCAGGAGGTGGGAGGGTCTGGGAGGGAGGGTCTGCTGCTGATTGGCTGGAATGTGTCTGCTGACTGTGAGGTACAGGGTCAAAGTTTACTCAATGATGACGAATACGGGGCGGACCGAACATCGCATATGTTCACCACCCGTGGCGAACACGAACAAGCTATGTTCGTTGGGAACTATTTGCCAGCGAGCTATTCGGGACATCTCTAGTAAGAAGATATAGTAAACTGGATCCACTTCACAGAGAGGGAAAGATCAAGGATGCTAAGGAAATACAAGAGTATGCCCACACCCATGTCAAAATTAGTGTAAGACCCACAGATATCGGGCTACTGTGACATAGTGGTGGGCTTAACACAATATGGCCACATGGTATAACTGAACCCCCATATTTGTTTGGTAGGTAATTAATAGTAGCCTTTAAAACTGTAGCTTTTACAACCATTTTTGTGTGTACGCGTTGCTCCCTAATCTGTATTTCATACATATTACATATTAAATCATTACATATTAAATCATTTGAAAAGCTTATTCAAAAATATTAAATCACAGCCATAAAAGCTAAAGATATAAAGAAGCTGGAATACTACAGACTTCTTCCCTATACAAAGAATCAAACTGCTTATTTTAGTTCAAAATAACTGTATTTACAATGTTTTGTTTAGCTCCAAATTTGGTTGTGAATTCCCCACAATTTATTGTTAAATGAATGAACCCCTAGGTCAGGGTCTACTGAACGTCTGTCACCCAGAATGATCTACAAGCCCATGATTTGAAAATTGCTGTAACTATGATGAATATTAATATAATGGAGGCAGTGAGCTTCTGGCACCATTACCTAAGCAAGTAGCATAGATCATTTTGCTTTAAAGGGACACTATTGGCACCCAGACCACTTCAGCTCATTGAAGTGGTCTGGGTGCACTGTTTTAGAGAAACAATGTTTACATTGCAGCACTAAGACAGCCCAGGCGCTTCTGGGGTTTTACCGGACTTTAGATCACTTAACGTACGCTGGAAGTCCCCGCTCTTTGCATGATGACATCCAGCGCCAGTTACCCATAGGAAAGCATTGATTTAATGCTTTCCTATGGGGAGGGCCTAATGTGCTTGCAGCACTCACCGCACATGTGCATCAAACCCCCTCCCCCCCTGTCTGTTGACGTCGGAGGAGATGCAGTGCCGACCCAGCAGTTTTTTTTAACCCTTGCAGCGTCGGGGAGAGGGAGGGAAGAGGGAGAGGGGGTATAGGGATACAGATTTATATTCCTAGCACTACAGTCTTGCTTTAAGGTAAAGTTTAGATAACTGGAAATGCCAAGCTTAAAAAAATTAGTTGAAATTAAGAATTTTCCCAGTTTGCGTTCTTTGGATTAAAGTTAGCATTTTCTTTTGGATTCTCCACTCTCGCTCTGATTTAGTGAATAGACTACAAAATAAACAGAATAAGGTGTAAATTTAAAGAACTAATTATCACAAGTTAAACAAAAAAAATTCTTTGGGCTGCCTGAATCTGAAATGGCATTTATTTTTTTACCTTTTTGTTTTTGCCTCTTTCCATTCTGACATTCACTTTATTGTAAATCTGTTTACATTGTTATCTCTGGTTTGAAACTTAAATTGGTAGATTCTCTTTCTACTGATTCAATCATTTATCCTAGAAATTCAGTTTTAGAGGATGCAGTTAAAGCCCTGCCAAGTCTTTGTTCCTGCCATGAAAATACTATTAGACAGTAGCAAACAGATGTTTTGCAGTATTTAATAATAATCATTTTTACCAGCAACATCAAAACATGTTTCTATAGATCATATACTGTAAGCAAAGAATTATCAGACAATGAAATAAAGATCTTGTCTTATAACGACTATGACCTCAGGATGAGGTCTGAATGCTAAATATATTAGCTCAGTATACAGTTGTAATCAAAATGATTCAACCCCCATTGAAAATCAGGTTTATTGTCAAAATTTACAAACTTTTTTATTGTTTGAACAAATCAAACAATAACTATTAAAATGGCTCAACACAACAAATGATTGAAGTGGTTTCCCCAAATTTAACTAAAAATGCAACTGTCACGGCTCCCAGCTCGCCGCCATGTAAGTCTGTGCCCGAACCGGCACGACCGCACTAACTCACTGAGCTTACCTGCTCAGCAGCAAGCTGGGAACCGCTCCTCCACGCTGCCCGGGGAAATCAAAGATGGCGCCGACCATGCGGTCGCGTCCATCCAAGGCTCCACCCCTCAAAATTTACAGAACGTGCGTGTGACGTCACGACGTCCAGCACGCGCACGTTCTGGGGTCAGAGGTCACCCTCTGACCAATCAGAGCCTAGAGAGGGATATTTAAATCCCTAATTCACCCTAGTACCTTGCCCTGTTGTGGTTTCTTGTTCCTGGTTTCCTGAGAGTGCATTTATCTTTGTGAATCTGATTTCCTGGTATACTGATCTTGGCTTTTCCCTGGTTATTCCGAATTCTGGTTCCCCTGACTTGGCTTGTTAAACGGTATTTGTGTATTTCTGGCTTCCTTGACCTCGGCTTTCCCTTTGACCATTCTCTGTCTCTAGCGTATTAGTCCGGCCATTCTAAGGTCCGGTGTACGCTCTGTCCTTTTATTTCCTTTCCTTTTATATGTATATGTTTACATAGTTTCTGCGTGTTGGACCACACTAGCAGTCGTGACAGCAACTTACAATGATTTCTCAAGTCTCAAAATTATTCCACCCCAATGAATAGAATCCCTCACAACAGCACAAATGTGCAAAATAGGTGTTGTCTCAAGCACACGTAATGCATCTAATCAAGGGCATCATTAGTTGCACCAGGTGTGCTTGAGCTTGAACACTTGAAATACCTGAACTGGCTAGGGGTTTGTTGAGCATCACATTTGACTGCATGTTAGAAATATGGTCAAAAGTCAAAAGAATGGTCCACAAACTTAAGAGAAGAGATCATAATTTTGCAAGATTGGAAAATTGCTATAACCAGTGTTTATTTTTGAGTTTACCATTTTCAAACATCTTGGGGTTATTAAAACAAATGTATTTGTTTGCTGACTAAAAATAGTTGGAGATAATTGTAGAACTGTGAAAATAGGTTGCAGACAGAGATGCCATTTCATAAACTGAGGCTTTTGGATTTGAGTTTTAAAACAAAACATTTTAAAAGGAGGGGCTACAAAGTTTCCACATGTGGTGTGTAATGTAATTTACCTGATTGTTTTAACTCCTATATCAACCTAAAAGTGGTTGCTCTTATTGATTTCATTCAAATTACTAATCAAATGTAAAAAAAGAAACTGAATCAAATATGCTAATAACCCCCCATAAATCCAGTTGATCGAGTCTGTTAAGGAAATTAGTATACATGAATAGGGAATGTGAGAGCAATAGATAAAATGCAATTTATTACAAGGACTCCTTAATATAATCCAATGTAATGATTACATATATTGCTGAAACGCATTGTAAAAAGCATGTGTTGATTTACCACCAACCACAAAAAAAATATAAATGTTGGTAACAATTTAGTTTAAAGATGGACTGGATGGAGTGTAGCAGGGTATGAGACAAGAAAGACAGGGAGGAGCAAGATTAAGATTAAGAAGGGATTTGTAAACAAGAGTGAGCTTTTTTAAAAAAAAAATTGCACTTAAATTGAAGGCCAATGACGTTTTTGAAGAAGCGGTGTGATATAACTCAATTGTTGTCACGTATTCATCCGCTTATAAAAATGTGATGAATGGAATTTACTGCTCAGTCAGGAAAAGTTGTGCCGAACAACATTACTGTCCTGACAGGAAAAGTTGTGCCGAGCAGCAATCAAATCCACAGCAGGGTTTGTGCTGAGCATCAATTATGCAAATGGTAACCTGGTAACTGACTTTGGGGTCAAAGGCCGTTTACAGCCTATCAGATCCAGAGGAGGGGTATTTAGGCCCAGTTCTCATCCTGCTCAGTGCCCTGTCGTGGTTTCCCTTGTGGTTGTCCGAGAGTGCGTTATTGATTCTGGTAATTCTGGTTATTTGCCTTGGGCATTGTTTTTGACTTCCCTGTTTTCTGGCATCCCTGACTCCTGGCTTTTCCTTATCGTTGTGTCTCTTTCTGTTTCCATTGACCTCGGCTATTCCTGACTATTCTTTGGTACGTTAGCCTGGCCATTCTAAGGTCCGGTATACGTTACCTATCAGTCCTCTGTGTTACACGATTCTACTTGCTGGATCATACTGTAATTCTGACAATTGTATACTCTAAGAGTATCCATATGTATGAAAAACTGTTTTTCCAGTTAGATTTAAAATCCAAATTTTTTTAAAAAAAAACATTTCTTTGAAAGCAGTAATAGCCCTAGATACACAGATGGGGTGCAACAAGAAAAAAAAGTATTTCATGCATTTTACTGCAAATGACATTTTAAACTCTTCATTGTCTATTAATCAGTCAGCTCTACATAGAACAGTCATCAAACTCAGGATACTCTCATCAACTACCTACCCCTTTGTGCAAAAATAACAAGTAAAAAGGCATCTCACCAGTTCAGACAATTTTGGATTTTAAATCCATTCAAAATTCTATTTCGATCTATAGGAATTCTCTTTTTATACATATGGATAGTCTGAGAACCCACAATTTAGTTATCCTAGATGCTGGCATGCACAAGCTGAATGGAGACTCGAGACCGACATGGTTGAAGTCCAGTGGGCGGAAACAATTTTTTGTAAGGTATATTTTTATTGCTTTTTTCCTCAGATAATACTGAAGCTTGGGACGGATTAGGAGGTTTAAGCCTTGATTCAATAAGTTTGGATAAACTTTGCAAACTGTCTTTTTGGAAAAACTTTTCAAATCAAATTTAAAATTCTTAAATGTTAAACACTTATCATAAATTTTAAAAAAATATGTAAATTTGTTTAAAAAAAATCAAAATATAAAACACTTAAAACATATAATTAAATCATTCGAAAAGTGTATCAAAAAATATTAATTGAGGCCTCATTTAGACTATATGGACAAAGTGAATGGTACATTTCTGCACGTTTGTGCTTGGTACTTTCGTAAACAAACACAAAGTGAAGGGCAAATTTCTAAATAAAGAACACTGATAAGTGAATTGACTGGTGGTAACTGTTATTTATCATTTTACTAATGGCAGTCCTGAAGTTGGAGAACACAATTCCTGCACCAAAGAGAGCTTAAATTCACAAGAGAGTTTAAAGGACGGAGAAGAATGTCTGGACAGGAGATTGACAAGGGATGGAGAGTAATGACCTGCTTAGGAAAATGACAAAGGGGGGAGACTTAGTTCTCTGAAAGCAGACTAACAAGGGACATGGGATAATGATGCTGATAGGACAGTAACGAATATCAGGGGAGAAGACGTAAATAGAATTTTTAAAAGGGACAAGTTATGTTGAGTTAAAGACCATAGCAGCAAGAGACAGAGGATAATGACTTGGAAAGTGACGCAGAACAGAGGATATTGGTAGAACATGAAAAGACAGGATGACCCAAGGGAATACTTTAAAGCTCATAAAAATAATTAATAATATATCATTATTAATCTTAAACTGATTCACAAAGTATATATTAAGGAAGAACCCATGGCAATAGATGTGCAAATAATTGCTACTAAAAACTTGCAGAATAATTGTAATTGCTTAACTCAAGACAAGGTGCTGCAGCAACTAAAGAAAGTTAATATGAACAAAGCTCCAGGGCCTGACGGTATCCATCCACGTGTACTTGAGGAACTAAGTGTAGAAATAAGTGAACCTCTGTTTTTAATCTTTCAAGATTATTTTCTTTCAGGAAGTGTTACGAAGGATTGGAGGAAGGCAGATGTGGTTCCTATATTCAAAAAGGGTTCAAAATCCTTGCCTGCAAATTATGGACCTGTGAGCTTAACTTCTGTGGCTGGTAAAAAATTTGAAAGGTTATTAAGGGATAATATTCAAGAATTCCTTGAGAAGAACATGGTTATCAGCAAAAATCAGCACGGTTTTATGAGGCACAGGTCACGTCAAACTAACTTGATTGCGTTCTACGAAGAAGTAAGTAGAAGTATAGATCAGGGTGTTGCAGTGGATGTGATCTATTTGGATTTTGCCAAGGCATTTGATACAGTTCCACACAATAGATTAGTGTTCAAACTCAAGGAAATCGGTCTAGATGAAAATGCTTGTTCTTGGGTAGAACATTGGCTTAAAAACAGAGTACAAAGAGTTGTCGTTAATGGTAAATTTTCAAGCTGGACAGAGGTGGCAAGTGGTGTCCCTCAGGGGTCTGTTCTGGGACCCCTTCTATTTAACATGTTTATAAATGATCTTGAAGACAGCATTGAAAGTCATGTTTCGGTGTTTGCAGATGACACAAAACTTTGTAAAATAATACAATGTGAGCAAGATATTACTTTGCTGCAGAGGGATTTACATAGACTAGAGGCAGGGGCGTACCTAGAGCATTTGGCACCCGGGGCGGGTCCTATTTTTGGCACCCCCTCCACCCCCCAACTTTAAAATGTAAAAAGCAACCACAATTTTTTTTTTTTTTTTTTTTTTTTATGTATTTAGCACTAAGCAGTGTTTATGCTTTTAAATGTAAGCATGTTTTTGTATGGAGTATGTTTGAGTGAATGTAGGATGTGTGTCTGTATGTGGTGTTGGCGTTTGAATGCAGGCATGCATTTTTATGTAGTTTGGTTTTTGAAGGCAGTGGTGTGGTTATATATAATGGTGACGTTGAAATGCAGGGTTGTATTTGTGTGTAGTGTTGGCGAGATTCTGAGATGTATGCACATATACACATACACACACCTAAATACACACTGACACACATGCAGATACATAGACACATAGGAACAATATATAGGGGGTAAGATACCACAATCCAAACTGGGGGGGGGGGGGGGCACTAAAACTTTTCACTAAGGGATGGGGTAATGTGCTGCCATTGGCAGGATGCAGTGCACGTTGGCATCAGTCAACAAATTTGCATATAATTCACATTAGCCACCCAGATTTCTTGTTCGTGGGCTAGCTGACACCTCTTAATGTCGATCTTTGTTTATCAGATAACTCCCTTATTTGCTCTGCTTATGTGCCATTGCCATATTTAGGGACGCCAAATAAGGATAAGGGAGCTATCTGCTAAACAGAACCCTAATTTGGTATCTTTAAATATGGAAATCTCACATAAGGACACCAATTTAGAGAATTATCAACTAAACAGCTAAAAGATGAATTTAAAAAAAAAAAAACCTTTTCCTAATTTCAGTTGTTTAGTAGATAACGCCCTTATTTGTTATCCTTATGTGGGATTGCAATATTTAAGGACACCAAATAAGGGAGCTATGTACCAAACACATACACATTTATATACACACACAATAACACAATAGGTGTATGTCTGTGTGTATATCTGTGATTGTGTGTGTGTGTGTATGTATATATATACACGTGTGTATGTATGTGATGTTTGCGTGTGTATATCTAATTATGTGTGTTTGTAATTGTATGTGTGTGGGTCTGTGATTGTGTATGTCTCTGTTGATGTGTGTGGTTGCGTGTGTATCTCTGTAGTTAAGTGTGTTGTGTGTGTATATATATATATGTGTGTATGTATATATATATATATATATATATATACACACACACACACACACTTAACTACAGAGATACACACACAACCACACACATAAACACATACATACACAATCACAGACCCACACACATACAATTACAAACACACATAATTAGATATACACACGCAAACATCACATACATGCACACATTTAATAATTAAGAGGTCCACCCAGCCTCCCTACCTTGCTCTGGGAGGGCTAGAGTGGATCCTCAGTCCCTGGTAGTCAGTGGTTGCTGCTGGGATCTCTGTGCTCTTCATGCACACGTTCCTTGCACATCCTGTAATATGACGCCGATGCTTGGATGATATGTGCCGACTCACTGCAGGGCGAAGACAGTCAGATACAGTCAGATGTACACAGTTATACGCATATACTGTCAAATACAGCCACATGCACACCGTACCAAACACATAGTCACTTGCACACTGTCAAACGCACAGCTGCAGGCAGACAGTAACACACACGGTTACAGACCGACAGTCACACACACACACAGTCTCACACACACACAATTACAGGCAGACTGTAACATAGTTACAGGCAGCACACAGTCACACACACTCAGTGACATGCAGACAGTCCCAGGTAGACAATCACAGGCAGACATTCATACATACAGGCACAGGCAGACAGTCACACACACAGTCACCAAAAGTCAGTCTCATGCACAGTCACAGGCAGGCAGTCACACTCAGTCCCAGGTAAACTGTCACAGGCAGACATTCACACACACAGGCACAGGCAGACAGTCACAGACGCAGTCACAGGTAGACAGCCACAGGCAGACATTCACACACAGTCACAGATAGCCACAGGCAGACATTCACACACAGTCACAGATAGCCACAGGCAGACATTCACACACAGTCACAGATAGCCACAGGCAGACATTCACACACAGTCACAGATAGCCACAGGCAGACATTCACACACAGTCACAGATAGTCACAGGCAGGCATTCACACACAGTCACAGATAGTCACAGGCAGGCATTCACACACACAGTCACAGATAGTCACAGGCAGACATTTACAGACACAGTCGCAGGCAGACATTCACAGACACAGGCAGACATTCACACACAGTCACAGACACAGGCAGACATTCACACACAGTCACAGACAGTCAAAGGCAGGGATTCACACACAGTCACAGATAGTCACAGGCAGACATTCACACACACAGTCACATATAGTCACAGGCAGACATTCACACACAGTCACAGATAGTCACAGGCAGTGGCGTACGTACCGCGGTCGCAGGGGTCGCAGCTGCGACCGGGCCCGGCACTCCAGGGGGCCCGGCCGCCCTGCGGCCCCCCGCGACCGGGTAGCAGCTGTCATGCTTTGCGGCCCCGGCGGCAAACCGCCGGGGCCGCATGTTAAGGGGTCCATCGGGTGGCCCATGCTGTCAGGGCCACCCGATGGACATGGATTGTAAGGGGGCCCGGTCTGCGCTGAGCGCTTTAAGAGCGCGACCGGACCCCCTGTGATGAGATCATCACACGCTGGGAGGAAGTGACCGCACGTCACTCCTCCCAGCATACTGAGAGCCCGCGCGGGAGGAAACAGAAAGGAGGAGGGAGTCAGAGTGAGAACTCTGACTCCCATCAGGCTGAGCCACCACTGGACCCCAGGGAAGTCACACATGGTAGGAAACATTTTGTGTCTCTGTATGTGTGTATGTATGTGTGTATGTATGTGTGTCTGTGTCTCTGTATGTGTGTATGTCTCTCTGTGTGTGTGTGTATCCGTATGTATGTATGTATGTCTGTGTGTGTGTGTGTGTGTCTGTGTCTCTGTATGTGTGTCTGTCTCTGTGTGTGTGTGTATCCGTATGTATGTCTGTGACTCTGTGTTTGTATGTATGTGTGTGTCTCTGTGTATGTTTGTCTGTGTATTTGTCTCTGTATGTGTGTGTGTGTATGTGTCTCTGTATGTATGTGTCTGCATGTGTGTATGTATGTGTCTGTCGGGGGTGTGTGAATGTGTTTGTGTCTGTATGTATGTGTGGGGGGGAAGGACCCACAGTCAGGGGGGAGCGGGTCAGGGTAGGGGGGGGGACACGGATCAGATTCGCCACTGGTCACAGGCAGACATTCACACACAGTCACAGACAGTCACAGGCAGACATTCACACACAGTCACAGACAGTCAAAGGCAGGGATTCACACTCACAGACAGTCACAAGCAGTTTCACACACACACACACTCTCTCTCTCTCTCTTTCTCTCTCTCTCTCTCTCTCTCTCTCACTTACTGGTGGAGGAGTCCAGTCAGTGAGTCCCTGGTGTGTTGGAGTTGGGGAAGCAGGGCCTCCTTCCTGCTTCCCCTCAGTGTGCTGCAGTGAAAGGCAGCAAATGGAGGCTGGCTGTAGCTCCGCCCCCGCATCCGGTTTGGCTCCGCCCCCATTTCTCCGTGCAGTACACTGTACTGCTGAATTCCCAGCCCCTGCGTGTGTGAGCTGTGTGGCTCCCGGCGCCCTGTGCAGCCACACAGCTCACAGAGTCACAAGCCCTGGAGGCACCCCCTAACTGGTGGCACCCCCCTAACTGGTGGCACCCGGGGCGGACCGCACCCTCCGCCCCCCCCTTAGTACGCCACTGACTAGAGGACTGGGCACTCAAATGGCAGATGAAATTTAATGTTGAAAAATGCAAAGCTATGCACTTCAGCCTTAATGGAAGTGAATTAGGGATAACAACACACGAAAAGGACTTGGGAATTGTTATAGACAACAAACTATGCAACAATGTGCAATGTCAATCAGCAGTGGCCAAGGCCAGTAAGGTATTGTCATGCATGAAAAAGGGCATTCATTCTCGAGAATATCATTTTGCCACTTTATAAATCACTGGTGAGACCACATATTGAATATGCTGTGCAATTTTGGGCACCTGTTCTAAAGAAGGATATTATGGCACTAGAAAAAGTGCAGAGGCGGGCTACAAAATTAATAAAAGGAATGGAACATATCAGCTATGAAGAAAGGTTAACAAATTTAAACCTATTTAGTTTAGAAAAACGTCGCCTGAGAGGGGATATGATAACATTATACAAGTATATTCAGGGCCAATACAAACCATTGTGTGGAAATCTATTCACAAACCGGACTTTACATAGAACACGAGGCAATGCGTTTAGACTGGAAGAAAGAAGATTTCGTCTAAGGCAAAGGAAAGGTTTTTTTATTGTAAGAACAATCAGGATGTGGAATCCTGCCTGAAGAAGTGGTTTTATCAGAGTCCATACAGATGTTCAAACAGCTACTAGATGCATACTTGAAAAAACAGAATATTCAAGGATATAATCTTTCAATGTAGGGTAATAACTGCTTGATCCAAGGATAAATATGACTGCCATTCTGAGGTCAAGAAGGAATTTTTTCCTAGCTTGTTGCAAAATTGTGCTTCAAACTGGGTTTTTTTGCCTTCTTTTGGATCAACAGCAAAAAAACAAATGTGAGGAAGGCTGAACTTGATGGACGCAAGTCTCATTTCAGCTATGTAACTATGTAAGTATGTAAAGTTGAGAAAGGACAATAAGGACAGAGGACCTCTCCCCTCGGTCAGTAATTTTAGTCCAATATAAAATACTTCATTATTGATGTCGCGAACATAAAATTTTCGGTTCGCGAACGGCGAACGCGAACTTCCGCAAATGTTCGCGAACGGGCGAACCGGGCGAACTGCGATAGACTTCAATGGGCAGGCGAATTTTAAAACCCACAGTGACTCTTTCTGGCCACAATAGTGATGGAAAAGTTGTTTCAAGGGGACTGACACCTGGACTGTGGCATGCCGGAGGGGGATCCATGGCAAAACCCCCATGGAAAATTACATAGTTGATGCAGAGTCTGGTTTTAATCCATAAAGGGCATAAATCACCTAACATTCCTAAATTGTTTGGAATAACCTGCTTTAAAACATCAGGTATGATGTTGTATCGATCAGGTAGTGTAAGGGTTACGCCCGCTTCACAGTGACAGACCAAACTCCCCGTTTAACGCACCGCAAACAACCGCAAACAGTCCATTTGCACAACCGCAAACTCCCCATTTGCACAAGGTTGGATACCAAGCTAGCCATGTCCCGTTCCTTGTCCTCACTGATGTCATTGAAGGTCTCTTCCTCCACCCAGCCACGTACAACGCCAAGGGTCCCCGAAAGGTGACAACAAGCCCCCTGGGACGCCTGCTGTGTTTGGTCTTCCACCTCCTCAAAGCCACCTTCCTCCTCTGACTCCTCTTCTTCAGACTCCTCTCTCTGTGTTGCCTCTCCCTGCGTTATTATAAGGTGTGTTAAGTAGTACTATTCCTATCAGTTTAATCCCTGTTACGTCCCCTATCAGGGGACGTGTATATAAGGCATCGATTTTAGGAAGTGGGAGATGGAAAAAGATGCTTGGTCGGTCCTCCTACTTCAAATTTGGGGCACTGCGCGTGCAATCTAATGTGCCACCAGATAGGAGTGGTGTGTTAAGTAGTACTATTCTTATCAGTTTAATCCCTGTTACGTCCCCTATCAGAGGACGTGTATATAAGGCTTCGAATTTAGGAAGCGGGAGATGGAAAAAGATGCTTGGTCGGTCCTCCTACTTCAAATTTGGGGCACTGCGCGTGCAATCTAATGTGCCACCACATAGGAGTGGTGTGTTAAGTAGTACTATTCCTATCAGTTTAATCCCTGTTACTTCCCCTATCAGGGGACGTGTATATAAGGCATCGATTTTAGGAAGCGTCAGATGTAAAAAGATGCTTGGTCGGTCCTCCTACTTCAAATTCGGGCACTGTGCGTGCAATCTAATGTGCCACCAGATAGGAGTGGTGTGTGAAGTAGTACTATTCTTATCAGTTTAATCCCTGTTACATCCCCTATCAGGGGACGTGTATATAAGGCATCGATTTTAGGAAGCGGGAGATGGAAAAACATGCTTGGTCGGACCTCCTACTTCAAATTTGGGGCACTGCGCGTGCAATCTAATGTGCCACCAGATAGGAGTGGTGTGTTAAGTAGTACTATTCTTATTAGTTTAATCCCTGTTACGTCCCCTATCAGGGGACGTGTATATAAGGCATCGATTTCAGGAAGCGGGAGATGGAAAAACATGCTTGGTCGGTCCTCCTACTTCAAATTTGGGGCACTGCGCGTGCAATCTAATGTGCCACCAGATAGGAGTGGTGTGTTAAGTAGTACTATTCCTATCAGTTTAATCCCTGTTACGTCCCCTATCAGGGGACGTGTATATAAGGCATCAATTTTAGGAAGCGGGAGATGAAAAAAGATGCTTGGTCGGTCCTCCTACTTCAAATTTGGGGCACTGCGCGTGCAATCTAATGTGCCACCAGATAGGAGTGGTGTGTTAAGTAGTACTATTCTTATCAGTTTAATCCCTGTTACGTCCCCTATCAGAGGACGTGTATATAAGGCATCGATTTTAGGAAGCGGGAGATGGAAAAAGATGCTTGGTCGGTCCTCCTACTTCAAATTTGGGGCACTGCGCGTGCAATCTAATGTGCCACCAGATAGGAGTGGTGTGTTAAGTAGTACTATTCTTATCAGTTTAATCCCTGTTACGTCCCCTATCAGAGGACGTGTATATAAGGCATCGATTTTAGGAAGCGGGAGATGGAAAAAGATGCTTGGTCGGTCCTCCTACTTCAAATTTGGGGCACTGCGCGTGCAATCTAATGTGCCACCAGATAGGAGTGGTGTGTTAAGTAGTACTATTCTTATCAGTTTAATCCCTGTTACGTCCCCTATCAGAGGACGTGTATATAAGGCATCGATTTTAGGAAGCGGGAGATGGAAAAAGATGCTTGGTCGGTCCTCCTACTTCAAATTTGGGGCACTGCGCGTGCAATCTAATGTGCCACCACATAGGAGTGGTGTGTTAAGTAGTACTATTCCTATCAGTTTAATCCCTGTTACGTCCCCTATCAGGGGACGTGTATATAAGGCATCGAGTTTAGGAAGCGGGAGATGGAAAAAGATGCTTGGTCGGCCCTCCTACTTCAAATTTGGGGCACTGCGCATGCAATCTAATGTGCCACCAGATAGGAGTGGTGTGTTAAGTAGTACTATTCTTATCAGTTTAATCCCTGTTATGTCCCCTATCAGGGGACGTGTATATAAGGCATCGATTTTAGGAAGCGGAAGATGGAAAAAGATGCTTGGTCGGTCCTCCTACTTCAAATTTGGGGCACTGCGTGTGCAATCTAATGTGCCACCAGATAAGAGTGGTGTGTTAAGTAGTACTATTCTTATCAGTTTAATCCCTGTTACGTCCCCTATCAGGGGAAGTGTATATAAGGCATCGATTTTAGGAAGCGGGAGATGGAAAAACATGCTTGGTCGGTCCTCCTACTTCAAAACTTGTATGGTAAAAGCTGGCGGGCTAAGAGTTCAGTCAAGCCAGCTGTCAGACACCGGGCAAGGGGGTGACTTTGTGACATTGGCTTCTTACGCTCAAACATGTCCTTGACAGACACCTGACTGTGGGCAGATGAGCAGGAACTGCTCAAGGCGAGAGACGGAGGGGCGGATGGTTGAGAGGGGGCAAGAGGACAGCAGTGGTTAACGTGGCTGAAGATGCTGTACCTAGGTGGGTGTTGGACTTCCCACGACTCAGTTTCTTTTGGCAAAGGTTGCAAATGGCATCGCTGTTGTCAGAGGTAGACACACACAAAAAATGCCACACTGCTGAGCTCGGCAATGACGGCATTCTGGTGGTGGCAACAGCATGCGTTGATTGGCGTGCTGTCTGGCTGACCCCGAGTGCCATTGCATGCTGTCTGACTGTGCCACTAGCTTCTTGCAACGACCTCCCCCTGCTTCCAACTCGTCTCCTCCTCCTCCTCTCTGTCTCCCAATCTGAACTTTTCCCCTGTTCTTCTTCTCTTCTAGCGGGAACCCACGTGACATCCAAGGATGCATCGTCATCATCAACCGCTTCACTTGTATCTGACAACTCAGCAAAGGAAGCAGCAGTGGGTACCTTCCACTGCGGTGTCCCAATAGCTACAAATTTTTTGAACGCCTCAGACTCCACCAGCTTGTATGGTAAAAGCTGGTGGGCTAAGAGTTCAGTCAAGCCAGCTGTCATACGCCGGGCAAGGGGGTGACTTTGTGACATTGGCTTCTTACTCTCAAACATGTCCTTGACAGACACCTGACTGTGGGCAGATGAGCAGGAACTGCTCAAGGCGAGAGACGGAGGGGCGGATGGTTGAGAGGGGGCAAGGAGGACAGCAGTGGTTAACGTGGCTGAAGATGCTGGACCAGGAGGCGGATGGCGGCTTTGAGTTTGTGTGCTGCTTGTACTCATGTGTTGATCCCATAGACGTTTGTGATGTGCGATCATGTGCCTTCGCAAAGCAGTTGTACCTAGGTGGGTGTTGGACTTCCCACGACTCAGTTTCTTTTGGCACAGGTTGCAAATGGCATCGCTGTTGTCAGAGGCAGACACACAAAAAAAATGCCACACTGCTGAGCTCTGCAATGACGGCATTCTGGTGGTGGCAACAGCATGCGTTGATTGGCGTGCTGTCTGGCTGACCCCGGGTGCCGATGCATGCTGTCTGACTGTGCCACTAGCTCATTGCGACGACCTCCCCCTGCTTCCAACTCGTCTCCTCCTCCTCCTCTCTGTCTCCCAATCTGAACTTTCCCCCTGTTCTTCTTCTCTTCTAGCGGCACCCACGTGACATCCACGGATGCATCGTCATCATCAACTGCTTCACTTGTATCTGACAACTCAGCAAAGGAAGCAGCAGTGGGTACAACATCATCATCATCACACCGTACGTGTGTAATGCTGCCCGACTGAGACATATCCCTGTTATCTATATCCTCTGGCAGTAATGGTTGTGCATCACTCATTTCTTCCAACTGATGTGTAAATAACTCCTCTGACATACCAAGTGAAGCGGCTGTGGTGCTAGTGTTGGTGGTGGCCGCAGGCGGGCGAGTGGTAACTTGAGAGGTGCCCGAAGCTAAGCTGGAGGAGGATGGTGCGTCGAGGTTCCGAGCGGAAGATTGGGTGTCCTGTGTTAGCCAGTCAACTATGTCCTCAGAACTTTTCAAGTTCAGGGTACGTGGCCTCTGAACACTGGGCATTATTCTAGGGCCAAAGGGAATCACAGAACCACGACCACGACGGCCCATGTGGGGTGGCCTGCCTCTGTCTGTCATTTTTTTTTTCGATTAGTGGTACTATGCGTGCAAGCTACTGTGACAACAGATATGAGTTGCACTGGTGTGACACTGTGCCCTGGCAGGCCCTGAAACGCACACTCGTGAAGGAAACTGACTGCTATTATATTACAGTCCAAAAAGTTTATTTTTTATTAAATGCAAGCTATTGGGACACCAGATATGAGTGAGTGGTGGCACTGGGCAGGCCCTGAAACGCACACTAGTGAAGGAAACTGACTGCTATTATATTACAGTCAAAAAAGTTTAGGTTTTTTTTTAAATGCAAGCTATTGGGACACCAGTGAGTGAGTGGTGGCACTGGGCAGGCCCTGAAACGCACACTAGTGAAGGAAACTGACTGCTATTATATTACAGTGAAAAAAGTTTATTTTTTTTTAAATGCAAGCTATTGGGACACCAGTGAGTGAGTGGTGGCACTGGGCAAGTGGGCACAGTATACGCTGTGAGCCTGACACACACGTTGGCAGACAACTAACTGCTATTCAATCTATTACAGTCAAAAAAAAATTTTTTTTTAAATGTACACTACTGTTACACCAGATATGAGTTGCATTGGTGTGACACTGTGCCTTGGCAGGCCCTGAAACGCACGCTAGTGAAGGAAACTGACTGCTATTATATTACAGTCCAAAAAGGTTTTTTTTGTTAAATGCAAGCTATTGTGACACCAGATATGAGTGGTGGCACTGGGCAAGTGGGCACAGTATACGCTGTGAGCCTGACACACACCCTGGCAGACAACTAACTGCTATTCAATCTATTACAGTCAAAATTGTATTGTTTTTAAAAAATGTACACTACTGTTACACCAGATATGAGTTGCACTGGTGTGACACTGTGCCCTGGCAGGCCCTGAAACGCACACTAGTGAAGGATACTGACTGCTATTATATTACAGTCAAAAAGGTTTTTTTTGTTAAATGCAAGCCATTGTGACACCAGTGAGTGAGTGGTGGCACTGGGCAGGCCCTGAAACGCACACTAGTGAAGGAAACTGACTGCTATTATATTACAGTCAAAAAAGTTTTGTTTTTGTTAAATGCAAGCTATTGGGACACCAGTGAGTGAGTGGTGGCACTGGGCAAGTGGGCACAGTATACGCTGTGAGCCTGACACACACGCTGGCAGACAACTAACTGCTATTCAATCTATTACAGTCAAAATTGTATTGTTTTTTTTTTAAATGTACACTACTGTTACACCAGATATGAGTTGCACTGGTGTGACACTGTGCCCTGGCAGGCCCTGAAACGCACACTAGTGAAGGATACTGACTGCTATTATATTACAGTCAGAAAGTTTTTTTTGTTAAATGCAAGCCATTGTGACACCAGTGAGTGAGTGGTGGCACTGGGCAGGCCCTGAAACGCACACTAGTGAAGGAAACTGACTGCTATTATATTACAGTCAAAAAAGTTTTGTTTTTGTTAAATGCAAGCTATTGGGACATCAGTGAGTGAGTGGTGTCACTGGGCAAGTGGGCACAGTATACGCTGTGAGCCTGACACACACGCTGGCAGACAACTAACTGCTATTCAATCTATTACAGTCAAAATTGTATTGTTTTTTTTAAATGTACACTACTGTTACACCAGATATGAGTTGCACTGGTGTGACACTGTGCCCTGGCAGGCCCTGAAACGCACGCTAGTGAAGGAAACTGACTGCTATTATATTACAGTCCAAAAAGGTTTTTTTTGTTAAATGCAAGCTATTGTGACACCAGATATGAGTGGTGGCACTGGGAAAGTGGGCACAGTATACGCTGCGAGCCTGACACACACGCTGGCAGACAACTAACTGCTATTCAATCTATTACAGTCAAAATTGTATTGTTTTTTTAAAATGTACACTACTGTTACACCAGATATGAGTTGCACTGGTGTGACACTGTGCCCTGGCAGGCCCTGAAACGCACACTAGTGAAGGATACTGACTGCTATTATATTACAGTCAAAAAGTTTTTTTTTGTTAAATGCAAGCCATTGTGACACCAGTGAGTGAGTGGTGGCACTGGGCAGGCCCTGAAACGCACACTAGTGAAGGAAACTGACTGCTTTTATATTACAGTCAAAAAAGTTTTGTTTTTGTTAAATGCAAGCTATTGGGACACCAGTGAGTGAGTGGTGTCACTGGGCAAGTGGGCACAGTATACGCTGTGAGCCTGACACACACCCTGGCAGATAACTAACTGCTATTCAATCTATTACAGTCAAAATTGTATTGTTTTTTTTTTTAAATGTACACTACTGTTACACCAGATATGAGTTGCACTGGTGTGACACTGTGCCCTGGCAGGCCCTGAAACGCACACTAGTGAAGGAAACTGACTGCTATTATATTACAGTCAAAAAGGTTTTTTTTGTTAAATGCAAGCCATTGTGACACCAGTGAGTGAGTGGTGGCACTGGGCAGGCCCTGAAACGCACACTAGTGAAGGATACTGACTGCTATTATATTACAGTCAAAAAGTTTTTTTTTGTTAAATGCAAGCCATTGTGACACCAGTGAGTGAGTGGTGGCACTGGGCAGGCCCTGAAATGCACACTAGTGAAGGAAACTGACTGCTATTATATTACAGTCAAAAAAGTTTTGTTTTTGTTAAATGCAAGCTATTGGGACACCAGTGAGTGAGTGGTGTCACTGGGCAAGTGGGCACAGTATACGCTGTGAGCCTGACACACACCCTGGCAGATAACTAACTGCTATTCAATCTATTACAGTCAAAATTGTATTGTTTTTTTTTAAAATGTACACTACTGTTACACCAGATATGAGTTGCACTGGTGTGACACTGTGCCCTGGCAGGCCCTGAAACGCACACTAGTGAAGGAAACTGACTGCTATTATACTACATTAAACAAAGTTTTTTTTTGTTTAAATGTAAACTATTGTGACACCAGTGAGTGAGTGGTGGCACTGGGCAAGTGGGCACAGTATATGCTGTGAGCCTGAAACACAGGCTGGCTGGCAGGCAGGCAGGCAACTGCAATTACATTACACAGAAAAAAAAAAGCAGACTGATGTTCTAGTCCTAAAAAGGGCTTTTTGGGGTGCTGTCCTTACAGCAGAGATCAGATGAGTCCTTCAGGACTGTAGTGGACACTGAATACACTAGCCTAGCTATCAATTTCCCTATCAAATCAGCAGCAGCTACACTGTCCCTACTCTCACTAAGAATGCAGCTTCACAATGAATGTAAAATGGATGCTGTCCAGGAGGTGGGAGGGTCTGGGAGGGAGGGTCTGCTGCTGAATGGCTGGAATGTGTCTGCTGACTGTGAGGTACAGGCCAGAGTCAAAGTTTACTCAATGATGATGAATATGGGGCGGACCGAACAGCGCATGTGTTCGCCATCCGTGGCGAACGCGAACAAGCGATGTTCGCCAGGAACTATTCGCCAGCGAACAGTTCGGGACATCACTATACTTCATTAGTATTATTGTTTTTATAAAGCACCAACAAATTCTGCAGAGCTGTAATTTAGTCAGTATAATGTGCAAAAAAATTTAAATGTAGCCTTTTCTTGCCCCCCCCCCCCCCCCCCAAAAAAAAAAAAAATAACCAGTCATTTGGTTGTAAAAGTCATAGAATTCACACGTTTTGCACCTGATATGGGCTGAAGTACTTTATGTTGTCTTAAATCATAAATTTCTTAACATTCGTGTGATCAGAATGTGAAAGTTCATAATGAATTTATTGACAGGCACTCAACAAACAAAGGTATAGTACCAAAAAATCCCAAAATCATACAGGATGCTCATAGGGCAAATGCCTAACTCCTGTCTGTGCCTCCAAAGTCTAAACCTCTTAGTTTCCCTGTGATAAACATGATGTAGAGGCAGTGACAGACAAGATAAATGTGAGATGCTTCCCTTTGCTGAATTCCTCCTACAAAGATTGGAGGTGTAAGATTTGTAGGCATTTTATCATATAGATGGTAAGTAAGACCTCACCCTAAGATAAATCAAAGCAAGCTGGGTGAAGCCAAGTGGAACTCTTTGACACTAAATAGAACATTAAGGCATCTAACTCTCTCCTTACATTCAGTCCTACTTACTAATTATGCTAAAACAGTGTGTGGTTGAGGGAAATTGAAAGGTAACTCAGGAATAAAAGGCTGATGAATAGGCCTTTTACGCTGTTGTTCAAGAGGAAAGAAAAGGATCTCTAGCTGGTGTCTGTCATTATAAAATGATAGCTTTATACGGGATCAGTAAATGAAAGGGATAATCAGGATTGTCTGTTGATAAAACTAAAATAATCATACTTTACAAAAGGGTAACTATTAATTATCTGTGTTATTAACGAACAAGCAAACAAGAAAAAAATACACAAAAATACTGCAAGTATATAAGTCGTTCATTGAGTAGCATAAAGTAGCATATAGTGATTATATAGTGATATAATTATTGTATAATAAAAAAAAAAACATTCATTAGTTTATGCAACTGCTTAACTGAGCTTTTTAAGGCCGATGTGGCAAATCCTAGCTGTTGGAGAACTACAAATTTGTGAGATCTATTTAAAGGGTTAGTCCAACTCATTGGAGAGGGAGGTTGATTAAAAATGCCCTGTTGGGAACTATTAATTAGCACACAAACCCCTAAATTTGCAGTAAAACTTTACTTACTGAGAATCCACTCCTCTACCTGATGTCAGCCAGGGACTGATGTGGTCCAATCACAGGATTCTCACTGAGGAGCCTATAATCGGATTGTTTTATTGGCTCAAAGTGTATGCTTGCAATCTGAGCCAGTGAGGGGAGATAGGGAGAGAGTGTAGAGGGAGATTGTAAGGGAGGGTAGGACATAGAATAATAATAAAAAAAAATACTTGTACGACACATGTGTATAACTATAGATCATTAAAATGAATAGTATATCTCTAGTGAAGCATCCCCGGGGATGTGTAGAAATTATATTAATGATTTAATTGTGGGAATTTTACCACTATCTTTGAAAAGAGAAAATAAGATTATTCCATTTTAGCTATGTGGAGCTAAATCAGTAAAATTCTAAAAAAAAAAAAAAAATCACAGATTAGTAAATCAATTACAAAATGTCCCAGAATAGTTGTTTTGACTCTTTATAAGAAAATATTTTTTCACTAACAAAATAAATCACGTAATATGCTTGGCGCACTAGGCTGGAAAGTGCAAAATACTTTGATATATATTAGATTTCATTATATTTAGTTTATAGTAGATTCCACCTGATGTTTTGCAAAATACATATATTTTAAGGTCCATTTTAGTAGTTTCTTGCTTGAGAAATAGATTTTGAGTGTTTTATATGATCAGTAACCTTTTTAATACATTTTCTTACCTAACAGTCAATGAAATACTGAGAACGCATGGCCGCTGGCTCTGTAGGGCCTGCCCTTGGGCAAAATTTTATATATATATTCATAATTTTTATCGCAATTCTCTTCTTTCCTCCAACTGCAAAACATACACACTAAGCTTAAAACACATAATAAATGGATTTCAAAAAATAAATTACAGAATGAAAGTCACTGAGTCTTGGAAGTCAAAAATTAACCCTTTCAGATGTCACTTAGATACTGACACTGAAATAAACCATGTTGCACTTTTATTGAATAACGGCATTTTTATGCAGTACCGTGAGTGCTACTTTTACAATGTATTTATTTTGTGATAGCTTGGCCTTGGCTAGTTTGTACAATATTAATCCTTAGATAAATAGAGAGAGAGAGGGAAATAGAGAGACAGACAGACAGACATGCAGACAGACAGACAGACAGACAGACAGCAGACAGACAGACAGACAGGTAGATACTTAGTCTTCCAACTAACTCATGTTATTGTTAATAATTTCATTAGGCAGGGGTTATGTTAAAATATATGCAATCTCATTTTGGGGTTGTATCAGTCCTTTGGAACACCTTTCCCTACCGCAGTCTCCATTCCAAAATAGATCTGTAAAAAGGTACTGAATCAAGAAGGCATGTCACCTTCTTCTCTGTCATTCCCTGCTCCTCACAATACTTCACTTCCTCTCCTACATCTGTGTCATCTAACAAACTAGATAAACTCTCTAAGCAACTAACTTTTTCTATATATGAAATACATTTTGCCCTTACCTATTGTTTGATTATACACCACCCATAGAATATAAACATTTTAATGGACAACCGCCGCACCTCAAAATATTGTTTTTAATATAATAATTATTTCATCAAGTTTTAAAAAGAAAGTTTAGAAATAAATCATATGTAAAAAAAAAAAAGAGAACAACTTATCCCCACCTTAATATTGACATGGTCCTTGGGCCAGACAGTGCTTGAAAATACGACAGTCTCCACAATCTTCCCTGTTTCTGTGCCAAATGGAATGCCATGTAGACTAATATATTAGTATTATATTAAAAAAATAGTTTTGAGGATACAATTGACCTTTAAGCAGAGCCGTCTGCACCTTCTGTTCGTGTGCGTCCAACTTGTCATGTAACCCATTCTACAGCACTTAAATATGTTAGTGATTTATAAAAAATAATAATTATACTCATATTCGTGTTTCAATAATTAAAGGCTCCTTGAATAGACATTGAGATGTAGAGTCAACATGCACAAGTGTTACGTCTGTTACATATTTGACAGGAGGAGTCCAGGAAGCAGGAATCAGCCAAGAAGTATCAAAGGGATAACCAAAGTCGTAGTCGAGGAGAGCCAGGGGTCAGGTCAGGCAGCATGGGTTAAGAGACGATTGAACAGGCGGAGGGTTTGATACCAGATAAATCAAACAAGGCAGGATAGGCACACTGAAGTTAACACCACAGTATGCACAGTATAACTGAGCAATGAGGTAGAGGTAGACTGAGATTATATAGGGGAGAGGTATCTACCTCTCACGTTCTATTGGTTAAAAAGTGATTAGTCCCTTTAAAAAATTTCAGGTCTACTGTCCCTTTACGAGGGCGGATTCCAGGCTTTGCGAGAGTACCACATCTATGTGCTTGCCGTGATGCAGGCTGACTGCACACGCCGCTGGGCATGCTGGAGTCCTCGGCGTATGCCGAGAGGAGACTGCCACAGTCGTGGACGGAGACGAGGCGAGGGACCTACAGGTAAGTGCGGCCGTGACAACAAGGTAGTGATATAAGTAGTCCTGCACATAAGATCCATGCTTTAATTATTAGATTTGGGTTAACGTGTCACCAGCATAAACAGCCCTGGGTATAGAATTTAGAAACGCTTGAGGTGTCCTTTTCCCATGGTCAAGGTTGACGTTCATGGCATTTGGGGTCTACCATACGGAGGTAAATTTACAGTTCAAAGGACAAACGTGACCTTAAAAGTTAGAAGACAATGAATAAATATAGGGATCAATAATAATAATAATTTAGAGCAGAGACAGGCAACCTTAGTTACACCAGATGCTGCGGACTACATCTCCCATGATACTTTGCCAGCATCATGGCTGTGAGAGCATTATGGGAGATATAGTCCAAAACTTATGGAGCGCCAAACGTTGCCTATCCCTGCTTTAGAATGCTAAATGCAGTTCACTATATTTCACTTCAGTGGGTTATTGATACATTTGTTACAGTGTGTTTAAAATCTAGAAAAAAAAGCGAATTAGACATTTGTTGCCGTAAATAAACAAAAGTTTGGTGGCCTGTTTTAAAACATACTCTGTTCCCTTAGAATTTCATTAACTTTACTTTTAATTTGGTTGCATTAATGTCTAAAAAGGGATTTTATGAGCCAGTGGACAATGCACAATTTCGTTATTTTACTAAAATAACCAGTCATATATAATTCTGCAGCCTGAAATTATGCATGTATATCATTAACCCCTTGGTGACAGATGACTCTTCAGGATTATTGTGAAATCATGTGTTTTGACTTGCCCATTGTCTTGAAGGGGTTAAGCCCCACCATTTTGAGGAAGACGGATAGAATCCCAGTTAAACTGCTGATACATAGCTCTCAGACTCCATCGGTATCAGCTTCAGTGAAAAAGGATCCCTCTGTCTCCCTAAATACATTACTGGAACCAAAAGTGCAACGTTAGCAAGTGTAGGATTTAGGACACACTAAATCACCAAAGAGGGGGGTATTAGGGCTTAGTTCCAAAAATCTGAAAGATTTCTTTTTCCATCTACCGGATTCCAGCATCTGACCATCACCTCGACTGTGTTCATCTCGATATCGTATCTGAAAACACGCGGTTTGCATTATCACTATTCTTCACAGCCAAAAACGTTGCAGACAAAAATTTCACAGTTTAACCCATGGTCAGGCAGACTGGGAACCTGTAAATAAATAGAAAAAAAAATAACATAGGAATAGAATTAGTGGGATAGAATCCACAAAAGACTTATTGTTTTTTTTTTTGGGGGGGGGGGGGGTTTGCAACATATCTATTTTGTTTTTCCTAAAATAAATTGACTTATTAATATAGTTGAAATGCATATATTTGGAGTTAAATTACCCAGAAATAGCACCGTGATAACATCACTACCCAGAATACACCAGAAAGTCCAGCTGATCCTTAGCTATGTACTATCACATCTCGTCCCAACTCAACCTTGTGTATTGCCCACTACACCATGTCTCGAACTCCCCTATACAATCACCAAATATGCCCCATCCCATTTCAGGCTTGGGCAATTACTGCCACTCTTATGGCTAATTGATCCTTGAGAAATTATAACCACTTCCCTGATTGAGTCAACCAAGACCGTTATAACCATTGTTATTTCCCAACTTAGCACAAAGATCACTTACCATAGCTACTCGCTTTGCCCAATGTATTCTTTGGCACCTGCAGAATTACAATTCCAACTAGCCCCAGTGAGCAAATACTTCCATTTTTCCTTTCCAAATCTCCCCCAGGGAGGAGTTGAGCCCTAAAATAATAAGTGTGGAAACCCCTCAGGTTTTCAATTTCTTCCCATCCATTAACTAACTCTCATCATCCTGGTCTTAACTATTCATGCCTACCTTAATATGTGCTGTATCCTACAGTATTCGGTGATCCTAAGAATGGACCTTTGACTCTCTTGGCTATTGTCATAGAGAATGGCCATGAACAGACTAGCCCAGTCCTCTGTGCCCTAGGCAAACTATGACTTTATTATTATTATTTTATTGTAACCTTATTATTTACATAGTGCCAGCAAATTCTATCGAGCTGTACAATATATAAACCGCTATCTTCCTTTTCCAAGTTCTGCGCCTCTGGGTGCAGGTATAACGTTCATAAAAGAATATATAAATGCAATATGCAGCCTAAAACGTCAAGATAAGTCTTTTTTTTTATATATCTGAGAATTTGTACAATTCTTCAAAAATTTTCAATATTATGGAAAAAGTTAACATTTAACCAGTAAAATCCTAAATTCCTGAATTCTTGTTCCCACACCGTCTGTGATTTTGTTGAAGATAGAATAGAATGAAGTGATGTGGCGAGCTTTTAATAGTCAAATACCAAAATGCGATGCAATTAAAATTCATTTATACAGCATTACACATACTTAACACACATAGAAAGATGTCATTTTAATCACTTTTAGTTCATTGAAAACTAGGGTTGATGGTTAATATGTCAGCCCACTCCTGTCAATCTGTCACAATGATGTCAGACTCGTGGGAAGGAGGATGCACAAGAATATTTAATGGCGGCACTGCAAAAAATGTCCTGCTCTCTCTATGAATGCTCGTACACTGTAAGCCGTGCTCCTCCCTTCACAGTGAGCAGTATAGGAAGCTCCCTGTACAAATAAAGTGAAGTTACTGAGTTCCTCTGGGTTCCCAATGCCCGTAGGAAATTAATATTCCATCGCCCAGAGCACTTACTGGCACTCCCATCTCAGATCACCTTTGGGTAGTTATCTCAATTCCCTTCCCTATTTACCCAAGGGCGATTAAAACCACTACCTATCCCATCCCACTTTATAAACTAAGCATAATATAGGACATAGTGGAATTCAGAGTAGAGAGTAATAAAGGGACTGCAGCGTCATAATGTGCCATTTCAACAGCAAAGTTTAAAGGCAAACCCAATGTACTCCCTCCCTTCACATTAAGGAAAAGCTGAACATTTACAAACCCTTTAGTGTTAAGGAGAAAAACAGATGATTCGTCTGCAGGAGCCTACTTGTCCCTTTAGCTATGAAATAGTTAATGCGGTTCTGAATATCTTTTTATTACGTTAAGCAAAACCACTCTCTTTGTTTGTTAATATCTTAATCTCTAATATATTGTCTATAAATTACATATGATCATCTTGTTTGTCCTAGACAATCTGGTTCAGTTACAGGATAATGCAACCTATTGTCCAAAAAGACACACAAAAAAAAAAGACTTATATTTTCTAGAGTCCGACCAAACAGAATATGGATTTATAAAATGATATTCCCTGCTGTGAGTTTTATGATGTCATTTTTTTTGCAAACCCATATGGTTTTTCACTTTTGATAGCAGGAATTAAGTTGCTGGTATCATGTTTCTTCAGAATCCTGCGATTTGGAGAAGTCACATTTAGAGTTAAGAAAAAAGTGTGTTTCTCTTCATGTCCAGATACACAACGAGGACATCACATAGCCTCGAGAAAAGATGGCCAGCCCAGCAAATGTCATTAGGACAATAAGCTGTGTGCTGTATTCCAGGGATTCATTCACTCCCGTGTCCCTGCCTGAATGTGTTATTGTTAAGAAACTATTTTCTTAGACAGAATCAAACCTCGCTGAGCAATTATCTAACAAATAATAGACAGCCATAAGTATCAGACCTCAGGAAAATCCAGCAATCAGTGAAAACACACCTTTCTGCTACAAAACAGGATTTGCAAGTTTATTTGTTAAGTTTGTTTATTTTGTTTTTTACTTTCTTTTGTCTTGTCTTTTCTTGTCTTGTATGTTTGTTTTGTTTCTTCTTCAATAATGCTTTAAAGTCATTTCCCATTGAATTGCCAAAATTCTGATGTTTCAACCAAATTTAACCCATTCTACTCTTTAAAAAATGTTAGAGCTTGATTTAGAGCTCGTGGCAAAACTCATGAATTTCACACATAGTGAAGGGATAGGCAACGTAGAGGACAGGAAGTGCTCTCACTTAGACCTTCCTGTCTGAGGAAACTGAAGATTCACTACCCACGGGTTCTTGGCTCGGGCCATGCTACAAGGTCAGCAGACAAAGGAGTGGAGAAGAGGGAGGAGAGACACACGGAGAGAAGGGGAGGAAGGATAGACGCTACAAAAACTGACCGGTAGGAGGGAAGTGCTTTCCCTCCTGGCAGTCATCCGGCGATCGCCCTCCTTGGTAATTCTTTTCAGGCAATATTGGAAGGCAGGCAGGCTCTTTTTCATTAGCTCAGTGGAGCTAACGGAGGTAGAAAGTGAATCTAGTGAAGTTTTGAAATATAAAAGTCCTAATTTCACAATTAACCTAACACTTTTATACATGGGGATTTTAAAGGGATACTCCACAGCCTTATAGCAATTTAGCAAGCTGAAGTGCTCTATGGCTGTGGAGTGCTCCTTTAAACATACTGAACACTGATACTCATGGGGTGCATTTACAGCTCTCCAGGAAGGAGGTTTAGGAGTGGAAGGTAACAGGAAATCATGAGAGAGTATTACATGTAGAGAATATTGGTGACAGACAAAACAGAATGGTGGAGTGTTCGATTGAAGGCTGGCGCTACGTAACGAGGCTGGTATGAGACTTTTACGCTTTACTTCCTTTTCTTTCCATTTAACACTATAATAAACTATTTCTTACTAATCTAACTCCTTACATTGTATTGGCAAATGCTTTTTGAATGTCTATTGCTACTGAACAAGACATGGGCATGGTACGCTTTTCCAACTTTACTAACTATATTGTGTACCTGTACACTGTTAACCCTGATATTGCATCTCTATTCTTGTTCTTTGATTTCAGCCTGCAAACGTGCAATAAAATGAAGATTTTCAACAAAGTATTAAAATCAGTTGCATCTCCAATCTTATTCCCCTGATAGAGACTAGGGGAATTGAACCCGTGACTCGAAGGTCACCTCTACACTATCAGCTAAATAAAGAGTCAGTATCTGCTTCAGTTCTAGCAGGGAAAAATCATATTTAATGATCAAAATAGTTAAGATGAGACACAATCTCAAATTTACTATTTTGATCTGCTTGTTTTTTGTTTGCTCTGTTAATTTACTATTTAGCAAATAAACCCTTAAGAGTTTAATTGCAATGTAGAACCTCTGGCATTTATTGAGCTTTATGGGATCCACTAATCTGATATAATAAGGTATAGCAAATATCGCTAATTAGAGATCCATGATCGGTTATATTGATTGCTTTCCATTTGTGGAAACAGTTCTCTGGTTTAATTGTGCACACATTCCTCATCTGCTAATTGGAATAATCCTTGTTTCTCTTTAATAGGTTCTCTATATTAGAATAAATCTTCAGTTCAGAATCTGTAACTACAGTCCATTTGATTCTTTATAGTACAAAAAAAGCCACAATTACCATATGTACGACAGTACATTACTTTGGCAAGTGTGAGATCAAAAAAAGGAGGGGGGCAGTGCCAGTGTGGAGGTGTGCAAGGAACACAGTAATGTTGCATGCCAGGATGAACAGGTGTTCTACAAGGACATTATGTATCTTATATATTCATTTATTTTTTAAGGGTTAGGAATAGGCTTGCGGTTATGGATACTGCTACGGTTCCTTTAATCTTTGGGCAGTACAGGACATACGTATACACAAGATACACACAAAGCTCCTGCCATTCATGTAGTTCCTCTCCTGCTGGTAATATACTGGCAATATATTATGCAATATATTATATTGAGAGAAGGATAAAATAAAATGTCGGCAGCTACAAACAGAAGCCGTAGCCCAAGAAAGTATTTTTACAAAGGTTTTAAATGCAAGTTTGTCTATTTTGTTAACAATTTGCACTTTTCATCGTAATTCCATTTTCATCTGAATCCAAGTCGTGTAGGGTTATCCACCACAGCTGGCATTCATACTGACTTTTCAATTCAAGGCCAACGTTGCCAAATGAGAAGCATAGCAGATTTAGAGAATGCTTCCAGTAATACTATTTCGGCCTTAAATTTAAAATTCACTTTACGTTAACTTGAATTCTAACTTTAGAAAATTTCCCTTTCTATGTATATCGATGGGATACCTTATTTGGTATTCCATTTATCACACCTGTCTGAATTTGTGCAAATTATATTTGGTATATAACAGAGGACTCAAACTCAGTAAAGACATGCACCCGAGGAAGGCTGTTCCTGGCCGAAACGCGTTGTGCTTATTATTTTACCCTTTAGTTTGTTGTACTTTTATATGTTTAAACAAAGTATATTTTTACTTATTTATCGTTTCCTGAAACTTCAGTTTTGGGGTATTACATCGCTGGGACCATCTACATTACAACAGTCTAAGTGGGGATATCATATCTACTGAGTTCAGAGCCGACCTTAAGGGCTCTGGAGCATGTGAGTTTCCTTTGTATTTTCTGCACGGATACATCTTTATAAACAATCTGCGCTATGTCACTTTTATGTTTTTATTAACAGGTTCTACCTCATTTACTATTATAAATTATTACTTTACACCTGTCTGTTATAATTTGTCTAATTCTTTCCTTGACTAATAGTTAAATATCATCCTAATCAAGTGATCTTTTCTGTTATAGAAGATTTATGATTACAAATAACTATTTACAAGCATATATACGGAGTATTAGCGTTAACCCCTTTGGGGCAAGTTACGCTCAAAAAGGGATTTGCCTGACCCTTGGTCTTTAAATGCAGTTGAGAAGTCAATTCTCTGTGTGAACAAGACATTACTGATATATTGGGAACATCAGGTGATCATGTTACAAAGAAATTCTTTGAAAGATTAACACCATTAATTGGAAACATACAAATTTTTTTTTGGATAAGTTCATTTTGAAAGTGAGTCTGCATTTTTTGGGTTGTTTAAAAAAAACAAAAAAAAATCTAGTTCTTTAATAGACACTTTTATATTGTACGGGTCGACCTCTCCTGTATTGGGCCTCAATGACTTATTAAGGAAAAACGTACAGCAGAGTGAAATGAAAAAACTGGTTTAAATCAGTTTAAAGACAGATCTGCCATTTACTATATTGGCGTTGGTCCTTGTGCAAAAAAAAAAAGTATTACTTTTGCCTTCGAGGGACTAACATTGGCTTCCAACTTCTACATTACTTTACTAATTAAGAGAAAATAAAATGTATATTTCACCTAATTATCTCAAAGAAATGAAATCATTGATCACTGTTTATCTGTTGTAATCAACTTACAATTCATTTTAAATAATGAGTTAGGAAAATGCTTGGTAAAACGTTCTGGAAAGTGTCCCTGAGATTCTGATTATATTTTTGCTAATGCCTTGGCAATTCTTCTATCCAAGATTCCAGGCAAACAGACTTATCTTATTTTTTTTTTTTATTTTTTTTTTTTTTTAAGTAGGTGAAATTCTATAACTAAACTATGATACGTTTTACTTGTGTTTACAGAAGAAATGTCCACGAACAGAAATTGCCCTCCCCCCTACGCTCCCAATATTCCTACGGGAATTACATCTTTAATCACCGAATACAAAACTGCTCTCTAATTTTGTTTAAAGTGTTTCAGTCTTTACAAAAACCAGATCAGTTTTTTTGTAAACCTCCAGCAAATTGGAAAGTTTGGCCCCTGCTTGAATCAAGGGTACTGTGTAAATCATAGTTTTAATGGCCTAGTTACTTAAACGCACATCTGTTTCTGTTCTGTAGAAGTTAATAATATAACTAGCATATTTAAACACTGCTTTGGTTAACTGGCAAACTGAGACAAATAGAGGTTGCAGTAAGTCACAAGGTGTTGTCGTTTTGCACCAAGGATTCATTTTGATGAACTGTTAGGGTCTGTCCTAGTTAAGTACGGCTTTTTTTTTTTCGAAGAGATTTTGCTCTCTTTCTATGACTTGACCCTTTGGTGCCTCTTTATACAACTTGCAAAGTTTGCCTTAAACAAACACAAAAGGATTACACTTTGGAGCTCACACCTGCATATTTCACATTTTAATCCTGGATTTTACAAACTAATGCTTTAAAAAGCCAAGAGGAAGAAATGTTTGAGATCTCCCAGAATTGAGTTTGAATTCTTCCATCCGGGCAATTCAGATATATTTATTTTTGTGCTAACACTCTCGTAAAATGTTTAAATTTGACAAATACAGAAAAAAGCAATATGGAGAAAATAATCAGTCACATATGTTCCTAATGATGTGCATAAACCTGACGTAATATTGGGTACTACGGAGAATAACAGTATTTCAGTGTCGTTATGTCCTGCCGAAGGCGTTGCACCAGTTATTCTGCATGTTGTTTGCCTCAAGCTAAAGTTCCTACAAACACAATCCACTCTGGATAGCATGTGTCGCTTAATTCGTTTTCCATTTCCATCTGTGCATTTCAAGCACTGAAAAAAAAAAAGGTGAATTTGACTTGCACTGTTTTATAGCACATATTGTCCCAAATCCATTCCAAGTACTGCTCATGAAATAGTGTCATCTTAGATCACAGCTCACCTCATTTTAGGTAGCTGACTCTTGGCTTAGAAACACAACTTCATCCATTATGTTAGTAGTTTATATATTTTATTATCATTATTAATATTTTACTGCATCTGAAAAAAATTTGCCTGTCAAATCTTTCTTTTCCATAATGGTTTTTGGGTGATATCTGTGGAATGGTCAATTCTCAAAAAATGTGGTATCATCATCTGGGAGACCGCTGTCTGCTTCCTGTACAGCGTCAAAATCAAAGTAGAAAAAATATTCAGTCCGATACCGGTGATCTCATGTTATAATACAGTAAAAGACAGCGTATAGAATGGGTTATTCGTTAAAATATGATTTGTCAGGAATGTAAAGTAAATTTCAAAATTGTGGACAAAATAGGGAAACTGGAAAAAATGTACAAAAAGAAAAGTCCTGCGCTCACTGCCATCACTCCTGGGCGACAGCGACGACCGCAGTACACATCAGCTCCAAAAATTTTACATGCTGACTATATTTTTAATTCAGCTATTCTAATATTTAAAGTTAATTTAAAGTAATACTCTATACACCAAATAAAGCAGTTTTAGTGTATAGCTCATGTCACTGCAGTCTCAGTGTTTAATTTTCTGCCATTTAGTGGTTACATCAATAATGTTTCTGTTTTTGCTGCCTTAGCCATACCTCCCATGCCACATAGAGCTAACATACATTTTTTTTATTTTCAATCAGATCTTACAGCACAATGTCTTTTTGTTAGAAATTCTTATCACCTGCTCTGTTAAAGCAGTTCTGCCGCCATCTGAGGATTTTCAAGGACTCCCAACGATGACATCGCCACTGGGGGGGTTCAGTATTCGGATGGGGGCAGAAAAAGATACGTTCTATTAATCTGAACCTTGTCTACAATTATCTCTACATCCTGCCCTTTGTTGGTGCCACCATTCTCTCTGGCCGTTCCTCTTATGCTCTTTGCGCAGCAGCTTCGAGGAGCAGATCTCACTGCTGTGCTCTCTGCAGGATACTCAATAGACACAACTAATTTCCCAAGGTGGGTCTGGTACCAGGTCTGTTAGAGGTTCGTTTGTCCTAGATTCATAAGTAGGTATTTTTCTGTCCTATGTAGTTGCTACAGTGGTACAATATATTTTAGAAATCGGTCAAGGTTCAGAGGGGATCAAAGTGAACAGTAAGGAAGGGAAGACTGTAAAATAGTATTTCAAATCTTTTGTTTGCCAGGCCTCAACTGTAGCAGAAAAAAAAGGAATAGCTCTAGCCACCTGCCTACCCCTGTTGAACCTCTCCTATTCAAAGAAAAGCCAAAGAGGTCGTTGAACAGAGTGGGCCAGCTGAAATTCTCTGCTTAAATAAGCCGCTCAATAATCAAGTTTTAACTGTGGTTAGGTTACCTTACTCAACCCTTGTCAAGACAAGCTTTTCCCGAGGCAATTTATCTATCCACACAAAACGATCACTGATCTCAACAGTGAAAAATAACTAATGAGGGATCTATTTAATTTTTAGCACTTTCATCTTGCCGAACCAAGAGAGGAGGCGCTTTAGACCTCTAGTAAGTAAAATTTCAAGTTGTTTAAATTTCTTGTTGCACCGCTTAAAGAGACCAGTTCCCCTCAAAGCTGAGCCTGAAGAGTAAGAATTGACAAATTCTAAATGTTTTCCTTTTTTTTTTTTTGCAGATCTTGTTAATTTTTGACTTGTTATAATTTATTTTGAGATCGGCGAGGCCCCATATCTTTTGAATTGTATAAAATAGGTAGTAACACATACACTGCATTAAAAAGTTTCATATTTTATTACACAATACAACCGAGCATGATTCCTATTTGATGTTCATACCACAGTAATACAGTTTGCATGTAACAAGTCCAATCTTCACAATAAAAAAATATCACAGACGATTTCTTAGAAAATCAATTTCCAGCTTTGGTTTGTGTGATCCAACAAGTGCCAAGTCTACTAACGGAAATACTTGGTATTCACGGCCCTGATCACAATAATCTATGTTGAACATGTCTAGCAAATATTTCACTTTGTATTGGGTTAAGAAATCAAAATAAGTTTCCATACAACTCGCAAAACAAGTGTTTTATCCTCACCACGTTGTCAGTGTCCTTCAGGTTTTCCCAATAATAACAGTAATTGCGTCAACAAGTCATTGTGGTAATTTAGAGTGTAATATCACTCAAGTAATGGCATGATCTTCTTCAAAAACATTTTCAGCATTTTCTATATATATTTTTTTATTGTTTGTTTTCTCGTTTTACAAGTTGCCGATTATTTTGACCCTTTATAAATACTAATAACAAACGTGATACACTCTTCTCCTGACTCCAAGATTACATACCTGCACATGGCTAGATATATGTTCTTTCTTCAAGGTAACAATTCAAAGAATGAATGAAAAGTTAGCTGAATATACAAATAATCAAGTTGAGAATAGTTTTATGAAGGGCTCCAAATTCTATGAGTTACCATGGCATCTTATTCTTCATACTGGGAAAAATATAGTAGTTTATTTAAAATAGATCTTAAAAGTCATAATAATCCAGATGCTGACCTTTAGAGAAAAAAATCAATGTGTCTCAGCACAATTAATATCCAGTCTTCTAATTACCTTCTTTATTATCATAGAAAGATTACTGGTTTAGAATTGATGCACAAAAGGTTATTTCTGTGATGTACAATGATTAAAAATGTTCTACTACACCACTAATGAATAGCAGGCAAAATTCTTGGGATTTTTTTTCTTTTATTTTTAATTCTTGGATAGTTTTTACATCTGCTTCTATTATTCTTTCTGCCTGTGGGCGTGTGCTCATGTTACATATTTTGTTTGTTTTCATTAATATGTTTGTGATTTCTCAAACATGGTAAATTTGTTATTTTATTTCTCTTTTACTTTCATGTCCAAAAAAAGCTTAATTTGATCCAGTTTCACAGCCGGCATATACAATATCCGTCCAACTCCTGCACTCAGTTTAGATTCTTGATATACCGCATCACTTGCATTGATAATAAATTCTGGCATGTTCTGCTTTGGGTCAAAATTCAATGCATGGATCATATCACTTTGGTGAGATGGAGACCTAAGGGGACATTCCATTGCCCAAATACAAAAAAAAAATATAAAAAGCACTGTTTAGTACATATACCCCAATGAAAATGTATGCCTTTAGTTAAGCATTTTTGCTCGTTGTGGACATCGCTAAAAAAATTAGCAAAAGTTGCATTTCTCTTGTCTGCAGCCTTTGCAAGTTCTCCTCATCTAACCCCGCCAAGACTTTCTGTGGCTGTCCAATCACAGACTTCCCAATGCAGCTCAATGAGAAATCTTTGCAAAGCAGGTGTTCTTGTCAAATGCCCGACTCTTGAGTTTAGCTCAGGGCTTAACACATTTTCTTGGAATATAGGAGCCAGCTAGAAAAGTTAGGAGCCAGAGAAATCAACGCCAAAAATACAATTCCTAAAGGGACACTATAGTCACCAGAATCACTACAGCATAATGTAGTTGTTCTGAAGTCTATATCCTGTCCATGAACACTTTTCAATGTGAACAGTGACTTTTCAGACAAAGGCAGTGTTTACATTGCTGCCTGGTGACACCTCTACAGTGGCGACAGTCACTCAGACGACCTCTAGAGGTGCTTTAGGGGTCAGTGCTTCACAATGTGCAGCACCTACGTTAATGTTCCCTTTATCTCTATGAGAAGTTACATTGGCGCAGTGGCTGTCATCTCCCTGCTCTGCTCCATCTCGCGCACTGTTTAGTGAGCCGGGGGCCGGAGTGACGTCATAACCCGGCTCCTTGCAACACTGCAAGGTGCGCGAGGGAGCTGAGCAGGGGGATTATATCTCCCTCGCCTCAGCACTAAGTCAGCTTCCCGCCCGCCTGCCTCCCTCCCTCAGCAATCCATATTGCCGGCTGCACCACTTCCTTCCTTAGCCATCTGCCTCCCTCCATACCTGCCTCAGCAATACAGGAGATGGCCTCCCCTTCTCTATGTCAGCCCTGCTTGTCTCAGCCTGTCTCCGCCCTCTGTGATCCGACTGCCCGCCTCTGCTCTCAGGGACTGAACAGGCTCCCAATTCCCATGCACCAGGACAAATTTCCTGGTGATGTATTTAGGCATTTTCCATGTGGGCTTGCATTGCCAGTGTTTAGAGTGCTGAATATATGGGTTTTAGTGATTACGGATCTCTGTATGTACAGACCTATGGCCAGAATGTTGACAGACACTTTGCAGGGTTCACAAAAGCAGTGAAGGAAAAGCTTGTGCACCCAGGAAATGCAAACACCTCACAGGTCAGCCACCGTGTCCAATAGACCCTAAGACACGAGGCACACTTAAGGGCAGGTGGATAAGGAGTCATGTGATTTATTTTTTTAATTATTTTTAGAACCAGGAACCCAGTAATTTCTAGTAGTTACCCTGGTCAGAGCAAAGAAAATGAATATACAGCATAATGATATACAGACATGCATTGTTTGTAAGAGTGGTCTCTTTGTATCACTGCATTAAGAAACAGAATTAACTGTTCGTGAGAGTTTTGGGACGGCATCGCTGCATCTAGAAACCAGAGAGCACTTTTTGTGAAAGTTTTGTCTAGGAATGACTTTGTCTAGGAGCTAGAATTAACGTGTTATCGAGACAACTTGTCACATTGTCATGTATTAGACCACCATCCAAAAAAACGAGCCTTGCACCTGTACATTTTGTGATAGTTTGTCTCATTAAGTCCCTACTCAATAACATTGTAAGGCGCTGTGGAACGCGTTAGTGCTACATAAATTCAAATAATAATAAAGGAACCGCTCAAGAGGAGTCTGAATCTGGCAGACACGATTTGAGGTACTACCCTCTAGAGCTTCTTTAGATGGTATTACTCCTGCAGCTGGAATCCCTGGTACATATTTCCCAAATTATATTGTCATTGCATCTTTATATGGAATGGTTCTGGCCTGAGTGCTTACAGTTCCACACAGTAAAGATATGCACATCATAACTTGTCTATAGTCACAAACGCACTATTTCTTACATGAGAAAATCATTTTCTAGAATGTTGTTGGAACAATAGAAAGTTTTACTATTGTCTTACTTTCAGACAGCACAAAAAAAAAAAGATAAATTCTAATCTTGTTCACAGAGATGTCCATTGAAAATGTTGAGGATGAAGAATTTATTTCTTATTTCTGGCAGTGCGTGGCTTGTTTCCATTGTGAGTTTGTGTATATTAAACAGAATGCTTGTCTGGTTACCTTTATATTATATTGTAAAACATCTTACTTACATAACACCTCTTCAACACTTTATCTGCTTTGCTGATTAAAATACCTTGTTTCAACATTAGTGGCTAATTCTCTTGATCTTCAAACATTTAGGCAATTATTGTAAACAACTAGATGATTAGCTTTATGAAAATCTAGTCTCATTAATTGGAGCTTTATTGTGATTTTAAACAATTTTAGAAAACACTTTTAGGAAAATATATATATATATATTTTTTTTTTACCCAGATTGGGTGAATAAAGCATTTTATAGTAATACACATTTTTAATTTTAATGTTCGATTCCATTTTGTTACTTTGCACTCTTCTATACGAAGGGATTATGCAGTGGATACATTTTGCAGATCTATTTGGCAAATTATAACGCTTAAATCATATTCTGTTGTGAAGAAAATAACATATGCTTTGAATATTTGTATTCATTGTCCCTTTTATCACCAGACAATAAAAGCAGCATTCAAAATCTTGCCTCGACAACAATGTTTAGAGTGACACTACTTTCTGCCAAAATCAATATCCAGTTCACTGATTGTCTAAAAGATGAACATTTTGCAATCTACAGTGTGTGTGTGTGTGTGTGTATGTGTGTTCGCACAAATTGCTGGAGAATATCCTCTGTTTATTTCTCTCTCAAAACAGACTCTAAACATGAATTTCTCGATCCTACCAGATAAACTATCCTGCCAGTCTGATAGATTTTTGTTAATATCACTTTCAACTACAGTGTTGTTAGATAGGCGTAACTGTATCTTCCAGACACACAATAGGGTATCTGTCAAATACATCCTGTGTTGTCAGAAAGAAATTTGCAGCCGAGGAGTGGATGGCCAAATAGATGTGATTTATGTACTTTATCAGTTTAATTTTCTTGTACTTTTCATACTCTCAATATAGGGGGAATCATGAGGTTCCCAAATAGATGTGATGCTTGTTGCAACTGGTATTATGGTATTGTCAATAACCTGACAGTATGATGACATGGTCTACTCTGAGGCATCATTTTAACAATGTATTTAAGCAGATTTAGTTTGCTGAAGGATGAGGACTGTGTAGTCATATGGTGAAGGGATTTAAATGCAAGCTGGAAGAGATGGGATGGAGCGAGTTATAAAAATGTGATATGGTAACACAAATAATTTCCTCATGGAAAATGTAAGGATAGACTTTAGTAGAATTATGGTCCATGGTATCTCCTGAAAGGAGTAATGGAGAGATTGTTTAAAAGTACTAGCTCATGTCTCCGGAATACTGTATACCACCAGATAACATGGAGAGGCCAAGTTTTCATTTTCATTTTAACATGTTCCAAAAGAACCCATTTATCCAAACACAGATTTAGAATTTTACATTTACTGACGTGTTTAGGGGAATGAAACATTTGATCTGTCTGAAACAGCGCGGAAAAGAGTACCTAGGCACTGGCCAGTGTCTTCTCTTTGAAGAAAAGCTCAAGTGACGAAGGACAATGTATGGGGACAATTAGTCACCTGGATTATACCTATGGATTAGGTGCTATCATTGAACATTGTAGTGTAGACTTGCGTACATGCTGCTCAAGATTTGGGCTACGGTCCCTTATATCTATTGACAACGGACTGTACGTGCCATGTCTGAAGAAGGCTATTTGCTGAACAAAAGGGAAAACCTATCTGTGTGCTTCCTGTTCATATTGTAATTGTTAGCAATTGGTTTGGGGTCATTCATATGTTTAAAGAAATAAAAAAGCAAATAAAAAAAATAAAAAAGATTCTTAGTAAGACATGTTTTCCACAGTTACCTTGTGGATCACGAAAGGAATAAAAATAATTATTCTGTGCTTGCTGCTTGTTTAAAAAAATACTTTAAGACTTTTTAAAAGAAATTAAGAAAAGTTCAGCCTTCACTCGCTGTTAGCATTTGGAAATTTTCATTAAGTTAAAGTGAGGTGTAGTTCTTTCGAAGAAAGCACTGTGCCCCTAAGATGCTGATTTTATTGTAATAAAACCTTACATATAATAAAGCTGTGACTTAGAATTATTGTATTACTAGACTATATGACCCTAATATAGATTTCAAAGAATAAAAAATACAATCAAGTCGCATGATAAATTTCCTTTTATTTCGATTGTGACATTAATTATATTGTACCCTGCCTTTGCGGAATAATAAAATGCACCCTGGGATTGTTATGTAATTTTTCATTCTTAATATAGAACATATTTGTCCAATAAATGTATATGTTAAAATATTTCACGGCATTCTGTAGATCACTGGAGCGTACAAACAATCTAACAAACTGAACTTTTTATGACTTTAAGATCTTTTCAAAGTGACACCTGAACGCTGCAGTAATTAGTCTAGTTTCGAGAAGCTGGATTTGCTGTTTTTTAATGGAAATTTTCCTATTTTATACACATTTCATTTAGAGCCTTGCATTACTACCTGTTGTGTGGCATTAAAATGGCTGTTAGCAACGTTTAAAGCAGAAAGTATTGTTACTGGAGGGCTTTAAACAGATGCATATGTGTTTTGAAGTTTAATAAGGGCATTCTTATTGATGTTGTGATGCCAGTTGACTGATTGTTTTGTGTGTAATTAAGTTTTAATTGTTACTCTTTGCTTATACAATTAATGTAGTCTTCCTCTGGGTAACATATAATTTAACAAACAGATGATTTAAATGTAATTGTAGATTCTGAAATAAATTAAACTTTGCCGGTTTCCAACATCGTGTGCATTCAGCCTTAGATCATATCTTGCATTTTAAGCTATAAAAATGTGTGCGTTACCTGGATATTTAGACACAATCTGTCAGATTACTGCACGTTCACTGTCTGTCCTTTAACAAACACATCTACAGAATGTGCACATTATTTTCCCTCGGGGTATTTTGGGGTAACTTATGCTGTTTACCAGATATAAACAAAATATAAACTGCAGACATAGCACATGTGCGTTCCAACGTGCGTATTTAATTGGCTTGTTTAAGATGGCAGTTAGAAGTGCAACATTAAGTCAGCCCAGGTTAAAATCCCCAGGGAACAAGGCTGGAATTGTTCACTTTGTTTTAGGCTCATTTCAACATTTTTGGAAATTCGAGGAGCCATTCTCAGTTGAGCTCAAGTTACTTATGATTCGAGAATCAGTTATAATTTAGTGATTACATGCGTTCAACTGGCTACTAGCACCAATACAAGGCCGGGTTGAACAGACTGGAATTACATCAGTTTGATATTAAGCAGAGAATGTTTCACTTTCCTGAAACTGAATGGACTGGAAACATTTTTCAACAATATTTAATTAACTGGCCTGATCAACCAAGCGCTAGCCATGCAAAAGGCTGACCTTGGTGAGCTGGGCTGTAGACATTCTGTACTCAGCTTAGTCCATTATGTTCTGTTGGTTTGTGATTTCTTCCATAGAATGTGTAAAATGATCTTACCTCTTCCTATGGGAGAACATTTACAAGAACTACAATGCTAAACGAGAGTGTATTGATGTAATGCTGGTTTTATAAAATAATATAACAGCATATCCTAAGCAGTCATTATGATGGGGGATGGGTTATATCTCTTTGGACCTAAAAACATTTAAGTTCCTCCATTAGTAAATATTGGGGTGCACAAGGAATATTTTTCAAAACCATATGATAATAGGCTAATTAACTGATTGCAGAATCATGCAAAAACATGCTGATTTCGCATCCTATCCAATAATATTATATTAAGGGCGCTTGTTCACTAAACTATCGGCTGAGTTGGAGAATTTTTCCATATCGGCTAATTCAGCCTTGCCCACTTTATGTTCAGTTTGCTCCAAAAATCAGAGTTTAGGGAATTTCCCTGTAAGTGTTATCTTTAATGTTTGCATCGCAATTATAGGAACGAGTCGTGCTAATGGCAGGTCTCATTCCCCCTGTTTAACATATAACAAATGTTATTACCATAAAAATAGCACATTAAACCATCTGAGGCATTTATTTGTTTCTGGGTGTCCACATCTCAAGCAGCTGCTACTAACATATACAAAATGTTGAAATTCATTTAATTCAAGAGGTAAATGATTGTGGGATTTTACTGTAGAACGTGCACATTGGCATTTTTGCTTCCTAACAGTACTGTGAAATGGGAACAGGAGATTCAACAATCAAATAGTCATTTCCTGCACCCGTTACATCGCACTGCTTGGAAATACCCTTAATTTTGATGCAGCTTTTAATGCTAAAATGAGAAAAATAAACAGGACAAAAACAAAACAGACACTTGAGTTTGTCCACTTTAGAATCCCCAACGACTGCCCATTGTTATAGGGTCAGTCTAAGCACCAAAACACTTAATAAAGTAGTTTTGGTGCCTGGATTGTGCTGCTTTGGTCTCACAGCTAAAATTTCTGCCATTTAGGATTTACGTCATTTCTGCAGTCCTGGTCCTGGGTTGGCAGTCACACAGTTTCCCTACACACTTCCTGAACACTAGAAAGTTAGTGCTGGGCAAAAAGGGGAGGATGAGTTTATCTGCAGGACTTGAAAAAGTAGTTCAAAAATTAATAATAAGCATGTTTTATTTTAAGTGACATAATCAAGTGCATAGAATATTAAAGGGATCCTGTAGTGCCAGGAAAACAAACCCGTGGGGTTGAAGGGGTTAAAATCCCTTCAGCCACTTACCTGAATCTGGGTCAGGCTCCGCCCACGCTCCTAATGCACATGCACTGTAATGACCGCACGTTAGACCTCCCCATAATGATGATGGGGGTCTGTGAGGACATCCAGAGTCAGATAACAGACTGTTTGGATTCCGGAAGCCCTCTAGTTGCTGTCTGTTAGACAGACACAGAGGACAGACTTGTGAACATTGCAGCACTAGGTGCAAAATGGAAACAGCACCCAGACTACTTCAATTAGCTGAAGTGGCCTGGGTGCCTACAGTGTCCCTTTAACAGTTTTGCAAACACTCAAGGTACCGTAACAACTTAATGGGAATTAAGTTGTTATGGTTCATTAGGTCTTTGGTGCTGGCTTACCTTTAGTGGTTAAACCATTCACAAATGGTTTAACCCCAAAGTCCAGTATCCAGTGTCCACTCTCACTGGTCCATGTTCTTCCTCTGCTCATATTCCTGAATAAGGAATTCTTGAAAAGGGGCACCCTGATTGGCCTCAATAGCTCCCCATTCAAAAAAACGCTTGAGAAAAATATCTATGTTTCTCAAGCCGTTTTGTGAATAGGGAGCTACTGATTGTGACAGCGTAATCTGACTCTCTCAGCCCATCAGCGGCACCCGTGTCCGAGGCTTCCTCTTTTAACTCTGAGCAACAGGCAGACAGGAAGCAGAGCAATTGGGCACTGTATACTGGACTTACTATACTGCTCGTGAATGGTTTAACCCCTAAAAGTAAGCTGGCACCAGGAACCTCTTGAGACCATAACAACTTAATGAAAATGAAGTTGTTATGGTGTTTAAGATATTTTTGCAAATCCACCTATTGCATTGAAAATAAACTTGGGCACCAATGAACAAATGTAGAGCCATTAAAATGCCAAAACTATCAGACCGTGTCAAAAATTGTTACATTTTGATATGGTATTTACTAACAAAGACATATGTCTAGACCATTAACTTCTAAGAGAGGCTTGCAATGGACCAATTTACGTCCATTTTGTCACATTATTTTATAATTCTCTGTCCTCTTCACAGGACTAGTCTATACATCACAATTTTTTCCGATGCTGGGTTGAATATTTTTTCATCGTGCTCCAAGCAAAACCTAATGGAGATATATTAAACCTCAATCCTGTGTAGGTGCATCACTTGACCCGACCTTACATTTCTTTCTATCTGAAGTTCCCTAACTGCTCAAATACGTGAAATCCTTCTCGTCAAAAAAGGGTAGTTCAATATCGCAACGAGAAAATTTAAAACAATAAAAATTTTTTTTTGCTTTTTATGAAAAAACCTGTTGCAGAAGTGGCGCAGAAAAGATGGATCGTGTTGATACATGATTTATTGTACACGTAAGACGTAATCTCTGGAAAGTGGCACATTCCTTAAAAAGAAAAGCAGCTTTATAAATAATAGATATAGCAGGTTAGTGATATACAAAAGGTCTCTGTTCCTTACTTTCTTGTGGGGATAATAGGATTTTCAGGTTAAAAAAAATACCATGTTATGATTTATAGCTATAAGCCCCCTCAATCCCATCATGGTTTATTAATATATATGTGTGGTTTCAACGCCACCGTAATTTATACCAATAAAGATAAAAACATTTGAAAGCTAATAAAGGTACAGTTTCCAACATTACCTAGGGTTGCAATGACGTTTCACCTCTAGGTCAACAGGTCAAATTAAACGCTGCTTGTTATTGACTGGTTCTGTTTAATATTTGATAGCCTGCGTGGATACGTTAATGGTTTCAGTTAAACTCTCTGTGGACACGGGTCAACATTGCAGTCGCACCTTTCTGGTTAGATTTAAATGATACTCTATGGCTTGTTTTTTTTCACAACCATGGCCCCTCTAGGGTACAGTCCATTTTTATCCTAAAGTAGACCGTGCTTACTTGTATTACACTGAATTTCTTCTCAGGGTAAATTAACAAAACTGGAATATTAATATAGCTGCAGTTTAACTCCAAAGGAAATAGATAACAGCATTATTAAAAAAATTTAAAAAAAAAAACAGATTTTATGGCTGTGTTTTACTTTAAAGAGCACTGTACCTCAGAGGGTCTTTTGGAATCGGTTTAAAAGTTAGAGTCAATCTTTTTATTTTTTTGGTTTTAAACTAATCTTGTATAACTCACACTAAAGTGCACTAGTCCATAATTACCTCCAAGACCTCCAACTGCAATAAAAAAAATTAAGGGAACGCTATAGTCAGAAAAGTGCTGTTTAGGTGTCCGTCCTCCTTGTCCCCTTTTAAAAAGGTAGTTTACGCACCTTATTTACAGCACCGAGCTGGTCTTGTAGTGGCGGGCTGTGCCCAGCTCCAAAGGATTGGGGTGAAGAGTCAGCGCTACGTAGCCACAGAGAAATATAGTTTAAAATATAGTTTAAAACGGCTGCACACCTTGTTTTATATAAGTAACATAAAACACAAAAACAGAAAAGAAAAGGGTGCGCCTAACTTACATCAAAGTAATATTAATCATAAATAAAATAATAATAAAATAATAGTCCAAAGTCCTACAATAAGTCCGAAGTGGTAAGTTCCACAAAGTATGGAGGATGCTTGAGGATGATGTCAGTCTTTACGCCTATGCACTTGTAGTTCGGTGATGATATGTGAAGATAAAAGCAGGAAAACAAAAATCCCAATGGTACAGTATGTCAGCAAGGTGAAAGGGGATAAAATAGTGATAATGAAAATTACTCACAATTTTCAGAGCTAAAATCCAGCTCTGATATTATATGCGTGAAGTGGAATGATCCCCACTCAAGGATATATAGGGTGACGCTGGTCAGCAAGTAGTGCAGGTGAAAAGTCCAGCGATGATCCGGCTCAGCCGATAATAAGAGAAAATAAAATATAGTGCTCTCTGTATGGCAGATAAAAATGCTAGAAGAAAATAAAAATATACTCACAGTATATAGAGCAGGCTGAACTGCTCGGTGTAAGCGTATGGGTGGTATAATCCCCACCTATGGATTATTTGCGCTATTGCGTGGGTTATAAAATATAAGTAAGGTCAGGTTAAAAAAAGTAAAAAAGATATTTAAAGGAATATGGCAAACAAGATATTTTGGTGCCAAAAATTCCTTTATTACAAATATAAAATATAAAATATAAAATGTATAATATCTAGACGCGTTTCGCCTAAAGAGGCTTCTTCAAGTAGATAATAGAAAGCATAACCTGACATACATGAACTTATATAGGGTACAATAGTATTAGTAAAATTTGAATATCCCGCCAAAATGGCGTCATTACCATAATTAGCATAAAACATAAATTATAATAAAAGTGTTTTTTAAACACAATAGGATAAAATATTATAAGAGGCCAATCTTATGGGACCAGAAAGAACAGGAAAAGAGGCTTTAATCCTGTAAAAAATTATATATTAAGAACGAATTCGGAAATTAGAATAAAAAAATAAAAATGACTTTTACAGGTATAGAAGTGAAGCTATAACCCAAACTAACTTAGTGGTGATATTGGTTTGTAAAAACGAAGCTTGTAGCTTGATAAATTGAAGAAAGAAAACGGTTCACGTGACGCGCGACTAGAATACTTCCGCGTCACGTGACTGATGCGTTCCAAGCGAGTGGAACGCATACGTGTCGGCTGAATAGCCGACCAAAAAATATACAAGGTGTTTAAATAAATTAGCATAGTCCCTGGAGGGGATAATAGGGATATAAACAGGGAGGGGGGATAAAACTTAGGCAAAGTGAGGGAAATTATAATTGTCAACAAATTTGATTAAGGTTAACATCATATATGTATATCTTGGGGAAGGTTAACTAAACTGTGAAATACAAAGTTTATAAAAACATAATAGAGATAATAAAATGTATAAAAATATATGAAATGTAGTTAGTACATACTCATATAAGTAATATTTGTGTAGATAAACAATGATTGGAATAAGGAGCAGAAAGTAGTAGAAAAGTTATTGTTGCTGTGTAATAAAAAAGTTATTGTTACTGTGTAATAAAAAAATAAAAAAAAAATTTGTAATAATTTTTTTTTTTTTATTGCTACCATCATTAATATCATAAAGGATTAGAGGGGCATTTTTTATTTTTATAAAAAGTTAAAAAGGTCAAAGTCTATATTGAGACCTTTTGGAGTAAGGGTTGTTAGGTTATAGACCCACTCCATTTCTTTTTTTCCCAGAATCTTTTTGATATCACCTCCTCTCCATGGGACATTACATATATCTATACCAATGCATTTTAAAAGTTTTGGATTTTTATAGTGTTTCAGAAAGTGCTTAGATACCGAATGGTTATCATAGCCTTTTGCAATGTTGCGACAATGTTCGGCCAGTCTTGTTTTTAGATCTCTAGTGGTCATACCTACATATTGTAAGCCACATGGGCATTCTAATAGATAAATGTGCCCAGCTCCACCTTATCAAATTTACATATCTGAGCCAATCCAATGCTTTCCCACAGGAAAGCATTGGTAGGCTTTGTGCATGCACGGCAAAATGAAGCACTGTGCTAATCAGCATCTCCTCATAGAGAAGCATTGCATTAATGCATCTCTATGAGGAGTGTTCAGCGTCTCAATGCAGACCATGCACAATGTGCAGCACTGACCCAGGTTGCACCTCTAGTGGCAGTCTAAAACGTCAGTGTTTACATTAAAATGCCTGCAGGGACAGGCTGTAGACACCAGAACAACTACATTAAGCTGTAGTTGTTCTGGTAACTAGCGTGTCCCTTTACAAAAAGGTTTTTATTTACCCTTTCTTCTTTCCTTCTAACCCCACCCAGACTTTCTGTGGCTGTCCAATCACAGACTTCCTAATGCAGCTGAATGAAGAGTCTTTGCATGGCAGGTGCTCTGGGCAATTTCTGCCTCTTGAGTTTAGCTTCACTGAGTTAACCAAACCAGGAAGTAGCAGGATTGCTTTTCTGCCTGAAATGCCGGGGGGGAAGGGTGTAACCATTTTAATTTATAAAAGTTTCAATTTCTATTGAAATGTGCACTTTTTTGCAAAATTAGAAAAAAAATAGACACATTTCACACAGAAAGCTTTTCAGCAAGCTAAAGTGCTTTAGGGGTCTGGAGTATCCCTTTTAGATGAAGTGGTTTGGTTGACTTCAGTGGGTGACTTTAATGTCAGATCTTTTCAATGCTTCCAGAGTATGTTGATGTACGTAATGGGGAATCAGAAAAAGGAGTGAAAAATAATATAAAAGACATCATGAGATTTTTGGTAGTATGCATTACGTTAAACCTGTACTTCAAAGGATCCTTTAAAATCAGTGTCAGGATGGCAATGGCTACACAACTAACCTGCAGCCATCTTTTATAAAAATCCATATCTTTGTTATACCCTCATTAAATATATTTTTATTTCAGTTCCTCCCATTACCGCTAAGGCTACATTGATGTCTTTGTATGTAACAGGATGAATAAAAGAAATCATAAGGAAACATAATAAAATTGCATACAGAGAGATACACAATAAATAGGAATATAATAACATTTAATACAGGGATCATAAACCGCACCAGTAATGACAGGGATGATATTTTAAACCTATCAGGATACTTATACAAGTATATAATGGCCTTAGTTTTAGATGTTCCTTAGTCACCATGTGTTTTGATAAAATAACGGTAGAATGCTAATTGACATTTTTTTTTGTTCCAGATACAAAAAAATAAAGAAGTTTTGTTGAAAACAATCCTCCACATTTTCTTCAGCTCGTTTAAATTAAAAGCATCAGTTTCTACAGATGAAAAAAAATCTCTCCATGCTTCTAAATGCTTGATTCCCATCAATCTCCTAACCACAGAGTTAATTCATTCCTCCTGTTTTCTTTGAATGAAATCACTGCGAGTGGTTATATGTTGATTTAACATAAAACAAATGGAAATGGGAGTTTCCTTGCTGGTACATAGAATTTATTTTAAAAAAAATTAATTAGAAACTTTTGCGTGAAAGTTTGATGTGTTCATATATAAAAAAAAGGAATATTTATAAATAGATGTTCAAAAAAAAAAAAAAAACCATAGGCAACCAAATCCATAAAATGTTAATAGTACAGTTCCAATTTAAGATTTATGCTTGAAATGTTTTAATACAAAGTCCAAAATGTTTTCATTTTTTTCAAGTAAATAACTATAGGAGTGGTTGGGGTCTTGCATAATACCGCAGGATTCAAGGCTTTTTTTTTTTTTAACAGTACTGTTTGTAAATTTTACTAACTAGCTATTACTTGTTTTGTGGTTGACACGAAGATAGTTAGTAACAAATAGATGATGACCGATTTGTCGCTAATAATCATCAAAATTTAAAACCAAAATTTTAAACACAAAAATTAAGTTAAAGGAACTTTCCAGGCACCAAAAACTCAATAGGTCATTGTAGTGGTTATGGTGCAAGAAGTGCACTGGCGAGTCATAAAATCCCTTTTGAACTCTGAGTAATACTCTGCGCCATCTACATAATCTCCCAAGGGCCAGTACCGTCTGTTAGCTCTCCTGAGCTAAACCCTGCAATGCAATGCTTAGCGTATTGGCTGAGAGCCTCAGCTAATCACCCTCAGCCAATGAGATAAGGCTTAGCAAGGAGAGCTAACATCCGTCTCTTGGCAGATGGTAGTGGAGGTGGGGAGCTGCACTAGAGGGAACCCAGACAAGAAATCACACCATTCAAAAACAGTTTGAGTCCTCAAGAATGGGCAGCATGGGGGGCACGTAATAGGGCACTCCTAGACAGATAACCACAACATGGAGCTGTAGTAGTTATGGTACCTTGAGATTTCCTTTAATAACTACTACTCCTCACACCTCACAGAGAGAAAGAGACAATCAGCTCACACACACACAGAACCGATGATGGAAATGTTAGCACATTAGAACAAAAAAAATAAAAAAGTCCTTCATTTTGATATTTTATAAATGTGTTTATTTCATTATAATAACAGTTATTCAGGGTGTTTCTTCCATGCCAATGGAAGCGAATGGATGCAAACTGACCCGGATTAGTTATTTTACAAGTTAGGCAAATTAGATTAATAATACCAAGAAAGAAGGTTTGTTCATTGAACAGTGAAAATTGCCTAATTCATGGTAAAATACAAATGTAATTGTAAATTGTAAAAATTCTACGATTCACAGCACGTTTCCAACTCAACTGTCGGAAATTAGAACGTACATTTCACAAATCAGTTGTCAGTTCAATATTTAGTGAATGAACCCCTATATACAAAGTTGCAAGCATGAAAAAAAATAACTGGACCATTTCCTTTCATTACTTTGATTTTTTTTAATGCTGAGCTATACATTATACCCCAGCAGAAAATATGTTGTCCCAGTTTTCCAGGTCATGCTATCAGCAGCAAAAACATTTTAATTTTTCTTTTCTTTTTTTTAACAGAGCTTTGAGAGTTTTGCGGGGCTTGCTCCCATCCCCCTCTGTCTTGTGGAATGTTCTCTTGCTTAGAACACAATGGGAAGTGAGAGAATGAATGAATGTGCTTTGAATCCAGGCTGTGTGTGCGCATTCCTTATAAATAGCTTTTCTACAATAAGCATTCCTGCCATGTCAGTTCTTTACAATTAGAAACTAAAATTTAATAATTACCTAACGACCTTCAAAATGAGCTACGAGATATATGGAATTGGTAATCACGGAGCACTAATTCGCAAAGAAAATCTTTTCTTCATTTTCCGTAGCAGGTTTCATATTTCTGCCATATTAATAAACGTCATGGATTCTGGTGACATGGGAGATAAGCTGATGATTGTCACCCATGATTCGTTACATTTCATACACTTTCATTATATTGTGCTTTTCAGTATATTTGTAGGTGTATTTTTTTTTTTTTTATGAATTTCTCAGTTTAGCTGTCAGTATTTACAACCCCCAAATTAAACATAACACTGGGTCCAGGTAACTTATAACATTATTCTGGCTCCATGAAATTCTTGTTTTGTTTTTTGGGGGGGGGAAATTGCCAAGATTGGCCAAAAATCAAATTAAGTTATATGAAATGTTTCTCTAAAGATTTAGCATGCATTAAAAAAAAAACCTGACAATTATATTGGTTATATATTTCTTTTCAATATGGGATTTGATGACTCTACATATAAGTGCATTTATGGGCTCTTAACCGTACAGAAAAAGTTGCTGTTGCGATGGCCTACTGGCGCATTTATTATTTATGAAGGCCAACCATTCTTCCTACATGTCAAACGTATCCTGGTACTAATTGGAAGGCATACCTTCCTTTGTAAAGAGTCCTCTGAGGCAGTATTTACAAAAATTGCACCTTTATTTAGTCAACCACAATTTACCTTAAATACCACTCTTACCTGGGAGATTCCATCTCAGGTCATCCCACTCACCTCACCCCTTACTTTAATTTATTAATCATTTATATATTCATTTACTCTTCTTCACCGTAGTGGGCCCTCTTTTCTCACGGTTCACAAACCTTCAAGTGTTAAGAATGGAAATTTTACAAATCAGGGACATGAATGAATCAATTACCGGTAAGTACAAGCAGCATCCAGCTCGATCTTCTCATTTGATTCCCACTTTGCTGTAGAGTTTTAGAATTCCATGGTACATGGAGATAGAGTGTTATGCAGTTGTGTGACTATGTAAACCCTGTAGTGTACCATTTCTTTTTAAGAGGGTTCTCAAGGGAAACATTCAGAGCCGTCTATAATATTAATAGGACCCTGGGCAAAGCATTATTTTGGGCCCCCTGTACTCTGCCCCCCTCTACCCCACCACCGGCCCCCACTCCCTGGCATGCAATCACACGTTTCACCCTGACACAGTAGAGAGGTGCAAGACATACTTACACAAGCATATACACTGACAGACATACTGATACATACACACACAGACATACATATATTCACTGACAGATATATTGACATACACAGACATACTGACACACACACACACACACACACAGACATACTGACATAAATATATATATATATTCACTGACAGATATATTGACACACACAAACATACTGAGACACACACACACAGACAGACATACAGGCACACACACACACAGATGGACACACACATATACTGACAGACATACTGACACACACACACACACACTGACAGACATACTGACACACACAGACACTGATAGACATACTGACACACATCCACAATTTACACTTTTTACCTACCTCCTATTTCTAACCTTGAAGGGTGCCTTCCCTGGTGTCCAGAGTGGTGGCTGAGGCTGTTGTGAGTTAGGGGCTGGCTCTCCCGGCCCAGCCCCCCTCCTCACTGCCTCTTCGATCTCTCTCACGCGGCTATGTGTTTTCAATGGGAGGAAGTGTCTCCCACTTGGAGGACTTTTAGGGGTCAATTTCTCATATATGAAATCAGAAGACAAAAAACAATGACAGAAATTACATAGAAAACAAATGAACATATGTAACAAATTTTTGAAAATTGTGTAACAGCCCATAATATGTAATATGATAGGTGAACACACCATTACTCTCGGTCTAGTAGAGTGCAGTTCAAGATACTGCTCAAAACACTGAGACTACAAGAACCAAACAACCACAAAAAACACCATCCAAAGGACGTCAGATAGATGGATAATAGATAGATAGATAGGTAGATAGATATTAATACTTACTAGGTATAACAGATGTGAAAGATACAATTATTGATACTTTAATAAGGAGTAGTTACCAATTAATTAAAATTTAAGCTAACATGCAGGCTTATTCCCCACTGTTTCATTAAATATAAGTTTTGGAGTTCATTTATTATGATGTGCAGCTTATTTCAGAACATACAAAATAAAATAATATTCAAGCTACATAATTATTATAAGAAATAATGTTATAAACATTTGCTTTTAATGTTTTACAATCTGAAGCTAAATTAAAACATACTTTTAATATTCAACTCATTATCTTAAAATAAATCAAGTCCCTAGTGATAATCTCCTATTAATCTGCGCAATTTATAAGCAGGCAATTGGACATTTTTTAATTACTAGATATCTTTCTGGCTGTGGTTTACAGTACTCAGTCATGTGATTGCTGTTCTTTGGCCCTTTGTTCTGTTCCTTAGGTTTGATTACGGCCCCTGATTGCAGGGTCTGATAACAGAGGCATTCGTGCTCAAGCCAACAAATGTGCTCACTGGACAATAGCGAACGTGATGGGTTAATTTTACTTTAAGGAAATGAGGGAAACAGACCCACAAAACTCTGATTACATTTGAGAGTCTAAAAGCATGCCATCCTTCCTTCCCCTTGTAAAAAGTCCTCGTTTATTTTTGATAAACAAAACTTTGTGACCTGGTCACCCACTGAAATTACAGTAAATGAAAAGTGAAGATTTTCCCAGGCGGCCAAGCCTTACAAAGTCAGACTGGTGCGAAATAATAGCTGGATTTGAAACATGGTGTTTACATCATTCCTTGCAAATAGGAACAGATGAAAAGCCACCTTTGGAATGTTGAAGTTATTCACAATTTTATGTTGGTGTGACAAATATAAATCCATAGGAATAAATAACTTCAATTACACAGACCAACGGGGACAAGGTTAGGACAACGAGAGACAAGGTCATGACTCCTATATTGAAGAGTTGGAAACATTATAAGAACATACCCTTGTGAATCATCAATTATCAATATTATTATTGTATTATTGGCATTTATATAGTGCCAAATTATTCTGCAACGTTTTACAATAACCTTATTGGTGGGGGGGGGGTCGGGAATGTAAAGGAACAATATCGTGTCAGGAATAGAAAACAAGTTTTTCTGACACTATAGTCAAGATGGATGTGGCTGTTTAGGTTACTGGCTCTCCTCCGATCTCAGTAAAAAGTGTGAATACTCACCTTTTCTCCTACACCTGGCCAGTCTTGATGATCTTAGCCGATCCAATGCTTTCCCATAGGAAATCATTGGGAGGCTACTGCACATGCACTGCAAAATGCATCTCTATGGGGATTGTTCAGCGTCTCCATGCAAGGCGCGGAGACGCTGAAGGAAAGACTAGGATGCACCTTTAGTGGCCGTCTGAGTGACTGCCGCTGGCGCTGTTACTAGGAAGTAATGTAAACACTTCTATGAAAAGGTGGTGTTTACAAGAACATGCTATAGACACCAGAACCACTACATTAAGCTGTAGTGGTTCTGGTCAATAACGTGTCCCTTTAACAACAAATGTGACAAACTATTACAAATGTTTTCAGGAACAATAGGTTGATGAGGACCCTGAGCTTACAATCTAGGGAAGGTGGGGTATAAAAACACAATAGGAGGACAGAATGGAAAGAATAAAGAAATTAATAAAAAAAAAAAAAAAAGCTTAGGATCTAAAACTGTTGTCAGTCATCTGCAGAGCCAGTTTGTCTATACATTAAGAAGCAAATCATTCTGGTAGTCAATTCTTGTTCAGTGGTCGGGGTTGACAGTTCAAATTTGTAGGTGAAGAATTAGGAGAAGGGTCAAAAATCCAGATGTTAGATAGAAAGATAGTTGTGGAAACATGATTTCCAGAGTTTCTGTGCCCAAGAAGGACTTCTCAAGGTCCAACACTTGAACTCAGCACAATCTTTTTGGTACTTATGCTAAGGGTATTTACATAAATGTAGTATGAAATCTAACACGTGATGCCAGTCTGTACTCATTTGCATGTCAAGCTGGGAAGTCTGGGGTAGTTGTGAAAACATGCCTCCTCGAGTTTCTTTGCCCAAAAAGTACCTTTATAGTCCAACTTGAGATGTACAGGTGATGCGTAATAGTAGTTTTCTAGATACAGAATGAGGAAAAACAGCAGCAGCTGCGGATTCAAATGCCAATCTTAGAATGGACATTACTAAATTAGTTTGTCTAGACATGGGTGATAGAAAAAAAACAAGTTGTTTATAGAACTCTCAGCTTATTAGCTGTCAGTTCATTACAGTTTGTGAAGTTCAAAGTTACCTATTATAATCAGTGTTTCCCTGAGGGCCAAGTTTAGAAGGATCTAGGTCTAGGATGAGTGTTAACGGCGTAGCTGTGGTTTACAGCTCGCAAAGACCAGAGTTAGCCATTAGGGTTAGTGTTAAGCAGGGTATAAAATGAGTGTTTGCAGGGTCTGCTTAAGGGTTTGTTGTGAGGGTCAGTGCTTAAAGGGACAATTCACTGCTTCCCCCCCCCCCCCCCCAAAAAAAAAAAAAAACTATTTTGCAAATATACCCCCAATCCAAACATGCATGCATTTAATTTTTATTTATTTTTTTCATTGTGGGGCACACCTGAAAACAGCTTGGCAAGTCCTCCACCTCTAACCCAGCCTAGACTTTCTGTGGCTGCCCAATTACAGACTTCCCAAAGCAGCTCAATGAGGAGTCTTTGCAAGGCAGGTGCTCTGGACAATTTCTGCCTCTTCAGTTTAACTCCGCTGAGCTAAACTACCAGGAAGTAAAAGGAACTGTTGTCTGCTTTAAAGCTAAGGGGGAGTAACAAGGTTAATGTATACAATTGCCAATTTCTATTGAAATCTGCACTTTTTGTAAAATGTAAAAAAGACGGCTTGTCAAGGCTTAAGACAAAAGAGCTGCAGGTTTTGCAAGCTGTTCTTAGCCACTCCAAACTGCCGTTGACCTTCTTCTCTCCCCTGCTCATACTGCTAACTCACTCAGCTCCAATCTTATGAGACAGCCTGCCTCCACTATCATACTCTCCTCTAGTGTCCAATCCTTTAAGATTCAAGGATTTAGGAATTATCCAGTTGTGTCCTGTAATGTTAGGGGGTACTTGAGGACTGGATTGGGAACCCCTGATTTAAGAAGTCCCAAAAATGCACCTTTTCAGAATAGCCTACAAACTCCCAGGGTAACTGTTATAACTACAAGGAAAAAAAATAGGGGAAAATAGGGGAAAATAGAACACACACAATATGCAGGCAAGCCTCTGGTCAGAAGTCACTCCCAACTCCAAGTAAATCACAAAGCACTCAATAATGGTATAGGTAAACCAAATACCAAAATCCAGGGCGCCACAATCACTATGTGTACCAGCCTGTCTCTGATAGAATAATTGATCTGAGACAATGATACCTGGAAGACAAAAAAAATCAGTCTTATAAAGAAATAACAATTTATTCAATCAAAAAGTGACATAAGATAAAAAAAACATATGGTAAATAAAAACAGCCTAAATGGCAAAAAAACCTTCTGGTATGCAGCTGGAACAAACAATATAAAGTGCACTGTGCATATAAAGGAGGTAGTTAACAAACCACAGACATTCACTGTCCCTTCACAAAAGAGGTTCTATGCATAGGCGTGCGCACGGGGTGTGCCGGGTGTGCCTGGGCACACCCTAATCCCCGCGGCACGTGCTATGTATTGAGACCGGCAGGGGAGATCTCAGGATCTCCCCTGCCGGCTCTGCTCTCAGCCTCCCCTCACCGGCTCACAGGCATGGAGGGAGGCAGGAGAGGACCCGGGGAGCTATTGCCAGCAGCTCCGCCGGGTTCCTCTCGCAAGATCTGAGCGTTGACGCGGCAACGCTCAGATCTCGCGTGAGTGAACTCTAGCCCTGCGGGGCTAGAGTTCACTCTCCACTGGACCACCAGGGATGGATGGCGGCAGCAGCAGCAGGATCCCCCCTCCCAGGCATAAGGTAAGAAGGGAGGGGGGATAATTGATCTGCCCCCACCTCCACTGGACCACCAGGGAAAGCAGCAAGGAAAGATCCCCCCTCCCTACATAAAGTAAGAAGGGAGGGGGGATATTAAGTAATGTACCTCCACCCCCCACAATCACCCACACACACATATACACAGCACCAACACACATACAGCACCCACACACATACAGCACCCACACACATACAGCACCCACACACATACACAGCACCCACACACATACACAGCACCCACACACATACACAGCACCAACACACATACAGCACCCACACACATACAGCACCCACACACATACAGCATCCACAGACATACACAGCACCCACACACATACAGCACACACACACATACAGCACCCACAGACATACACAGCACCCACACACATACACATCACCCACACTGCACCAACACACATACACAGCACCAACACACATACAGCACACACACACACACACATACAGCACCCACACACACAGCACCCTCACAAACACACAGCACTCTCACACTCACACAGCACACTAACAGTACCCTCACAAACACAAACAGGACCCTAACAAACACACACAGCACACTACCAGTACCCTCACACACAAACATCACCCTCACACACAGTACATTTACAGCACCCTCACAAGTGCACACACACACACAAACAGCACCCTGACACACAGTACATTCACAGCACCCTCACAAGCACGCACACACAAACACCCACATAGTACACTACCAGCACCCTCATACACACATCACACTAACAGCACCCTCACACAGCACACACACACAGCTTTGTGTCTGTGTGTGTATATATGTGTATATATATATATATATACATATATACATACATACATATACATATACATATATATATATATATATATATATATATATACACGCCGCGTGTGCTTGTGCTTTAGGGTGCACACCCTAATGCAATAGGCTGCGCACGCCTATGGTTCTATGAGCAAGCTTAACTCAAGAGAGACCATATAGATCAGTGATGGCGAACCTTTTTGAGCCCGAGTGCCCAAAACGCAATGCATGCCAATTTTTTTTCCTTAAAGTGCCAACACGGCAATTAAACCTGAATATTGAGGTTTAAGTTTAGAAAAAACAACTCGTACAGTTGTCCGAACTAATTAACAACTTTTGTTTTAAAAGAACACAACAACAGAGAGTTCAATGATACAAATGTTAAATAATGATATAAATAGATAAAATTAAGCTTATATTTATTAGTATCTCCAACAAATGCAATACATACACACACACAGACTGCTGAATACAAACACACAGTCTGCTGAATACACACACACACACAAGACTGCTGAATATAGAGACTGATGAATACACATACAGACAGTCTGCTGAATACACATACAGACAGTCTGCTGAGTACACACACAGACAGTCTGCTGAGTACACACAGAGACTGCTGAGTACACACACACTGCTGAATACACACACACACACTGCTGAATACACGCACACACACTGCTGAATACACGCACACACACAGACTGCTGAATACACACACATACTGCATTGAGGGGTGTAGTGTATGTGTTTGTGTGAGGTGCTGTGTGTGAGGGGTGCTGTGTGTGAGGGTTGCTGTGTGTGAGGGGTGCTGTGTGTGAGGGTTGCTGTGTGTGTGTGTGAAGGGTGCTGTGTTTGTGTGAGGGGTGTGTGTGAGGGGTGTGTGTGGGGGGGTGCTGTGTGAGGGGGTGCTGTGTGGGAGGGTGTGGGGTGCTGTGTGTGTGTGTGTGAGGGGTGCTGTGTGTGTGTGTATGAGGAGTGCTGTGTAAGTGTATGAGGAGTGCTGTGTGTGTGTGGGGGTGTGTGTGTATGAGGGGTGCTGTATGTGTGTTTGTGTATGAGGGGTGCTGTATGTGTGGTTGTGTGTGAGGGGTGCTGTGTGTGTGTTTGTGTGTGAGGGGTGCTGTGCTGTGTGGGGGTGCTGGGCGGGAGTAAGGGTACTGTGTATGTTGTGGGGGTGCTGTGTGGGGGGTAGGGGTACTGTGTGTGTGTGAGGGGTGCTGTATGTGTGTGTGAGGGGTGCTGTACGTGTGTGAGGGGTGCTGTATGTGTGTGTGTGTGTGTATGAGGGGTGCTGTGGGGAGGTAGGGTTGCTGTGCTGTGTGGGGGGTGGGGGTGCTGGGCAGGGGTAAGGGTGCTGTGTGTGTTGTGGGGGTGCTGTGTGAGGGGTAGGGCTGCTGTGTGGGGGGTAGGGCTGCTGTGTGTGGGGGGTAGGGGTACTGTGTGTGTGAAGGGTGTTGTGTGTATGAGGGGTGCTGTATGTGTGTGTGAGGGGTGCTGTATGTGTGTGTGTGTGTATGAGGGGTGCTGTGGTGTGTGGGGAGGTAGGGGTGCTGTGCTGTGTGGGGGTAGGGGTGCTGGGCGGGGGTAAGGGTGCTGTGTGTGGGGGGGTAGGGGTGCTGTGTGGGGGGGTAGGGGTGCTGTTTGGGGAGTAGAGGTGTAGAGGGAGTAGAGGTGATGTGTGTGGGGGTAGGGGTGTAGGGGAGGGTAGGGATGTAGGGGAGGGGAGGGGTGCTGGGTGTGTGGGAGGGGAGGGGTGCTGTGTGTGGGGCATAGGGGTGCTGTGTGTGGGGGGGCAGGGGTACTGTGTGTGGGGGTAGGGGTACTGCTGGGGGGTATGGGTGCTGTGTGTGTGGGGGGTAGGGGTACTGCTGGGGGGTAGGGGTGCTGTGTGTGTGGGGGGGTAGGGGTACTGCTGGGGGGTAGGGGTGCTGTGTGTGTGGGGATGGGGGTAAACTTTAAAAAAAAAAAAAAGTATGGTAAATCATTATCTTCTCCCCCCCCCTTCTTACCTTTAATGAAGGAGGGGGGGACACAGTCATCCCTGGTGGTCCGGTGGTGGCAAGTACTGCTTCCGGTTCGGGAGGCAGGGGAGGGATCTGTGAAGCAGCTCGCCTGTCCTCCCGCGCGATACTGTGTGGAGCGTTGCCATGGTAACGCGTGGCAACGCTCCACACTGATTGCTCGCGGGAGGACAGGGGAGCTGCTTCAAAGATCCCTCCCCTGCCTCCCGAACCGGAAGCAGAGTAGGCGCCTGCCGTTTCGGGCAGGCAGGTGCCTACTCTGCATTAATGGCGAACCTATGGCCGTGTGCCCACAGATAGGGCCCGGCTTGCCACCTGTGGCACGCGTGCCATAGGTTTGCCATCACTGATATAGATCAATGCTCAATATCCTCTAACAGTAGGGATGAAAGTGCAAAAAAGATTTAAAGTGCATAAATGCAAATCCAAACTGCTAATACTACACTTCAGGGTCGAAGTACAGCTGGGCTCTACGCGTTTCGTCGGGCATCCGACTTCATCAGGAGTAACTGTTATTACTCTCTCAAGTAATTCTATAGTGCCAGGAAAACAGAGCCCTTTTCCTGGCACTATAGGTTCATATAATGCCCCCCTCTCTCCCACGTTAAAACCCCTTGCACTTACCTAAATCCAGCGCCGATGTCCCTCGCCTGTACAGGCTGATCACTGTTTAGAATACATGTCCCTACTTGCGGCATAGCGAGTAGGGGCAAATTAATTACTCATGCTAAGTAATTCTTACTTAGTAACAGTAAAGTTGGCTGAAAGACCAATCTTGGTCTTTCAGCCTTTTAGTAGATAGCTCCCTAATACCGTGGGAATTAGGGAGCTATTTACAAAACGTCTGCAAGATGCAGCTGCAGCATGAATTGGATCGGAATTTCATTAGTTCTAATAAAATTTTGAACCGACCTAAAAGTACTAAATTTCGTCCTAACATGAATGAACAAACTGTTCTCATTCTGTTAGGACAAAATTCGGTAGTTTCACCAGCGTTCTGTCTAATTGACAGGACGTTCGGGAATACTGAAAGCAGGCATCATGAGATCACCGAGGAAAAGGTGAGTATTGTGGGAAAATTTCTCTGACCCACAGGAAGTCAAGCATTGGAAATATACAAAAAAAAAAATAGTCCCTACTTTGTCTTATGTTTTAAAGAAAACTAGATCAGATAGGAAGAAACGGAGAACAGATCCTGAGAGGGAGAGAAGAGGAAGTGATTAGGGAAAGGTAAGTTCGGCATGACAGTGCCGCTTTATTAATAATGTAATGCACTGCGGAATTAATTGGCACTATATAAATGCCAATAATACTGCTAGGGTCAGAAGGATATGGGGCTAGCTGTTAGGGAATTTTAGGGGACCTAGACAAGTATCACAAACAAATTAATTTGTACACACAGAGATCACAGTGCCAGTGAGACCTGGCAGCAATCATTCAGTTCCCACTAGGTCTGCTCCAGGTTCTCCCATGCAGTGCCCTGTGTGAGAGGAAGAGGAGGAGTCCTGGGGATGGGAAGTGACATCACTTCCTGTCCTCTCATCCTGTCCTACAGCATGCTTGTGTCCTGTGAGCCCTTAGATTCTAAGGCTTAGAAGATAAGGAGCAGCAGCCGCAGACGTTACAGGTATGCTCCTTGTAGATATCTTCTACTGCTCCTATGTTCCCCTTTTCACCCATGTCAGCCACTGTATCCACCCCTACACCCACCTCACCCTCTACAGTTTCTATGCCAATACCTGCGCTGACCTCAGCCCCATGTTTTCCTTCATCTACCTCAGCTCCCCTGCACTCACCTCACTCTCTACAGATTCTATGCCAATACCTGCACCCACCTCAGCCCCATCTCTCCCTTCACCCACCTCAGCCCCATTTCTCCTTTTACCCACCTTAGCACCCCTGCACTCACCTCAGCCCCTATCTATCCCTTCATCTACCTCAGCTCCCCTGCACTCACCTCACCCTCTACAGTTTCTATGCACATACCTGCACCCACCTCAGCCCCATCTCTCCCTTCTTCCTACCTCAGCACCCCTGCACTCATCTCACCCTCTACAGCTTCTATGCACATACCTGCACCCACCTCAGCCCCTATCTCTCCCTTCATCTACCTCAGCTCCCCTGTACTCACCTCACTCTCTACAGTTTCTATGCCAATACCTGCACCCACCTCAGCCCCTATCTCTCCCTTCACCTACCTCAGCACCCCTGCACTCATCTCAAACTGTACAGCTTCTATGCCAATACCTACACCCACCTCAGCCCCATCTCTCCTTTCACCTACCTCAGCACCACTGCACTCATCTCACCCTCTACAGCTTCTATGCACATACCTGCACCCACCTCAGCCCCTATCTCTCCCTTCATCTACCTCAGCTCCCCTGCACTCACCTCACTCTCTACAGTTTCTATGCCAATACCTGCACCCACCTCAGCCCCTATCTCTCCCTTCACCTACCTCAGCACCCCTGTACTCATCTCACCCTGTACAGCTTCTATGTACATACCTGCACCCACCTCAGCCCCTATCTCTCCATTTATCTACCTCAGCACCCCTGCACTCATCTCACCCTCTACAGCTACTATGCACATACCTGCACCCACCTCAGCCCCTATATCTCCCTTTATCTACCTCAGCACCCTTGCACTCACCTCACCCATTACAGCTTCTATGCCAATACCTGCACCCACCTCAGCCCCTATCTCTCCCTTCACCTACCTCAGCACCCCTGCACTCAGCACAGCCTCTACAGCTTCTATGCCAATACCTGCACCCACCTCAGCCACTATCTCTCCCTGCGCCCACCTCAGCACCCCTGCACTCAGCACAGCCTCTGCAGCTTCAATGCACATACCTCAGTCCCCACCCACCTCAGCCCCTATATCTCCCTTTATCTACCTCAGCACCCTTGCACTCACCTCACCCATTACAGCTTCTATGCCAATACCTGCACCCACCTCAGCCCCTATCTCTCCCTTCACCTACCTCAGCACCCCTGCACTCAGCACAGCCTCTACAGCTTCTATGCCAATACCTGCACCCACCTCAGCCACTATCTCTCCCTGCGCCCACCTCAGCACCCCTGCACTCAGCACAGCCTCTGCAGCTTCAATGCACATACCTCAGTCCCCACCCACCTCAGCCCCTATATCTCCCTTTATCTACCTCAGCACCCTTGCACTCACCTCACCCATTACAGCTTCTATGCCAATACCTGCACCCACCTCAGCCCCTATCTCTCCCTTCACCTACCTCAGCACCCCTGCACTCAGCACAGCCTCTACAGCTTCTATGCCAATACCTGCACCCACCTCAGCCACTATCTCTCCCTGCGCCCACCTCAGCACCCCTGCACTCAGCACAGCCTCTGCAGCTTCAATGCACATACCTCAGTCCCCACCCACCTCAGCCCCTATATCTCCCTTTATCTACTTCAGCACCCCTGCACTCACCTCACTCTATGGATTCTATGCCAATACCTGCATCCACCTCAGCCACTATCTCTCCCTGCACTCACCTCACTCTCTAGTTTCTATGCCAATACCTGCACCTACCTCAGCCCCATCTCTCCCTTCACCTACCTCAACACCCCTGCACTCACCTCTCTCTCTACAGCTTCTATGCCAATACCTGCACCCACCTCAGCCACTATCTCTCCCTGCGCCCACCTCAGCACCCCTGCACTCAGCACAGCCTCTGCAGCTTCAATGCACATACCTCAGTCCCCATCCCTCCTTGCACTGACATCAGCCATTTTACTGAACACGCTGTTTGGGGCCTGTGGGTGTGAGAGTCATGACTGTGTAGCTCTCACACAACCATGCTTGGTGCTGGGCAGTGTGCACATAATATGTGTGTGTGAGCCCCACAAAAAAGGGTGAGAATAGTAGTAGTTGCTAAAAAAAACAACTTTGCACCAGGAGAGGGGCCCTTAATTTCCTATTGCCCAAAGGCCCTGTGAGTTGTCAGTTTGCCCCTGCATATGTGACAGTGTGTATGTGCATGGCAGCCTGTATGTATGTAGCAGTTTTTTGTGTGGCAATGTGCTGGTGTGTGGCTCAGTGTGTATGTGTGTGCTGCAGTTTCTGTGTGGATGTATGTGTGGTGGTGTGTTTCTATGTCTATAGTAATATCTATGTGGAGATGTGAGTTTATGTATGTGCATGTGTGGCAATGTGTCTTGTAATGTATGTATGTGTGTTTATCTATGTAAATGTGTGGGCAGTGTGTGGGATGGCAGTGTATGTGTGCCACGGTGTATTTGTGGACATGCGTTAGTGTGTTTGTGGCAAAGTGTGTGTGTCTGTGTTTGTTTTTGTGTGTACCTGTGTGGAAATGGGAGTCTCGGTGTGTGACAGTGAGTGTGTCTAGTAGTGTTTATCTGTCATGTGTATCTGGCAGTGTGTATGTGTATGTTTGTAAAAGGGAGTTTGAATATTTTTCTGTGAATCTGAGAATATGTGTGCATGTATGTGTGTCTGGAAACACACATCAGTAGGAACCAGCCAGTGATTTTTTAAGGGGCCCTTGGAATTCTGATGACAGCCCTGAGAAAGTAAATTTAATCTAATAAACAGTTACTTGTGGCTGCCACTCCAATACAATTATCAGGTGTGCCTGTACCTTGTTAGTACTTTTTTTTTCATCTAAAAATTAAGTTACCTAAAAATATTTATTTCACTAATGATAATGTGATACCCAACAAACAACACACTTGCAGTTGGATTAAGTGTTTCTCTGCACTAATGATAATGTGATATCCAACAAACAACACACTTGCAGTTGGATTAAGTGTTTCTCTGCACTAATGATAATGTGATATCCAACAAACAACACACTTGCAGTTGGATTAAGTGTTTACCTGCAGTTTGTCATGCTAGGGGTTTGCGATGTCTATAGTACTCTATTGTATTATTTTATATATATATATATACTTCACAGTTATGAACTTTCTCTCTCCAAGGTATAACCCAGCATGTCAAACGTTATGCAAACAATACAAACAGGAACTAATTTTAGACTCTAAACACTTACCTCCACGAGTTACCTTTCCAACAACCTCATAGCTGTAGAACAAAAGCACAGATCTAGATCTATATCAAACAATATGTCCTTCCTGAGACACATCTAAACTTAGATATATTGATGATACACACCCGTACTTTTGAGATTGTTCTTGTTAAGTAGGGGAAATTTTTGTCCTTTTTCTTAACCTCCTCATAAATATTTTCATATTGTTTAAACCGGAACTTCCTTTTTAACATCAGATTTTTCATAATTCTATCTGGGTGAGAAGAAACTCCTACTGAGTCATGAAGAATTATTTTCTTTAACAATCAGCAAATTATTTCCAAAAAGGAAATGAACACACACAAAAGATCTTATCTCAAGCAACTCCTTCAACAAAACTTAATAGGAATGACCAGTAGTGTGTTCTGTTTTCCAATGGGGGTGGGGGGGACGGGACTCTGTGTACTCTGTAGCCTGATAGCGTATTATTACATTTGATATAAATAGAATATTTCAAGGAGCTTGACACGCTCCAACATGTGCAATTTCATTTATTCTCATCATAGATTTTCTGATATATCTATATACTGTTTACAGGAGAACTACGGAAATGGTCACTACAAAATATTTTGATGTAGAATGTACACAATGTTGTGCAAATGATGCCTGAATGTGGGAGAGAGAACTTAGCCGGTAAGTGTTCCAACCTCAGGGTGATCAACGCAACCCTTTCCCCTTCTGAGGAAGATAAAGTGAGTACTTTTAATGTTAGTTTATCATCCAACATGTTGGATACTCAAGAGTTATTAATCACCTCCCGATTTGTTTAAGAGCATGTTCAGATATGAATCCTCAACTAGGAAGGAAAGGGTACTATATATGTACTATAGCAATAAAGTCCAATAACTGGTCTAAACTATAAAAATTCTTTAAGTAAGGTTGTAATGACATAATGAGAGTAAATTATATTCCTACCTACATTGGTAGAAGCTGTTGATAGTTCATTGCACAATGAAATGCAAGTACATGCAATGATTAGTGCTCGACTAATTCAACATATGCAAAATTTATCATGCTATCTAAAATGTGAAAGTGGTTGATTTATGAAGTTTCTTGTGCAGATGTGCAAATAAAATGTGTACAGGTTCAGGTAGGAACACATTTAATCTATGCAAAATCACAGCTCTGCCTTTTGTTTGATTACGGGCTCCAAGTATAGAAACCTAAAAAAGCACAGGATCCTCGAGCAATTGGTCAGTGCTACCATTTAGATCAGTTAAGTCATCTTCACTCTGAAAAGAGGTCACAGAACATGTCAAACATTTGAGCAAGTCTGCTTAATTTACTTTGGATTTTTTTGAAAATCTCTAGGGCAGTTAGAGGGTGCGTACACTTTATCAGGGGTATAACACTTTACATGTTTTGTACCACATTGATACTTATAAGCAAAATACATTTTCCAGCATTTGTCTCCCAGTAGAAAATGTTTTTGCACATGCGTTGATCAGATTCCAAATGATGTACAAAGTATCCTACAATTCCTAGCATACAGATAAAAGCTAATGGCAGTGGGATGCACCTGTATCAATTGTAGGCAATTGTAGGCAGAGTAATTACACATGCAGGAGCTCTAAAATAGGTCTGCTCCCAACAGAGGTGCAGACTGCAATGCTCCTTCGATGAAGCAAGGGGATGCAGGAAGAGCCATTGCTCTCCCTGCAGGCTCAGAAAGAGCCCTTTTACATACAGGGCCAGAACTCCAGGCCCAGATAGGGGCACACCAAGCCTGTGACTGAGCCCAGACCCTATGCGGCTACCCATGCTGTCTAGTGGGATACCTGTCTCTGCTTGTAGGGCATTAGGCAACAATGGACTGCGCAAAATGAATCTTGTGGAACCCATGAAGGGAATGGGGTTGACTCCAGGTGGAACTGACCCATCTCTGTCTGTTGGGTGCACCTGTCTGAGAAGAACTGAGGCAATTTTAAAACATTTCTCCTTACCCCTGCCAGGTGTTTCAAACAGCTCAGCCATTATACCGTTCTCCAATGCCAATGGTAGTTGACAGGTTGAACATGACAAATTCAGTTCTGTGACTATTATCCATGACAACAAAGAAGATGGTTGAGCATACTACCTCTGAATTGGATGGCATGCTTATAGTTGCTGCAGGATTCAGAGAGCTAAAAGCACTATAAATTTCCGGGGGCTGGAAAATGGATATAAAGATTTAATTTTCCAACAAAATGGTAAGAAGAAAACTTTAACTGTTGGGGGATATGTCCCACACGGTGTATTCCCCAAGCAAGTTTCCAGCCTAAAGACACATCTGATCTTTTCTCCTGACCTGTCTTGTCAATAGTTGGAAGCCCAATCTATTGTAAAATTACTGATTATTCCAACATCCATGTGTATGGCTACCAAGGGGACAAGCCCTTTAAGATACAAAGTGGCCGGATCAATCATGAAAGTGACATATCTCCACAGGAGCTTGCATAAACTGCTGTGCTATATGTACTGCCTGCTGTCACTGATGCATAAAGATCAGGAAGAATCAGGGATCCCCCTGCTGTCTCAGTGACAGCTAATCAGAGACCAAAGACCTCATACCATAACCTTATGACTGGCTATCCTGCAGTTGTCAATGGAATGTTTGGTTGGGGGCTGGACACTGCAGCTGTGTACATTCAACTGGGGAGTTTCTATATTCCTCATATCCTCAGTGACAATATTTCCAACAACATACAGTTACAAATACATATATAAAACGTACAGACATGTTTAAAAAGTTTAGCCATTGTACAACTGGCTTTCATGGACGTTGAAACAAATACATTTTAAAATGGTATTCCAGCTGTCAGCTTCCAGCACTGACGAGCTTTCTAGATAAGACGGACCTGAAATCTGTAAAGGTCCATAAGAGAATCAAAAAAGGTCCAAAAGAGAATCAAAAAAGAAGGGTGAAGCCACTTTAAGGGCCTGCTCTGCCTTCTCTACATAGAAGGCCATTCACGGTGAAACCATAAGAAATGAAGCAGGAGAGGTCCGATGTCAAGTAAATAAAGATAGAAAAGGGATTGATGCAGGGGTATTATGGGGTTTTGCACTATCTGCACAGTATCAGCAGTTCTGATGTATAATTTTAAATCGAATATCTTAAAGGGGAGCAATCACTTTCCATGATTTTCAATATTACGATAACTCTTTCCATATTCATCAAGAATGCGATTGTAAGGTCTTTAAAATAAAATTAAATGTAGACGTTTAAAGTGTCATATTAAAGGGACACTGTAGTTACCATAACAACTTTAGCTTAATGAAGCAATTTTGGTGTATAGATCATGCCCCTGCATTCTCAGGGATTTAACTCCTAAATGGCAGAGAATTGAGCAGTGAGAATGCAGGGGCATGGTTTATAGAACAACACTGCATCATTAAACTAAAGTTGTTCTGGTGACAAGTGTCCCTTTAAGCCCTGAACCTGAGCCCCTTTATCTTGGTACTCTAAATAAGCTTGCCATTTCCACCTGTCATCCTTTATAGAGAGAATGCAGAGGAAAGAGGATCAAATAAGCAGGGCCGGATTAACATAGGGGCTGATGGAGCTGCAGCTCCAGGCCCAGGCCCATGGAATAGGCCCATTGGTTTAAAAAAAAAAAAAAAAAATTTTTTTTTTTTACATTTTTTTTTTTTTTTTACACACTACTCTTAGGGTTGCCAGATATTTCTCATGTATTTCTTAGGCTTTCCAGGTATTTCTCAGAAGTATTTCTCAGGTATTTGAGGCTGCCAAGCTGGTGCCGGTATTGCAGTAATACCGGCAACACAAATGTCTGTCTCAGTATAAACATAGATTATTCTGCAATACCAGCGCCGGCCAGTAGGGGTCGCTGTTTGTGTGGAGAGAGGCAGTGATAAGAAGTTACGGCATCTCCCTCCCTGCCTCTCTCTACTCACTGATCCGCGGGGGAGCAGCTCTGCACAGAGTGTCCAGACAGCAGCTCCGAGACATGGGGACGCTGATACATTGGGACACTGGGGAACATGGGGACCCTGAGCATGGACGTCCGCAGGAATTTTTCCGTGGGGGGGGGGGGCATAATTGTAATGACATCCATGCTTGGCCCCTTTTTGACAGTGTCATGAAAGGGAAGGAGCATAGTCATTTTCACATAAAGCAAGGATGAATAGCGTTTTCACAACTATGGTGTCAGGAATATATGTTTGTATTCCTGACACTATAGTGTTCCTTTCATCAAATTACAGGAACATTCTGGTCACCATAACAACTTTATCTAAATGAAAATGCTGTGATGCAAAGAGGCCCCTGCGTGCTCTTTCTTTGAAGGGGTGACACTGCTCTCAAATGGTTTACCCCCAAAGGCTTCCTTCAGCTCCAGATCTCCAGGTCGCTCAGTGGTATTCGACTTCTGAAACAGAGTGTCAGGAAGTGCAGATTGACGTTGGGCATGGGTGCCGCTGATTGGCTAGAGTGGTCAGCTGACACTCTAAGCCAATCGCTAGTTCCCGATTCATAAAAATGTTTTAGCCAACAATGTTTTAGCCAATCAGCGGCACCCCTGCCCAGCGGCCCTCTGTGTTTCCTGACACTCAGTAAATAAAAGTGAACACATTAACACTGATATTGTTTCCTGTTCCCTCTTCCTACTCCTTGCTGCCTCTTCCTACTCCTTGCTGCCCCTTCCTACTCCTTGCTGCCCCTTCCTGCTCCATGCTGCCTCTTCCTACTCCTTGCTGCCTCTTCCTACTCATTGCTGCCTCTTCCTACTCCTTGCTGCCTCTTCCTACTCCTTGGTGACCCCTCCTGCTCCTTGCAGACTGTCCCTACCCCTTCCTGCATCCCCTTCCTATTCCTTGCTGACCCCTCCTGCCTCTTGCAGACCCTTTCTACTCCTTGCTGACCCCTCCTGCTCCTTGCTGACCCCTCCTGCTCCTTGCTGCTCCTTCTACTTTACCCTCCTGCTCCATGAAAACCTTTCGACCCCTTATTGCTTCTTGCTGCCCCTTTCTATTCCTTGCTGACCCCTCCTGTCCCTTGCAGAACCTTTCTGCTCCTTCTACTTTACCTTCCTCTATGCGGTCTCCCCCACCCCCCCCATCCCTCACTTACCTGCTCTGTAGGCTGCCTTTGTGCTGCTCCCCTGCGGTTTCAGTCATGAGAGAGAGGCAGGGATTAGCTGTAGCTTTCTGCCTTTCTCAATTCACAGCGCCACCTACTGGCCAGCGCTGGTATTGCACTGTATTCTCACACTAAAATGAAAAATAGCAGCACAAGCTGAAAAATCTGAGGGGGGGGCAAGTACCCCCCTTTACCCCCCCCCCATTCGAACGCCCATGACCCTGAGACACTAGGGACACAGTGGCCCCATGTCTCCCAGTGGCCCCTAGTCTGTGTCCCCATGTCTCCCAGCCACTGTCCCTAGTGTCCCTAGTGGCTCAGTGGCCCCATGTCTCTCAGTGTCCCCATGTCTCTAAGTGTCCCCTAGTGTCCTAGTGACATCAGGACACTGGGAGACATGAGGACACAGACTCTAAGGGACACTGGGAGACATGGGGATACAAACACTAGGGGACACTGGGCGACATGGGGACACTGAAAGGCATGGAGACACAGGGAGACATGGGGACACTGGGCGACTTTGAGACATAGGAGACATGGCAGTGTCCCCATGTCTCCCAGCCAGTGTCCCTAGTATCTCAGTATCCCCATGTGTCCCTGGTGTCTCTCAGTGTCTGTAGTGTGCCAGTGTCCCTAGTGTCTCAGTGTTCCCTAGACTCCCAAAGTCCCCTAGTCTCCCAATGTCTCTGTGTCCCCATGTCTCCTAGTGTCTCAGTGTCCCCTAGTATAAAAGAAAAAATCTCAGGCACTCACTGTGATAGATTTAGGCAGGTTTATTGGACACCGCAACGTTTCGACCTGTACCCAGGTCTTTATCAAGTCTCCAATGTCCCCTATGTATCAGTGTCCCCTATGTCAGTGTCTCAGTGCCCCATGTCTCTATGTGCCCGTAGTGTCTCTGTGCCCATAGTGTCTCTGTGCTTGTAGTGTCTCTGTGCCCGTAGTGTCTGTGTCCCCTAGTATAAAAGAAAAAAATCTCAGGCACTCACTGTGATAGCTTTAAGCAGGTTTATTGGACACCGCAACATTTTGACCTGTACCCAGGTTTTTATCAAGTCTCCAGTGTCCCCTATATATAACAGTGGCTCAGTGCCCCATGTCTCCCCGTGTCCCCTCGTGTCTGTCACCCAGTGTCCCCAAGAGTCTCAGATTTCCCAGGTCTCCCAGTGTTCCCTAGTATCTGTGTCCCCATGTCTCCCAGTGTCCCAATGTCTCTCAATGTCCCCTAGTGACATAGGGACACTGGGAGACACCGAGGACACAAACACTAAGGGACTGGGAGACATAGGGACACAGACATTCCCCCTTTTTGTGTATGTTCGCCCTTTCAGCCGTTCTGGTTAGGTGATTTGTGTCAGTAGCCCACCATTTTACCGCATCCATAGACTTCCTGCTTTACTGGACACTGCTGTTAGGGGGTATGGGTTTACTTGAAAGATGAAAGCATGAGATTAGCAAAGGGTATGTGTTTTCTCATAGTTGCATCCTATGAGTTTCCCTACAGCATCATCTCCATCAGATACATGACGCTTAGGAGGTAGGACTGTTTTAGTGTTTTTGGTCAATAAGATTTTGTAATTAGGCCCATCATAATTATCAGCACCAGGCCCACTGGGCTCTTAATCCGGCCCTGCAAATAAGTTTGACATTCAATTCTGTAAATGCAATGTGCCTACCCTGAATTGGTTAGTTATAGAGCGACCCATTAAAAATAGCTTACCAGGATTAATAGGGGATTTTCAATGGTGTAATTTTTGTGTACTGTATGTAATAAGAGCATTGGGGCAGAGTTATCCAACTTCCTCAGTTTAAAGGGTCTGTTTAAACACCATAACAATGCTGCATCACTGCACCCACTATCTCTGTTCTTCATGCTCGGTATGTGCCTCATGCAATCTTTGAATTAAGTTTGCAAAACTGTGAACTTAGCAGTGCTTAAACAGATTGCAGTCACGGTATGTCTGCAGTTAGTTTATTGGGCAGTTTCACTAGTTCTGTATGAGATGTAGAAATGTGGATGGGAGTAAAAACTACTTATCACATATACCGCTACTGGAAAGAGTTTATGGAGTAAGATCAGACTCAATAGAATTGAAAAAGAGGCTTTGGAACAATTCTAAGCTAAGCTTTAAAGGAATACTATAGGGTCAGGAACACAAACATGTATTCCTGACCCTATATTGCAAAACCAACCATTTAGTTGGCTTGCCCCTTCTTAGCCCCCTTAAAAGTTAATAAAACTCACCCTATTTCCAGAGCTGAGCGGGTCTGCTGATGTTGGCCCTGGCCCCGGCCCTGACCCCAGCCCCCTATTGACTTTATCAGAATTGCCAATTTTTAGCCAATCCAATGCTTTCTCATGGGGAAAGCTTTGGAGTGGCTAAAATCAGCAAGGGGGCGGGCCAAACACAGTTTTGACCAATCAGCACCTCCTCATAGAGATGCATTGAATCAATGCATCTTTATGAGGAAAATTCAGCGTCCTCATGCAGAGCGTGAAGACGCTGAACGGCACTGCTGCCTACTGTGCAGCACTGAGCCAGGAAGCACATCCAGTGGCCATCTGAGGAGTGGTCACTTGAAAGTGTCCCTAGAGGCAATGTAAACACTGCCTTTTTCTCTGAAAAGGCAGTGTTTGCATAAAAATGCCTGCATACAAGGATTATATTCACCAGAACAACTACATTAAGCTGTAGTTGTTCTGGTGACTACAGTGTCCCTTTAACTTACACAAAGTCTAATTCAAATGTAAAAGGGCTTGCATGCTTTATGATTTTCTTATAATCTATTTCTCCAGGTCAGATCATGTTTAATGACTTCCTTAATTTCATTAAATGAAATAAAACAGGTGATTTATATTGTTTTAATAAAATTGTTACAATAACTTGTAAAAGTTATCTCAACTATATAATTATATCTCTGACTCTAAATATACATAGAGCCATTGTATATAAACAAATATGAAATTAAATTCTTGTTTTTTTTTTCTTATCCAGTATAATAGAGATACATTTTATCTGTGGGTGCCCGAGTAGAAAGTAGCACATTATCTCTGCATCAGCTTTCACGTGAATTAAAGGCACACCTCATTGAAATGTTTTGACAATATATCCCCAAAAGAACATGATTGTATTTTTTTTCCTGCATGTTTTCTTTGGGGCTATATGAAAAAAACAACTTGCAAGCGCCATACACCTGCTGTCTGCAGCCTTTGCAAACCCTCCCCTCTTTCTCCAGCAAAGACTACGGTCTATGCCTGGGAATACACAATTACTCAAATACAATTATCTATATATAGCACCAACATATTATGCAGCACTGTACAAAAGGAAACAAGACAAACATTTAATTCTAACAAAACATATAAGCAAAAAGAGCCCTGTTCAAATGTGCTAACAATTTAAAGGACATTAATCAGCGGTTCATTAAGAAGCCTCTTTGCTGGACCAGCGAGTATGCACTCGCAGGCAAGCGATTCATTGAGAAAGGGGTAAGGCAGAGGAGCTCTAGCTTAGTGCGGCTGCCACTTCCTTAAAATTGACACTATAGGCAACCAGACCACTTCAGCTTATTTAAGTGGTTTGGGTGCAGTGTGCCTATTGCAGTTCCAAAGAAACAGTCTTCCTCCAGTGTCTGTCTCTCCAGCGACTGGAGGGGATTCCTGCGTCCAACGTACCTTTGGTCCGGTATCTGATGCCGGACATCCTCACGCTCTGCATGAGGACATCCGACATCAGATTTTTCACTATAGGAAAACATTGATTACATTTTCCTATGGGGATGTCTAATGCGTGCATGGCATTTGCAGTGCATGCGCATTAGTGTCCACTCATCATGGGATGTCAAAGGGGGCGGAGCTGCGACCCAGCGCCGAGGGACATTGGCGCTGGGATCAGGTAAGTAAATAAAAGGTTTTTAACCCATTATTTACTGTGGCAGGGGGAGGCAGAGGGAGCTATAGTGCCAGGAATACAGTGTTGTATTCCTGGCACTTAAATATCCCTTTAACTCTGCAGAACAAACAGAAGAGGAAGGAAACCACACTAGCTGTCTGAGTGACTGCCAGGGAGGTGTTTTTGCCCCCAATTATAAAAGTTTTACCTAATCACTGCTTTTTTAGATTCCTTATCGTTGGTGTTCTCCAATCGTATGGTATGGTAGAGGTTTATTGTATCTTGATAGCCAGATCCAGGGAGCAGTAATTGCAATTTGATCAAAATGTAACTGTGCAGAGGAGAGGTAGACAAGTCATTATTTTTTTAAATTGGAGTCAACTGGTAGGTGAGGGTTTTTTCAAGCTAACAGCTGCCACATTTCTCATGTCCAGATTCTTCTTGTACTTCAACAGGTTTTTGCTCAGCTGGAGCTATCCTCTATCAAATTTGCTACACATTCCTTCTGAACAGGGGCTGCCATGGAAGTGTCTCTTTTGGGTCTTACAGTTGGTAGTTCAAGAAACCAAATTCAGAGTTTGGTTCTCTATCACGTTCATTGGTCGTATTAAGATAAAAGTAGGCCACAAAAGTTTAGCATTGCATTTAGGATTTTAGGTGCAGGTGGTATTCAGGGTTAGAGAAGACCAATGAATTACTTAGTTTAGGGTGTACCTGTACTCAACACACAGTGGACTGTCACCTCCATAATGCTCAGCTAGGCAAGTGACCCAAAAATGCATGTCAGTGTAAAACAATATGAAAAAATGGGGCTATATTATTAATACATTGGGAGTTGTCCTCTCTCATCCCCCAAAAATTGCTAGTTGCTTGGCAGGACGGCAAAATCCCACACCTCAAGGCTTACTTAACTAACAAAAGATAAAATAAGACACTGAATCAGGGCATTTGGCAATGCACCCATTTAAAAAAAAAATAAAAAAAAAATCACACTTTATTACCTGGACACTCCCAGCACCATAAGCACTACAAATTACATTGTTTGAAGTAGTATTAACCGTAAATAAAGCTGTCTGTGCAATGACATAACTTAATACTATACTTAGTAATAATAATAATTTGAGGTGGGAGTACAGTATGTGCAATACACTGTATATAAACTCACAACATAAACCCTGCAAGTTGGACTTGTCATTGTCAGTTCCCATGCCACACAAATGATTGCCATACAAATGATTTATGCCTGTTGAGATGATACACACTCATTAAGACCTGATAGTGTTATCACTGCCTCTAACGGTGTCACTGGCACACCTTATTGCATCCCCCTCCTCCCCCCATCCCTTTTCTTTTATATTTATGAGTGGTGACAAGTATGTTAGGCAGAACATTTAATTCTATCAATTAAACTCTAGATATGAAATTTTTATGAATTCTGCAATACCTTTTTTTTGCTTTATAAGTGCAGTAGGAAGATTAATACATTTTGAACTTTTAGAAATTTTCTTTGTAAATGCAAGTACTTTGCATCTTCTATTTTGACTCTGATAAATGGCTCTATAATAACACTATGCCCTTATGAATGCAGCAACATAATTGTGCCTCTATTATGAAGCTTGACATTTTTGAAGGTAAATCATTTGAATGCCGAATTCTGATAGAATGAGGCAGTGTCTCACACTCACAATGACTGACAGGGGATCTTAGAACTATGTTACGTCTCAGTGAGACCCCCTCACTCCTATGCACAGCATGACGCACTGCGTACCAATCAATCATAGCATGAATGATAGTTACCCCTCTTTCCTTGGTAGCAAATACCACCTGAAAGACACCCAGGGGATTTGCATGGGACTGCAATTTGAATGACAATACCAGCAAATTTACAGACCTTATACTAAACTCTAAACTCCATTACACTTTAAATAGCGTATACAACTAGTACATGAAATGGGTAGAGTAGGGTATTGTTGTGGTTTGTGAAGTGCGTGAGCTGAATGGCTGATGCCAATTCAAGAGACAGTGTAAAAACCGTAATTATTATAGGTCAGTGTAGTTGGTATGGTGCATATAATCTATAGACCCCATTCCATTTTTTTTGTCAAGGCCTCTTGGCATGGTTTGACAAAAAAACAGGGCACTCCTTGTCTTTATAGCTTCACCCTCTCCAGCTGCATTGATAACGCAGTATTCGCACTTCGACATGACCAATATCAATTCCATCCAACTTGAGTGTCAATGCAGGTTGCTTCAGTAACGAGAACAAGTGAAGGCTGTCATGGCGAGAAGTGGACACTGGGGTTCAGGTAGTAAATTGAAGAGGCTGTGACAGGCAATGTTAAAGAGATAAGGAATAGGGGGTGCAGACTGTAATGGTTTCAAAGGAAAATGTAAGCTGTGATAATAAGGCGGATGCACCCATTGCTAAATCACGAATAGAGGTAATTATGTTAAACAACAAAAAGTTTGTAAAAACTAAAACAGTAAGAAAATGGTGTCAATTAGTGACTACTATCCTAAAATAGAGCTGACAGAGCCCAAGGCAATGATACTAAATATATGTTCCTATGGGAGGGGGGGGGGGGGGGGAGGAGGACTGCACCTGTTCCTATTGACTCATAGGTAATAACAATAAAAACAAACATTCACCCAATAAATGTCTGTGCTATAAAAACTAATAGCTGTGTCTCACCTAATGATGACTAGTACTCAAAAATATCTGAATCTACAAACGTGAAAAAAACCTTATGTTAACTCACAATTGCAAATGTCCTGTAGGGCCTACACATTTTTTTTTTTTTTTTTAGAAGTTATTATGCTGATTTTTGTCCCTGCAGTTTACAAGTACTGTGAATTATTTAACTAACCACCCATTTGTTTCCATAATATACACTGACTGCATCAGCAAGAATATGAAATAATATTAAACATATGCTTACATACCCAGGCAAGCAGTGGTAATGAGTTATGTGCAAACCAGGAAATACCGGTAGCTCTGCCATTCAGAAATCACTCTGTGTTCCATGTTTTTAAATGTATCCCTTAAAAAACTGTAATTCAGGTAGGGGACATGGGTTATTGGGATGTGAAACTCAGCCTTCCACCATCAGTTACATTTATCAGAGCAGATAAGAGAATAGAACAGGTTAACAGCAGCCACAACTTTCTGTCTATTGACAGCTATATTCAAATTTTGGTGAATGGAACAATTCATTGTGAGCAGTGGTGGGTGCAGCCGTAGTCCTGTGATCAAACAGTTGGGGGAGGTGGGAACCCATGCCTCATATGCACACTCTACAAATATTTGTATTGGCAAAATAAGAAGTATAACTTCCTTTATTTATCTATGAAACAAAAGGGGAAGGCTTATAGTTGCAGTGATTTTTGCGGATTGCTGAAATTAAATTCAACAGTGTGCAAGGAGATCTTTGCATAATAACCTATAAAAGGAGCACATGTCTCTGCAAATCCCACTTGCAGGCGTCCCAACTGTCCTGGTTTTGGCAAGACAGTCCAAATAGTTGGGTCCTGTTCTACGTGCATCGACTTTGCTCCCTGGTGTCCTGCTTTTTGGGACACCAGTGAACTGTTCCCAACTAGGGTAGCGTGTGCGTATCATTAGACAAACTTGCACTATGCTTACAGCATTAGGATCCGGCAGAGTGCAGTAAAATAGTGCTCCCGGCATGGGCCCCCCTGACGGCAACACAACTCTTACTCTGAACTGAATAATCCTAAATACCCCTTATACCACAACTCTGATTACTTTTAATCTATTAATCCTTTTAACACTAAACACCTTACGTAATCCAACTCTCATGTTAAACCCTCTAAAACCTCAAAGGGACTCTACAGTCAACAAATCAACTTTAGCTTAATAAAACAGTTTTGGTGTATAAATCATGCCTCGGAAGTCTCATTATTCAATGATCTGCCATTCAGGAGTTAAATCACTTTTGTTTATTTTTGTGTAGTTCTAGCCACACCTCCCCGACTGTGACTGACACAGCCTGCATGAAAAAAAGAATGTCTCATTTTTAATCAGGTGTCAACTTACTTTAGAAGTGCTTGTCTCCTGCTCTGTAAATTCAACTTTAATCACACACAGGAGGCTGCTGCAAGATCTAGCAAGCTATTAACAGTGCATGAAATAAGAAATTCTAAATTAAACAGACTGTGCAATAAAGGAAGTCTAAACATTAGATCTCACTTTACAGGAAGTGTTCAGAAAGGCTGTGAACGTTACATGCAGGGACTTGGGATTAGGGCTGTATAAATAAAGTGATTTAACTCCTACATGGCAGAGAATTGAACAGTGAGACTGCAGAGGCATTACCTATGAACCTAGGTTTTTGGGTGACTAGACTATACCTTTAGATACCCCTTTACCATACCTACTTATAACATTATATTTACCTTGCGTACATGCACACAGCTGCATAAATTCACTATACTCACAGATTCAAACATAATTCATACATATGTAGTTAGCATATTCCAATATATGATTTTTAGATATTTTTATGCTGCCAGTTAATGAATTACAGTCGCTTTAAACTCTGCTTATTTTTTGAGGGGGCGTCTTAGACATGTACCTGACATGTAATTCCGGCCACGTAATAAGTGAAACTGTTGCTAATGGTTTGACAACTTACCTGGGGTCTGTTCTGCACCTGTGACTTCCTCTAGTCTAGTGAGAGCCAGGAGTTCCTACATGGAGCTTCCATTACCTCTCCTGAGCTTAACCCTGACATACACAGTCAACTAATCACCTAAGCTCTGCTAGCAGACAGTCTGACTACTTACATTCGGGATGGTACCAGGGCAGTCCTGACATCATAACCACTACAGTGCATATATCAGATTTTGTTTTCTATACTCAAGTCACGTTGCTTGGTTATCCACATTCTGTAACACTTAAGGTGTTAAACAGAGTGTAAGTGTAAAAAAAAAGTGTAATTGTTTATATTAACCTATTAAATTAACACTATGGGGTTAGAAATAAACCTGTATTGTAAATGCTTCAGTTCCATGTCCTTAGTCATATACGTGGACCTCACCTCCTTTTTTTATTAACACTAATAAAATAAAGTCTTTACTCACCTCAGAAAACAACCTCTAGAGGTGTTTTTTTTTAACCCTGTGATGTAAACATTGCAGGGTTAAAATGACCAAAGCACTGCACCAAGGCCACTTCACTAAGATAAAGTGTTCTGGGTGACATTCGGAGTCCTTTAACCCCTTAAGGACCAAACTTCTGGAATAAAAGGGAATCATGACATGTCACACGTCATGTGTCCTTAAGGGGTTAAAAGCAACAGTACTCAAATTATCCCGTTGCTGTATTGATGCTGTGCTCTAATCACTGTTTTTCACGACAGGGTTTACTTGCTAAACTCCAAAATTAGTGATCAAGATCTGAATTGCCAAACGGAGGCTGAAATAGCTGATTCGGAAAAATTCAGTTAAATTCAAACTTTAGTGAATAATTTCCAGCATGTCACAAACATGGTAACTGGGAATGACATTTTGAAAGAATACTTGCAATGTAAATCCATTTCAGTAACATTCCCAGCATGGTTTTATTGGAAGCATGCTTGCACCCCTAGTGGTTAGATGGAACATTGCAATATGCAGCAGAGTGTGAAAACAGCACCACAAGGAGCCCTGCCATGCAGTCAGAGCCCACCCCATGTAATCCATTGTGGAACTGGCTACATGTGCCTCTTTGTGCTATGGAGGCTGCAGGTAAGTTGCTGAGATAAAAAAAAAAAAAAAGAATATAAATTTACTACAGAACTTCTTACTCTCCTGGGGATTGATTGTATTGACATTGACAGGTGCATTGAGTCTCATTAACCCTTTGAGTGTCCCAGCCAAGGGAGGTGATTAAATGTAACTCCAGTTTGCAGCTGGAAAGCAAGTTTGGCTTCTAATAATCTTTAGATTTTAACTAATGAGTCAACCGAGCGAGATTTATCACAATTTTATTGGAATTGGTGGACTTTAATTTGCTGTTTGCACTAGAAATCATTTGGAACTGCGTGTAAATGGGTGCATTGAATAACCCCTTCACTCCCAGAGGGGCAGCCTGCAGATTGTGTTATTGTTGGTTTTGTCCCCTGATCAGGTGCTCAATATGCTATACGTAAACTGACGCAATAAATCTCAGCTTTAACCCCTTAAGGACACATGACATGTGTGACATGTCATGATTCTCTTTTATTCCAGAAATTTGGTCCTGAAGGGGTTAAGGCCAAAATAGCGAACTGGAAAAAGTCTCATGCCAGCAATGCTACAAGTTTAGCCCTTAAAATTGAATCATTTTGAATTCACAACAGTTTTCACTATAATCCTGTAAGTCTACACTGTGATATGAATACATAGACACACTAATATGAGCAGAGAGACATGCGCTAACACACAATCACAGACACTTAAACAGGCCATTCATACACAAACACATACTGACACTCAAACACAGACTTCCTAACAGGCACACACCCTAATTACCACATACCCACAGAAACATACTAGCACACATACATTAAAGCGACACCCCAACCTCTATAACCCTTACAGACTACTGTAGTGGTTATGGTAATAGAAGTACCCTGATAACATGGAAAGTAGTCAAACTGTTTTAGTAAGTAGCCCTTATTTCTCGTCTTCTACTTTAAGGAAATCTAGTAAACTTTATAGAGCTAAGCAGGGCCACGCATTATGTGAAAGTGTTTACCTAGCGTGGTCCTACATTAACCAGGCTTTAGCAGATATGGTACGGGCGCTTATGGTTAGGGGTTCACTAAAATGTATTTTACCATATTTGGGACCCCATATTTAGTGTTATTGTATGGTGCACAGTCAGGGATAGATTAGGGTACTAGTGTCCCACAGATAATTTTGATATAAAACAGAAATTTAAATGTTTTCATATTATTTAATTTTATGAGTGGATAGGGGTCTTTATTTTTTTTTTTTTTTTACGTCATACCTTATTTAGGGTGCGGTTTTAGTATTATTGGATTTGTCACTATAAAGTATATTGGAATGTTAGTCACTAAGTGACTAAGTTCACAGCAAAGTCCATAGGACAGACATTTATGGAGTTAATATAATCATGTTATTATCTATGACAAACAGAAGGGGTGTGTATTATGGGGACTTTTGGGGTGTCCTGTGGCCCATTCAGGGTTTCTGTATTTAATGTAGTCAGATAATTCTATTTAAGATCTCTAAACTGGGGGCTGAGGGTGGAATCTTAAAGTGTGAGACACTAAGTCAAACACAGCTTTAGATGGATTTATAAGCAAGACAATATTTTTTGTTGAATACGTTTACATTATCTTATCTACTAAATGGGCAGAGTATTGGGGGCCCCTTCAGAGGTTCTATACCCTATTTTATGCTCTGTTAGATACTACTCAGAGTGGGGTACAATTTTTTTTTTCTAAGATGGCTGTTTATGTGGAAAATGTATGTTGGTATTAGTGACAAGTGGCTAGGGCAGTGGTATTTAGGGTGTAAATATGTAGCACTATCTCATGTATCCAGGGTCGTAGTTGCTAAATAACAGCTAAGTTTCAATTGTGCTCTCTGATATAACAAAGACTTTTCTAAAGTGAATAATGAAGAGAGAAAAAAAAAATATCTTCTTGTGGGTGTGAGCAAGAAGAGTTGGGTTCAGGTTGTTGTGGAGAGTGAGTGCAGGCTGTGATGGGGAAGACTGATAGTGAAGTATGGCTGTGATAGAGAGGGGGATGCAGTTGTGATGGAGGTGAGTGCAGGCTGTTATGGGGAAAGCAGGCAGGCTGTGATATGGAGAAGGGGGAGTGCTGCAGGCTGTGATAGAGAGGGGGTGCAGGTTGTGTTGGGGTAAAGAGGGGATGCAGGTGTGATGGAGGTGAGTGCAGGCTGTTATGGGGAAAGCAGGCAGGCTGTGATATGGAGAAGGGGGAGTGCTGCAGGCTGTGATAGAGAGGGGGATGCAGGTTGTTTTGGGCTAAAGAGGGGATGCAGGTGTGATGGAGGTGAGTGCAGGCTGTTATGGGGAAAGCAGGCAGGCTGTGATAGCGAGTGGGGAGTGCAGGCTGTTCAGGCAGTCTGTTTAGAGAGGGGGATGCAGGCTGGGGAAAGTAGAGGCTGTTGTGAGGAGGATGGGGGTGCAGGCTGTAATAGGCAGAAGAGGGCGAGCAAGCTGTGATGAAGGGGTGCAGGCTGTGGTGGGGAGGAGGATGAGAGAATGCAAGTTCTGGCGAGGATAAGGGGAGAGAGTGAAGGTGAGATGAAAGTGCATGCCCTGGTAGGGAGGATGGAGTGTGTGCTGTGATTGAGAGGAATGCAGGCTGCTTTGGGAAAGAAGAGAAGTGCAGGCTGTATCCGAGAGGAGTGCCAGCTGCGATGGGAAAGACGAGGAGTGCAGTCTGTGATGGGGAGGAGGGGGAGTGCAGGCTGTAATGGAAGGCTGTGATGGGAAGGAGGGGAGTATAGTGTGGCTGTGATGGGGAGGAGTGCAAACTCTGATGGGAAGGAGGGGAGTGTGGCTGTGATGGGGAGGAGTGCAGGCTCAGATGGGAAGGAGGGGAGTGTGGCTGTGATGGGGAGGAGTGCAGTGTGGCTGTGAGCTGGGGAGGAGCAGGTCTCAGTCTGCCTCCAGTTCAGCTTGGATTGAAGTCTGTGCCAGGATTGCCTGAGAGCTGGAGAGGGGGGTGGCTGCATAGTGAGTGAGGGGGGTGGCTGCACGGTGAGTGAGGGAGGGGGTGCACAGTGAGTGAGGCGGACTAAGCAGACAGTCAGTCCTGCACCGTGTCGGGAGATGTGACAGGGAAGCCACTACAGGCCGGAATGTCACCAGGAGGGACCACCAGGGTCCCGGGGGAGCAATAAGGGACCCCTCACTTCTACACAGGAACCCTAAAACTGCAGGTTGCATCCCACTCCTGGACATTATCCCTTGGATTTTGGGCATTGCACCCCACTCCTGGACACTACCTCTGGAGCTATACATTGTAGCCTGCTCCTGGTTACCTTGCCCCAAGGGCTGTGCTTCTCATTCCACTCCTGAATCTGGAGCTTCTCATTGCACCTATCTCCTGGACACTGTACCCCCCGGATTTGGGACATTGCTCCTCTCTCCTGGACACTGTAACCCCCGGATTTGGGACATTGCACCTTTCCCCTGGACACTGAGCCCCTGGATCTTGGACACTGCACCTTCCTCCCAGGCACTGAACCCCCGGATTGTAGTCCCAAATCCCTCATTGCACTACACGCCTGGGAGGTGTACCCCTGGATTTCAGGCAGGCTGCCCCTTCCCTTGGCCCTCCATCCTGGATTCCAGGTTCTTTTGTTGCTAGGAGCCGGGGGAAAGTGCAGGAAAATGTTAACTTGATGCCTGAGACCTGAGCCGAGAAATCCGCCTCCAACACAGCTCTGCCCTGAGCCAAGAGCCTAGAGACCCTTTCTGGATCTCTTCTAGATCCCTTTCTTTGTTACTTCGAGTGGAAACTATTTACATCTTGTTATCCACAAGGTGGGAGACAGCCACAGGTAAGAGAGCCCTCAATCTTACAAGTTGCCCCCTTTTTGTTTTAATGCATTGCTGGGGTCTGTGCATTTCTCATATTGTGCATTGACCTTTCTGGCGTTTGTGATAGATTTGCAGTGGGTTGCAAGGGGTCTCTGCCACAGGGAATGAGGGGCTATGAGCCTCTTGTTGCTGGCTCTTGTGTGTCCCCACTCCCCATCCTTCTGTGTGTCTTAAAGGAGTGATACCTATGTTGTTACCCTTGTGAGTGGGTTTGAATGTGTATATTCTCTCTAATCTGTAAACCCCCAATCCTAAAGAATCAGGCCACTTCGAGATAATAACTAGGACCCCCCCCAAAGCAATTCTGTGTATACGCTGGGACATAAGTAAAGAACCCCCCCACAACCTTGTAACGTTGCCTATGGCAATAACTAAAGCCATGTTCGGTTTGTAATAAGGGGTGTTAATGAGTAAATTCTTACTTATCCCTATGTGCATTCAAGGCTATTTAAATTGTGAATTTCCTAAGAATAAGAAGTGAACCCCCAGTTCTGTATCAGTTGGCACCAATCATCCCCCGTCATTGTATTTCCAGTTAACTCCAGTACTGTACCCGTGTGCATCTAACAACGAAACCCCCTTATCCCAGGGAGTATTTCGAATTAATCAGTGAACCCCTTGTTTTTATCAGTCAGCAATACTCAGTGTGTATTAGTGGGCACCAGTCAGTGAAACCCTACCCCTGTGTGTATGATGGGGCATTATTTATTGCACCACAGACCTGTGTGTTTTTATATGCATTAATCAAACCAACAAGCCTGTGTGTATCAGTTGGCATTATTCAGTGAACCCACAGCCATTGAGTATACTGAAAATGAATCATGAACCCTCAGCCCTGTTTGTATTTGTGTGCAGTAATTAAATCCCGACCTGTAAGTACTGGGAAGCATTAATCAAACCCCAACCTTGTCCCCCTGGCAGCATTCATCAGTGAACCCCAAATCCTGTGTGCTTCCTGGGACATTAATCAATGAAACCCTAGCCCTGTGTGCGTGTTGGATGTATTGATCAGTGTACCCCCTTGTGCGTATGCTTGCGGATAATAATCAATGATCCCCATCCCTGAGTTAAAGGGGGGCAGTAATCCGTGAACTCCAAGACCGTTTTATGTTTTGGGGCAGTGATCAGTGGATGTCTGGCCCTGTGTGTAACCTAGAGAGTAATCAATGAATCGGTGTGTATTGTTTGGGGATCCTCAGCTCTGTGTACATCTAGGTGCATTATTAGAAGAACCCCCTGTGTGTGTGTGTGTATGTTTGTTTGGCTGGTAGACCGTATAATTTAACCCCCAAGCCTTGTGAACACATGCTAGGGCATTAATAAGTGAACCACAAGCCATGTGTGGGGCATTCATTGTTAAACCCCATGCCTTGTGCATATCCTAGGGTGCTACCACTGAACCCCCAGCCCTACACGCATCCTGGGGCATTAATCACTGCCCCCCAGCGTTGTGTGCATCTTAAGGCATTAGTCAGTGAGCCCCCAGCTCTGTGTGTATATCAGTGGGTACTAATCTGTGAACCCTCAGTGCTGTGTGTATGGTAATGGGAACTAAGGAGCTTATTGCTGTGCTATAGGCACCTAGCTGAAAACTCAAACTCTGTTTATCTAGAGAAGGGAGAGAGCAGCCTAACCTTACTCTGTATGCATTCATCCTGCACAATCCGTGGGTTGGGGGGAATCTAGGGGCTGGGGGAGGGAGACGAGGTAGCTGCTGCTGTATCTTGAGACAAGGAAAGAGGTTACATGAAAATGCAGCCAGATGTGAGCTGGCTCCGCAGCACCATGAATGGCAACAATTAAGCGCAGGATCCTTTGTTCTGAGCTGCTAGGGAGCCAGACTCAACTTGGGGTTCTGAGATTTGGAATTTGGATATCGCCAAGTTTAACTGGTCAGATGCCTCGGGCGAGCTTTCATTTAGAGTTTCTTGTGAATTTAGTGCCTGGCCTGTTACCTGAGATCTCACTTCAAAAATGGGGTAAAGGCAAGAATGACCTCTTTCGCTCTCTCTGCACCCCAATTCCTCTCCGCCATGGGCCATATTTACGTCCCCTCTTATCGTGCAAGTTTTTTAGGCTTTAATGCATGCACACCATTAATAATGCTTTGTGGCCTCTCAGCCTCCCCACCATATGGAAGTCTTTGGCCAGCTGCAGAGAGTGGTGTGATCTGCATCACATTCTGAATCTCTTAGTTATTTATGTCCCCTGTATAGCTGTGAATTTCTTTTCTGTTCAGGTGTGTCTGTTTTATTTGTGCAGATATATATATGTCCCCAGCTCAAAGCAATGATCCTGCACAGCAAATGCCTGTTGTTTGCAGGGCTTTTAGCTTTCCTCTCCCCTTTGTTGCCTTTGCCGTAAAAGAGAAGGTGCCATTTCCCATCATTCTGCACAAATTGTTTGAATTAATGCAAGTGTGAATTGTTAAGGTTGTGAAGGGGTCCATTACCATATCAAAGCTTCCCCCAGCTCTGCCTCAATTGAGAAAACTTTAGCTCCCATTCCCCCTGTAAGCAGGGGCCCGAAAGGGCAGGGGCAGAAAATGGGACTTTGGATGGAAGCTGCTGCTGCTGCCGCTGTTTTGCAGTTGCATTGACTAAGGAACATTTTGGATGAAACCCTTGAAAAGGACTAATCTGTTTTGTGCAGTGTAAAGTGACCTTTCCTGTGGTGTAGCTTGATCTTTGCAGATCCAGGCCATTTTTAGTGAAATTCTTCGACATTGCCCCCAGCCCCCCCTGTCGCTTAATTTGTAAGCCTCCCATATGTTCCTGATAAGATCTGCTCATATCTCAAGATCACAAAAATCATAGCCAGTGACTCCTACTTTAACCCAGTGTTCGCTAGAGGCCTATTTGCAATATACCCCATGGGTACATCAAGGGTTAAACCAGATGTCCCTTAAGGTCTGATGCTGGAAAATGAGTACATTGCTGGTCTCCCAGTCTACCTTGTTCAAACTATTAACTGCTTGCATGCTTTTGCGTGTTATTGTAACATGTCTTAAGAATCACAACGCACAGTATCGTTTGTCACCCGTTTTGACAGCTTTGTATAATTATTTGAATGCTCGTCATGACATTTGACATAAATCTAGTTAACACAGATTTAAGTTGATCATTTGAGTCTTTCAAACAGAGTTGGCGTACATAATGTTAGATTTTCTTTCACCTCTGACTCCTAGATATGCAAAATAATGTAAAAATTAAAAAATAAATAAGTATAAAGTGCTATTAAAAAAACAAAAAACAAATCTTGCCAAATAGAATTTGTAGTGTATATTTTAAACGCTAGCTGTAGCTTTTGTATTTCATTACAATATATTAAAAATCAATGGATCAAATTAGACCAGCTTGGAGACATGCAAAATAACTTAGTCCACAATACACAGGGCCTGTTACTTTCATTTTTTTTTTTTTTTCTTTCTTTCTTTTCTTTAGGCGAGGCATGGCATTTTATTCTGTTACCATTGCCAAAAGGGATATTTCCTTTACTTGGATCTATAGTCTGTCTTATGTGTTATCTATTTTATAACTGTAAGTTGAGAATTTGAAAGGTATTAAAAGTTTGTGCATAGTCCAGTTTATGCGTCGAAATGAATTTATAGACGGATAGCAGAATTCTAACCTGGAATTGATAGTTCTTTTCTTGGAAGTGCCCTGGCCTGCAGTTTACCAGAATTTGCTGAATTTATTTATTTAAAAGCAGAGCAGCCACTCGGGGTGAAGTGACAGCCAATTACTTGATTTCAAACTTTGCTATTAAGCAGAGAGCTTGGCTGGAACCTTAACCCCTTGAGAGACAGGAGTTGGGCAAATCCTTTTATATTATTACATGTGTAGCATGCCATGGATCCTTAAGGGGTTAAACCTAGGTCTGAAAAGTGCATTGCCCCAAGTCCTTTGCTGTCTACAGTGCTATATTTGGGAATCCGGAATGGAGACACGTTTTGAGAGCCCGAGTCACTCTTGTATTGATAACTAAAGCTTTTAAATTCTATGGTAAAAAATAAATATTGGGTCTTTTAAGGATATTTTTTTTAAAAATCCCTTTAAGGAAATGCTCTTCAGGTATTGTGATGATGTTACAAATCTCATTCATTTTTGAGGTTTAAAATAAAACCTACCTCCTAGCATGTGACAGATCGGCCATTTTTAGTCACTTTTGTATTACTGTTAAAACGCACCCACACATATAGATCCTTAATGTTTGTGCACATCAGGATATTACAGTAGGCGAGCTAAAACCATGCAATTATTTCACGTTTTAACTTGAATTCCCAATAAAAAAATAAATAAAAAAGCTAGCTTTAAAAAGGGTTTGGTTTTCTTTTTCATTTCGTTAATGATTTTAACTTCAAACAGGGCACCTAACCCATATACTGCAGGGACATGTTCTAGTACCCAGCTCCCCCCCAGCATACCCTACAGACATTCAAGCAAGTTTTCTTTTATTGTCCTAATTTTGTACAATTACTAGGTACATTCCTGCCCTAGTTTCAGGGTGGTTCTCACTTTTTTTTTTTTTTTATTCATTTGCAAGATACTCTACCTTCAGTAAAGAGAAAAGTGCAATCATTTAAGTCTGCACTCACTACCATTGTGTGTGTGCTTCACCTGAAATGTAGAGAGTTAACCCTGCAGGTCTAATGGGAGGAGGGGATCATGGAATTGTGTACAGCCTGTCTGTTGACAGCTTTATATTTGTATTTTCAACTATCAGACTTAATAGATAGAGTTCTCACAGAGTTTTGGGAAGGGTGCCCATGACTTCTGTTTTTTTTTGTTTGTTTTCTTTAGTATATCCTTCTTTTTTCTTTTTTTTTTTTTTTTGCCACTGCAAGGTTTAATGTTGCACCCACCAGATTCCCTGTTTAAATAAATATTGTGTATTTCAATCTTATAACTTTTTATTTCTCTGTGTGCTGCGCTGCTATGACATATTTTATTTACAGAAATGTGTTTCTTTATTTATTTACTTTGCAGCTTTTTATACACCATCTGGGAACCTTTCAAACGCAAATTGTGTTTCCGTAGATTTATTAAACAATTTAGTGTGTGTTTCCGGTGGCGGGTTCTATGGTTTGTGAATCTTTTCCACAGCTATTATCTGAGCCTAAATAATTTTTAAGGTCGAATGTTCCAAATTTGTTACAGTTTCAGTGAAATCCATGTGTTTACAGTGAATACTATATATGTGTGTGTGTATGTATATATCACAGAGAATAGAACGTACTCTACTTTTCTTTATAAATGGCAAATTTGCATAAACCAGTGGGGTGCTTTTTGTGTTTGGTCTCTCCATAACTTATTTAGTACTAAGCTGTATATCGTATCTATATACACGTATCTTATTTTTATCTTCATCTGTAATGCTTTCAGGTTAGGTACATAGTTATTAAGCTTTGAATCCAGAATGAAGCCTGTTTAGGGCTTGTTTTTTTAATTCCGTAGTGCTTGGATAATTACAGGAAAACAGAAATAATGGCACCTTCTAAACAATGAGCCCACTTCTTGTAGTGGAGTTTACGCCATTTGGAAAATCTGCCAAGCACAGCTGTAACCAGAGGAGCTGGTTTCTGTCCCAACAATGTCCCATTGTAGCAGTGACCTGATTCATTCTCAGAGAAATGTGCATTTTTTTTTCTTCCCTTAAATTAATCTGGTTGTCCTGGGTTATATTCTCTGTAATTGTGTATTGCTGAGAGATAGCAGGGTCTGTTGCTAAAAGTACAAAGACTCACTGATGGGTTTATTTACTAAACAGTTAATTGGATTGACATAGAAACTGAAAACTTGGGCCAAAATAGGCAAATAATGAATATAGCCAGGTATTCATTTTTCTAACTGTTTTTTTGTTTGTTTTTTTTAGCAAAATATATCAAAATTTATCCTGAGCTCTAAACAGTTTGCAATTTAATGAGTAAACCTTACAATTCTGAAATATTCAGAAGGCTTTATGCAGTATAGCAGGGAAAGATAAACAATATCTGCTGATGTTTCCGAATTTATTTGAAGTTCAGTGAAGTTGTGAATACAGCAGTGTTGGCGAATTTGCCAAGTTCAGCTGTTCTGGCCCACATTTTGCCAATTCATTTTTCAGTTCATTGTTCAGTAAATATATCCCATTAGTTGAAGAGATGCCCAACTTTCATGTTTAACATAGTTGTCGTGTGTTGATTTTTAGTTTATTAATGGGGGTACATACACAGAAACTCATTAAGCATCCACTGGGCTGCTGCAATAATAAAAATAATAATAAAAAAAACTACTAATCTTAAGTAGGGCAAGATAATCAAACACTTCGCAAGTTGACTGGAGCAAACACCCCTCTTACCACCTGCCGGTAAAGTGCAGCTCACAGCAAAACGCTATTGATTGGTTCTGAGACACAAGGCTGGCTTAAATACAATTTGTTTAATTACAACAAAATGCAGTTTTATGAAGTGATCTACTTTGTCTAAGCAGAGGATTTTATGTGCTGTGCACTGGTAAGCAAAATCCCATCACAGTTGTATAAATGTGTTCAATTTCTGGAGAAGCTAAAAGGGGTAGGGGGAGATCAATTTGCTCAAGAAATGGGATTTTCTAGTACCTGAATATTTGTTACTTTAATACAATGATTAACCCCTTAAGGACACATGACATGTGTGACATGTCATGATTCCCTTTTATTTCAGAAGTTTGGTCCTTAAGGGGTTAATAGGGTCAGGTCTTGCATGCTGCTTAATATGGACGGTGCGTTTTCAGTCGAACCCAAGGATTTGCGAAGTTTTTTGGGGGGAAATATTGTTAAGTAATTTTTTTCTTTGTTGAAGAATAATGCAAATCCTTTAAAATATATTCTTGACTCAAACAAGAGATAAAATGTAATTACTGTTCAGAGCAGCCTGTCAGACGCTGAATTCTGCTTTGTAATTCCCAGATTTTAGTTCTGCGTTGTTGAAATGAATCGTCTGTCACTCTTTTGATTAAGTCCTTATTTCCAGTACAGCATTTTTATGGTTTTTGCATGATGTCACAGCCAGCGAGTGCAAAACCTATGCACCTGCTTTTTACATTCCTGGTAAGCCGTGATAGCAGTTTAAGTGTTTGAGCACCTGCCTCGGTTTTATGCTTCCTTTTTTGTTTCCACAACTGATCTTGCTGTAATCATTCTGACAGACTGCAGCCAGGCCATAAAATCCTGTGTACAAGAATTTCCGGGGTAACCGGTCAAGTACAAAGGATGAATGTCACTTGCAGCAGACCAGCTTCCATCTTCCACTTGCCACAGGCTACATTGTAGCCTGCTCTATGCCGGAAGTAATGACTCCCTGTTTGCCGCGACACATTAATCATGGGCTGCCTGGTACTTGTGGGGGGAAATGGGCCCCTGTTGGTCTCGCCATTGATTTTTACAATATGTAAGGGAATACGTTGTAAATACTTGCCCGCACTCTCTGTATTTTAGTGAAGAATCTTGTTGCTTCAAGAGTAGTGCTTAAAATTCAAAAGTCTTCCGGGGATGAGGCTATTGGGTCGGGGGTTATGCGTTTTTCGATTGCAGCTGTGCAAATGTATGTCAGTCACAGTCTGATTTGCCAATTAGTCTCAGTTTATTGAGTAACCAGGGCTGCTGGATGCACCTTGTATTCGGTTTAAACGGAATGTTGAGACTGCCTGTCACAATACTAGCTGGAAGGTTTAATGTTCTAACACTTTTGTGCCACTTTCTTTTTTTTTTTCTTTTTTTTTCTTTTTTTCTACTGGTTTGATGCAGAGGACAAAAGACCTCTCAATTTAAGAGCATGCACTGGAGTTTTTAAAGGCACAGCATCTTAATGATTTTATTTGAAAGCATAACACGATGAGCTTGTTTGTGTGCGTGTGTGTATAGTTTTATTAGAAATTGCTGCAGTGTGGGGATCCCTGCAGAGTCCCTTCTCACAGACTGCTCTCAAACTGAGCACGGTAGTCTTGCCAAGGAGCCCCGATGCCATGATTAGTAAAGCGGATAAATCCGCAGGAAAAAATAACAACAAAACAACCTTCAGCACAAATATAGCTATACTAAAATAGAAAAATTTGATGGGTATCTTTTTGGGGGTGGGGGGTGTGGTATGAGGTGTTTGTTTGACATGTTTGTTTGTTTAACTTAGAAACATATCACATTGTATTGATGTGTATGCAATGCTTAAGACCGTTTTATAAATAGTTTACAAGCCAGGCAGCCAAAACAGGGAACCCAGTCTGTGGTGTGTTGCCGACCTCTGGCAAAGCATCATGGGAGTTGTAGTTCAGAACAGCTGTAGTCTGCCTTTTTATAATGGCCATGCCAGCTATGTGCTCTATTTCTTGTTGTAGTCATTTTCTCTAGTGTCATTTTTTTACTGTAATGGAATTATTTAAAGCACAGCTTTATTTTAAGAATACGGTATTGTTTGGCGGGAGATTAGCTTTATCCTTCTCTCGAAGACATAAGGGTTAGGATTATACCCTATACTTGCACGAAAGCATTGTGTTCATGCCTAGGGTTTACATGCTGGTTACTTTGCTCTCTTCAAATTATTTCCGATAATAAAAGCATTTCAGTACCAAGGAATTTCAATGTCAAGATTTTTGACGTGTTTTTCTAGCCGTCTAAAAGTTTATTTCATCATTTTTGGTTTTCATGGCTGATTTCAGATTGCGTGAATCCGTGCGTTCTAGAACTCTGGGGTGGAAGGCGGATCCTTTTGTAACTTGTTTTATGTCTGTTTGAGTAGCACTTTATGTTCTGCCTTGGTATTTTCCTATCAATCAACACCTCAAACCGATTATTGCTGTGGATACAGATGACAGAATAATCTAACACCCATTACTGTCAAAATTGTTCTTGGCAGCAACATGGTGGGATAACCTTCTTGTAGATTCTTAGACTTTCTCCTGTCGAAAAATCTGCAGTCCTTGTAAGAGGTTGTTGCATTGCTGAAGTACATAAAGTTGCTGTCCTCTTCAGATTCCTGGGCAAGCTATTTCTAGTGTTAAATTTAACTTTGCTGTATTTTTCATACAAGTACTAGTCTAGTGAATGAGAGATATCTTTCTTTCTTTTTTCAAATCTATTTTGAGTAGCCAAATGCCAAATATAACATGCATCATAATATCAGTTATTTAAGTCTATGAAATATAGATCAAATTCTTTTTTTTAAAAAAAAATTTAAAAATGTTTTTTACATTTTTTTTTTTTTTAAAGGAAATGTTATTCTTCTGTGTGTACTTATAAATTTTATGCATACATGGTGAATGTTAAATATCCTTTAGTATTTACTACCTGCCTAACTTTTAATGGGTAGCTGCAGAATATGTTGTCGCTATATAAATAATTTTATGCAGAAAATGCAATATTTGTTAAGAAATCGCAAACTGATCCTAAAAGGTTGCACTCTAATCATACGCAAGGTTTGTCAGCACCCTGGTTTCTTTTTCTCCTTTTTATTTTTTTATTTATGACCTTAAGGCTGCATTCTCTACCTGAGTGTGGATAATTGTGGCTGACTTTACTTATTTTTTTTTTTATGCTATTACACCGTGTTTTTTGGTTTTTTTTTTCTACTTATAGTTCATTGCTGTATTGCTGAATCTTTCCTATTATTGGATAGTTGTTGTCACCCCTATCCAGCCCTTTATTGCCCAGGGCGAATGGTAGTTGTAAGTTTCCAGCAGTTGGCGACAGACTTTAGATGCTAGTTCCTGGGTTTGTGCTATCACTAGCAGACTTGGAATTCAGTTGTATTCCCTGGGGTCCCATCGGTTGCCTAGAAGCGTCCTGTACTCTGCTAGTGGCATCCAACAGGTACTGCTTTCTGAAAAGTGTGTGTGTGTGTGTGTGTGTGTTATTTTCTATAATCATAGTCCCTGGTGGTATATTTTTTGTTTAAAGGTCATACTGCTAGAACAGATTTATTCTCCTAACAAGACTTACAGCTTAGAATGTTCATAGAGCCTGTAGATTGCAAACATACTAAGACCCCCCCTTCCCCCCCCACCTAATTTTCTTTGTAAGACAAGTTCGTTTTTTTTGTTTGTTTTTTTGTTTGTTGTTTTTTTTGTTAGAAGGTTGATTGTGTCCTGCCTTTTATCTTCCTGTTGATAAAAGAAACAGTCACTATTGCCACACTTAAAGCATTCCTTGCTGTCGATACAAAGGACAGTAGAGTTTTTTTTTTTTTTTTTTTTTAACAAGTCAAAGCCTTTATTTTTAGGCTGCTTAATATTCAGGGCATGTTTCTGTTGAGCTTTCCTGGTGTACTTGAAGGGGGGGTTGGGCTGAGTATTTTAACATAGAGACATTCCCAGTATATCCATAACAATAGAGTAAAAAGGTTTTTAGTTAAGAAGATGAGCCTGGATATTCTGCAGTGCCCCTGCTGCATGTTGCATTTTTAGCTATTAAGCCCCTTTCATCCTTAGCAGTAAACAGACCAACTCCTAGGTCTGTCTGCTTGTTTGTTTTAACTGTTAGAAGTTAGCCTTTTTTTTCTGTTTTGGGTGGTCTCTGGTTACTGATTAAGGCAGAGATAGCAGGGGCGTGTTATTTTCACCTGCAGGAACATTTGGGTAATTTAAAAAGTGAAGTCTGCTCAGCTTCTTAAAACCTGAAGGGTTTGTGCTTCCTGCTGAGTATTTGGTGACGGTCATTATGAAGTCAGCAGTGATCTGACTGATTGTTCAGAAAGGAATTCTACTGGAAGGGGTTCTTCTCTCTTTTGGGCTGTGCAAGCTATTTAATGTAATTTTTTTTTGCTAATTTGTGTTACCTATAGAGGGAGCTTGCAAATGACCTAATCAGTTTGGAATGAAATTCATTTTCTGTTTATTTTTTCAAGACTTACATTGCTGATGGACTCTAAAACTCTTATTGCATGTGCATTTTGGATTTTGCATCCGATGTAGAGCTCGTGTGATGGCTTCTTAAACTCCATGAGTGTATTTCTTTATTTTTATTGAAAAGAACACTGGATCTGGATAAAGGCATAGCTTTGGAGCAATGCATGAATGAGGCTCTGTAGGCCTTTGTAACTGCTGAGAAGACTGTATTATACAAACCTCATGTACATTAGGCAAATTAGACGTACTCAACTTTACTGCATGTTTATAATCTAGAAACTAAAATCTTTTTCGTCTCCGGATCTGCATTTGTAAAAGGAATTTCCTTGCAGGAGGTTTTCAGACTTTTAAACAAGATCCCCAGCGTGTTGAAAGATTATTACCCTGCGATTAACACTCTCACCTGAACAGTGCCATTCCGGCAGCCTATTCAATTGATTCGTATCACCTATTGCATTAAAAAGGTAAAAAAAAAAAAAAAAAAGAAATTAACATAGTCCAGCTTTACATGTCAATAACCACATTGTGTTTTGTATTTTTTTATTTTTTTTATTTTTTTACACGTTTTTGTTTCGTTTTTTTTTGTCTGATGTGTTCTAGGTATTTGGAGCATGTCTTATATCGTTTGCCAGCCTCATTTATTTTAATCTGAAGATTAAGTGTAACTTCGATTCTATCCTGCATTTTCTGTTGTGTAAAGTAAAACTCTAACTATAATGGCCATTTTAGAATATAAAAAAAAAAAAAGCTTATGTTTTTCATCTCCTGAAACTATAAATCCTTACAGTTAAGTACGAGCATTTTCCATCTCATTTTTGTTGAACCGAGTGCTCCATATTAAACTGCACTTACATGTGCTGAATAATCAAAATAGTTCAAAAAAATTGCTGCGCATTTTTCATTGAGTCTGTTGGACGAATAGTTTGATTAGTAATTTTTGCAATGTATTTTCTTTTTTTTTTTTTATTGCTTATTGAAATTCCTTTGACAGTCGGTTTCTGTGATAATTTGTCTCGGAGCGTGGGAACTCTTCTTATTTCCAAAATACATTTATTCTAAAGTTTCCTTGAGCAGCTAGTGCACGCAGCAGTCTTGTTTACTCAAATGCTTTGAGGCGTTTGGAGTAAAACATTGTCTTGCCAGATTGCTGGCTTCTGAGTTTTGATTTAGTGCTGCATCCATCTTGTTGCAGTACTTGGATTTTGTGCTGTGTGTTAGCTAGGCCTTGCCGTCGTCGTGCCAATGTTTTATTTATACTGTCTAATCCCAGCTAATGTGAAAAGTCAGTTTGTTATTCTAACACAAAATGGCCTTTTAAGTAGGGAAACGGTTAAGTAGATCTCTTATAATAAGTTGTTTTCTGATACAGAGATTTACGATACTGGCAAGGACTATTGTGTAGGCATTACCCTCTCTCAGCGTGGGCAATGCATTATCTTAACAATTCTCTGCCACGTTTCATACAGCGCATTTTCATAAAAGGGTAAGAATATTAGCCACACAATTGCTCTCCAATAGGATTAAAGAAGCATGAATTAATAGGAAATAAATGCAGTCTGGATTGTGAACCATTGTCAGAATTTCAAATGTTTCTATTGCTTCGGTGAATGACCAGAATTACTCCATATAGTAAAACCTGCTCAGTGGGAGATATGTGCAAATGGGTATTGTATTGGACCTCCTGTTACTTTCTATCAAGTCTTATTTCAGAAACCCTTACGTTCTCTCTAGTTCTAGAATTCATATTAACCTGCAGTTTTATCAGTTCTTGATATTTAAAGTGATCTCGCTTTGCGTCTGTAATTGATGACACTGGAAATAAATGTATCCTGTGGGGAAGCCATGATCACTGTATTTTATTTTTTTTTATATACGCTTCGTATGAAAAATGTATTTAAACCAAGTAAAATAAAATAAAAATAAGAAACCTAGTGGTTTTACAATACCAACACATAGAAGTAATCGATCAAAAAAATTAAAAATGTTTCAGAAACCAACTGTACAATTATTGGACAACTTGAGTTGGAATGCCCCTAACATCCAATTGCCCTCAAATGCAATACTGCATATATACTCTTAATATTAATATTTAGTGACGCTAATTTGTTTTTAGTTATTTATTTATTTATAAAATATTTTACCTGGAAAGATACATTGAGCTTTCTCTCGTTTTCAAGTATGTCCTGGGTCCACAAAACATTGCATTGATACATTATGGTACAATAAAATACAAAAACAATATTAATACACAATATATACAACATTTTAAATAGAACAGGTAGGAAATATATAATCAACCATAACACGTGCATTCTGTTTTGAGGTATGTAGAGAGGGATCTCTTAAGGGACTTTAGGCTTGGGGGAAGATTTTAAAGTGTGCGGGAGGTCGTTCCACAATTGCGGCGCTCTGTAGGAGGAGGAGGATTGGGCTGCTTTCTTGTTGTATTGAGGTAGACTAAATAAAGTGCTGTTAATATTAAAGATGGCGATTTTAATATAAGCAATAAAGCGGTGAAATAGTGAGCCCAGTGCATTATTTAGCTTTCAGGAGTATCTACTCCCTGTTGGCTGTAACATGCAGACACAGGCCATGTAAAGTCTCCTTTCCTGTGTTTTTGGAAAGATTAGCTGATATAAATCAGTTTCAATTGGTTTTTAATTTGACTTGCACCTAATGCCTTCCTGGTATGCGTCTGAATACCAGCCGCTGTTATTTGTGTCACGGCATTTCGGTAGTATCAGTCTGAAGCCAGCTTGTCAAATATTTTCACTCCTCTTATCTTGGAACTAATTATACATCTTAGTTTGAAATGTGCCTAAGCCGTCTGTTGGAAGTTTGTGATGTTATGTTGCAAAGCCAGCCCCAAGCCACCTTGCTTCTCTGCACCGTATTCGAATGCCCAAGGTCATAAATAGACCCTTATCAAGCGTACTCAGAGGGGAATGGCGTACTCTGTGTCTAAATCGCGCGTTGTCTTTAGCAACAACAGATGAATTAAATAACTCTACTCATTTATTTATTTTTCAGTTTGATTATTTTTCTATGTTCTTTACTGACAATTGTACAAAATGATTACCGTAAGTCCTCTTCTGTGAAGTCCCGCAGAGAATTGCTCTTATATCTTCAAACATCATCCTCCGATTCCTTCAATAAATCTCTGTGTAGGTTTACTTTACTGGGAAGTAGCATGCCAATAAAGTTAGCTTTATTGTAAAATGCACACACTGTGGCTTAACCTGGCCATTCCACGAAGACTAATTGTGAACGATACTTTATACCGTCTTAATGTTTAGAGGTTTCATACAGATCAAGGCAGATATATATATATAATCATTAATTTTTTTGCAATTTTCTACCCGGAACATGATCGGTTAGATTTAAGTCTTCTGGCCAACTTGAACTTAATAAACTACCCTAGTAAAATGTCAAAACTTAATTTACATCATATAATAACACCACCAGAAATATCAGTGGGAAATCCCATTAAATCAGAATGTGTTAGTCTTTCTATACAACCGTTTTATGAAGCCCAACATGTTTGAATCCTGGTTGCGGCATTGCGTTGTATCTCTCTAATGTAACACATTGTTATTCTTTTTCACTCCAATTTCTATAGTGTCTCAAGCTTATCAATTTTTTTGTTTTTCAGAGTCCAGTAACTGTTCTATGTAAATAAGGCGTAGTGCAAACAAGCTTTACTGTTGTTTATTAGCAACTGCTAATTGCAGTGCTACTGTTTCTCTTGTGTATGATGTAAGTGTAACACTTTGTGCATGTATGCATATCGAACACACTGTAGACACACTTTACATGACTTCCGCTGTGAGCAATGTTATGTAAATGGACAGCTATAGACAGGCCAGTCCTGAGTGTTCCATATGAATCCGTCAGAATCCTAGCAGTTACTGCATAGTGTACAGTCATTTATGGTTGACATGTTATTACCCAGGGTGCATTGCTGCAGGGGGAGCCCTGCTTGCCAGCTATCAGTAAAGCTCTCTGAAGCTTTGCAGCTCATACGGAAAATGGAAAACAGATTTGCGCATACAGGTTATCAGAATATCAGTGTTAGATTAACTTCTAATTTTATCCAGTGTCAAATATCTATAGAGAGGTTCAAAGTTTGCGTGTTTATCTGCAATACATGATACTGCTAAGTAAGGTAGTAAAAACAGGTCACTTTGCATCCTTTTAGAATTTTACTGAGTCCCTTTCCCAATAATTTATTGTAGTGAGGCTACTTGAGCCTTCCTGCTGGTATAGGACTCCAACTTACATCATTCTGGCCAGTCAGAGACCTAGAGAACTATGGCATATAGAGTCCAACAGCTCAGGAACAAAGGACAATGTCCCTGATAATAGGGGATTATGTATAAATAACTATTTTTGGGTCTAGTGCTTCTAGTGGCACAATCGGCAATGATTGATCCAATTTTACTTTGTTTAGCCCCATCATTTTCTCTTTTTACATGTAACCCCACAGTATTTAAAGTGGCAACATACCTTTATACTTCTTACTCATTTTACTGTTGAGTCACCCCAAAAACGAAATGTCAGAAATTTGATACAAATCTAGATAACTTGCTGTGAATCAAGGACCATTCTGAGACCAGGACAACTTGGAATAACTAGGTTAAATAAAACTGAAACCTCCCGTACAGGGCAAGGTATGGAAGCATAGCAACTGAATGAGGTTTAAGCAGACCAAACTGTGCATGCATGATATACTTTTATAGTTCACATTGTAACTCAAAAATTAATTTTCTACTGACAACCGCAAGTGATAACCGCAAAGGAACAATTATACAATATTGGTGAATGATCAGAGTTTGTCAATCTATGACTATTTAAGCTAACCGACCAATGGGACTCGAGACAGGACTTTGGTGTTTGCGGCCACACCAAATTAGCTGCATAATCTGCGGACCGTATCCTTGTTGTACAAAATGCCCTCCTTTGACATTCTTATTTTCAGGGACAGTTTCCCAGCATACATTATGCTTGCATAATTTCTTTTGGCTCTGTGCTTTATATACCGCCGTTTGCATAGTATATTTGCTGACGAAGCAGTTAGAACCTGGCGGTGCCCATTAAGGCTGATTTCAGCGTGGGGTTTAGTTCATATCTAAAATTAATGCAAATTGGTTCACTGTCCATTTTCTTTAGGACATAAATATTGCAAGATTCTGGTTGGAAATGTCTGAAAATCCCTGTGGTGGCCAGTAAGGTTTTGCTTTTTTGAATAGGTTAACATGTGGAGTACATCTCTTAACACTTTTGCCTAGTTTAGACATATTGCTTGTTTAGTCTTTCATGGCACTGTCAGACCCATTGTTTGCCATCATTACTTCATTGCTCCTGAAAGGGACCCTTCAAAAGCACCACATGTGTATTAGGAGTACCATTGTCTCACTAAACCAAGAATTTTACCTTCCCGATAATGAGTTCTCATTTAAACGGTTACAATCCCTTAAAATTAACTAGTCTGCACATTGTGTATGTGAAAATGAAATCCACGGAATGGAAGATGTTGCTCTCCAGGAATTGGAGTTATACTAATTAGGTTAATTAGGGATTTCACAGACTGCTGTTGCTTTGCAGAGCAGAACCATAGAGAATGACCCCCATTTTTAGATGGCAGGTGAAATACTGGTTTTCAAAGATACAGGAATGAAAAGTATATCATGTTCCACATTCTGGCATCACATCAACAATCGGCCAATTACATAAAAAAATCTGAATTACCCTTTGTAATGTATTTTAATGCAGTGGAATTCCTGTTCAATAAAAATAAAAAAAGATGGATATTGAAACCTGTTTTTGTATACGGTATTATGTTAGACTTGTAGGTGACTCGGTAAAATAAAATGCATATGTAAAAGTTCTATCACAGACCGACAGAATGCATGGAAATTTGACATGAAGGGGAAAAAAAAGAATAGTTTTTCTGTACAAATATTCAATTTAAAAACCTCAAACCAAAATACAGTATATTGTTTAAAAATGTAACAAGTGTGAATCAATATGGATAATCAAAAAATCAGGCTTGTTAATGGTGCATGTGCATGGTTTTTAAGTTAAAAATATATAATAAAATTTATTCCCACGCTCCTAAAATAGTTACAAAAGGGCATGCATAGATTTAGAGAAGTTATGTTTCATTTAAATCTGAAGTATAATCAGAAGTATGCAGACTGATCACTCACTCACCAATCTGAGTTTTTATTTTACCATAACTAGCTCACCTGTATGGGTTGCTTTAGGAAATTAATTTCTTACTTCAGGATAAGGTGAGGCACTCACGAGTTTACAACCTCTCGTGATTGGCTGATGGCATAAACTGATGTCGTTGAGCGCCTCCAGCTGAATTTTTGACTGTCACTGCGTGAGAAAATTAAATTCAACATGTGAATCTATCATTCACGAAATGTATGGCGGACAGGTTAACCTTCCGGTAGGTGTACACCTGCAGGGCTATTCAATAAACAGTTCAAGCTATTTTGGTACAAGTAATGTTAAAGGCAAAGAATGAAATAATAGATATCCACCTTGAATAACTTTATATTTATACATTCACTGAAATCGGATGAACCCAATAAAAAAGATTAAATGTTTCCTACAAAGTGACAGCAAGTCACGTACAAAGTAAGACACCTTTTTTATTTTATTTTATTTTTTATTTATTTTTTTTAACCATTTTGCTGCATGATTTTAGTGAACAATCCACACCCATGAAGCATTTCAGTTTGCTAAAGTGCTTTATGGGTGAGGAATATCCTGTTTTAATCCCAGTTTATAAAGTGTCGAATTCTATGAGACTAAAAGTCTCTCCCGAGGAAAAAGGGGAGGGCATGCAAAAGCTACAGTCATGGGAACTGCAGCTTTTTCAGGCTTTTTAAAGATATACCCCCAGTGAATACAAGCATACATTTGTTGGGGGTATAGCTGCCAAACAGTGTGAAGTGTTTCATAGGTTTGAGTGTGCTTTGGATATCGCATCAACAGGTTCATTCACTAAACTGTGAATTTCAGCAAATTACCGGTAGATCCGGAAAATTTTAGGCAAACCATATCTGCTCTGCCAAAAATAACCCAACAATGCTCTAGTCACAGCTTGTTTAACTTAGCCTTCATTTTGCAATTTTGATTTAATTTGCTAAAAATTTTTTTGAATCTACCTGTAATATCATTACTTAGGAATTGTGTTTTATAATCAATCTTCACATCCTTCTACAACCTCACAATTCTACTTTATTGGATCGGGTGTGATAATGTCACAAGGTGTCCTGGCACATGATATATTATCTGGCAGTATTTAGTTGACTTTTTTGCCAGCAACACCAGATAGCTAATAAGTAGCTTTTATTATTTGGTTGTCCTTAAGTAAATCATGAGCTGGTGACTTTGGCAAAATAAAATATTTTTTTGCATCAGTTTTGGAAGGTGGCTTTCAGCTTACGTCAGTTCACTGTTTAGTAAATTCACTCCTTAGATTTTCTATCATTAGGAGACCTGTGGATATAAAAAACAAGCTCTGCTCCACTCTCTCCCCTTTATGTGCCATAGCACATAGCTAATTATTTTTATTGGAATCCTAACACATTTTAAAGGGAGACCAAGAGCCAAATCTTGGGAAATGTCAACACTAGGAGGTTTACATGAAACTTATAAAACATAGTGTAGGCCTGAAGCCCAGATGAAGAAACAGAACTGACTTAACAGCATGTAGACGACTATTTGTCAGAATTCGGAGTTCTGTAGGAATTGCATGCAAACTCTGTATATATAAAAAAAAAAAAAGAAAACCCAACCGGTTAATTTTATCAGTTTTATTTCTTGTTTCATTGTTAGTAAATATCTTCAGTTTACAGCCCAACAAAATCCTTATGGAACCACTTTTCTGCTCTGTGGGTCACTATGTGGGGAGAGAAGCAATATGTGTTCCATTAACGGAACTAAACAAAGCCAAAACTAAACTAAACCTGTATTCTTAACACTGTGTTGTGTTGTTTTGTTTTTTTTAAATGCCGTCACCCCGAACCCACTACACAAGGGTTTAAAAGGTGAGTTTTGATTGCCTTTCCTCCTTCGCCATGCTGGTCTTGTCACAGCCTCTCTGCCTGGCTTAAATGATCAAGATCTGCGATCTCAGCTAATCCATTGCTTCTCCATAAGGCAAATGAGCATGCACAGGCACCAATCAAATGTTTCTAGGAGCACAGAGTTTGACTCCATTCTCGCAAGGGAAGTTCCTCTAGTGGCATGAAGACTGCTATTAGACGTGGATTTAACCCTGCAATGGAAACATTGCTGTATCTCAACTAAACACCAATGTTTTACATTGCAGAGTTAAAAATAAAGGGCCACTGCACCCAGACCACGTCAGCTGAATAAAGTGATCAGCGTGACTTTAGCGGTCCTTCCGTGTCGGATGTTAACTCTCAGGACTCTAGTGAATAACATTTATAGTTGTGGAAGGAGCCCAACTACAATCTCCTAGTAAATGTAGTACCTGCGTGTATACTATGGAATAAGGAAAACTTGGCTCCTGTATGTCTATGGGCAAAGTTTGTTAAATACATTGTTCAGCAATATAATTGCAGGTGTTCAACATTAATTTTCCTTCAAGCTGTGCTATACATATAATATACTTTCATTTTTTAAGTTATGTAACGTTCTTTGCCTTATATTCCTGGTAGCATCTACCTTTAGTAGAATAGTTTATCTTATCCTGCATTTGGGCACTGCTGCTCTTAGAAACTGTAGGCTTTATAAAAGACAACAATATTTTATACTTGGCAAAAAGCCATTATTAAGGGAATTTCACAATACAAATTGCATACATAAACAAATATTTTTAAAACCATCATAACTGAATCCATACATGCATATTGGTCATTCACCTATTCAGTAGGTGATTGTAGTTAGTTGAAACCTAAAAAGGTTTTTTTTTTTTTTATAGCTTTCTTCGTCGGCTATAGCCACAGTTTCGCTATTTTAGCATAGCTTTTGCAATTCAATACTATGCTGCATTTAGTGAATAATCTAGTATTGTGTCCGTGACAAGTATACATGAATACATACAATATGTTTTACAAAAATGTTAACATCCTCTGTTAACAGCCATTTTGTTTTTTAACCAGTGTGTTCAAAGCCTATTTCAGTTATTCTACCAATTGATAAATATATAAATACATTTTATTTGTTTAAAAACTTGTGGTGGTTAGTTGGTCTAATTAATTTAAAGTCCTTCTGTGTCTCAATGTCACAAAGAATGTATGTGTTTTTTTTTTTTTTTTTTAACACCTTAAGGACACGTGACATGTCATGATTCCCTTTTATTCCAGAAGTTTGGTCCTTAAGGGGTTAAACATTGTATAAAGCCAGGGAGATTGCAGACAATCTAAATCAGCCTTGATCTGTTGCCTTACATGAAGGGCAAGGTACACTGTATATGGCAATTAGCACACTGATTTTCCGAATGGTTAGAAAACAAAATTACACACCCTGTTTATTGATAAAACTAAACTGGTAACATATAAACTATGAAAATGATTTGTTTGAAAGCATTCTTACCTTACAGCGTTTTGCACAGTAGTGTGTGTGTGTGTATTTTTTTGTTGTTAATGCAATATCTATCTTTATTAAATGTTGTACTCTCTTTGTTCCTCTAGTGTTTTTTTCACATGTAAAAACGGGAAACAAATATCCCTGATCCTTACCAGTCAATAGCTGTTAAAACCTCCCCATTGTGCTTTTTGTAACTTTACCTTTTTTCTCTACTGTGAATGCTTTATGTTCAGTGTGTATACTTCACTGCACTGGAACACATGAAGCACTTTTTGTCTGCTAATAGTGGTTGGTACATTGAACAGAATAGTGTGTCCATTATGTGCCGTTTGTCTTATATGTACGCATGTTTTATGTAATATACAGTGTACGAACATGTGTGTTTAGTGTATAATCCATTGTGTAGATAGATATAATGTATACTTCTTTACATTCAAGAAGACAATATTTACAGCTTTCTTTTTGTAATGCAAAATGCACCTATGTACACTTATTTTATTAGCTGGGGTTAATCACATAGGAACAAAATAAGTGGATTTTTTTTGCCACAAACGTTTTATTTTAGGCAGCATTATTACAAATATGTTTGACCTAGATTTTCACCATCAGTGTTCGATAGTAACACACTATCCTCAACCCCATCCAAATGTGATTGAGATTGTTTAGTGTATTATATATATTTTGTAAAAATATTTTTACATTTATGGATGCAAAAAATAAAAATAGTAATACATTTTGATTTTTTTTAATCATAAAAATCAGTTTTAATTTTTATTTCTCCGTACAGTCTTGAAATGTACAAGTGTATACATTTCTTAAAGGCACACTATTAGCCCCAAAACCAATACATTGTAATATAGTACAGTTGGTGTGTAGACAATGTACTTTTCCTGTGGCCTTGATGATTGTCGTCATCACGCAAATCATGATGCCGCGGAACACAACTGCGTCTTATTAGACAAGCGATCACCAAACGTTATGAGCTCATACCAGCAGGAGGATCAGGCTGCCGCGAGCAGACTGTCCCAGCTAAAGTTGTTAGACTGTCCCAGTTTAATGTTTTTTGGGGTTTTTTTGCTTACAAATCTAGAACTAGACAGGAACAGGTCTAATGTTAATTTTTTTTCTTTCTAAAGTTAGTGTTTCTTTAAGCATGTAATAGTTTGGAAGAAAAGGATAGAACTATAGAGAGCATAAGACATACCAGAAATCCGTGTACCTGTAAAACTTCTCTAGATTAATGCAACACTTGCAGTTCATTTAAAAGAAAAATAAAAAAACTGACCAATCGTATTCTGTGCAAAGCAGTGGTTTTCAACTGGTGTGCTATATAACATACTGGTGTGCCACAAGCACATTGACTTCAGGGCTGTAATAGGTTGTAAACGCAGTTAGGATTTGTTGTATCAGCATTACAATTGGGATCTAGCAATTAATTAAAACTAATAAGTCTGTTTAGCTATGCGTATCTCTCTAGTGAGGTTTCACCTAAAAGTCAATTATTTGTATCCGTTATCAACTACTGATGACTGTAAAAGGAATTTTATTTTTAGATGTTCCTTGTCAATTTTGAAATTTGTTTCGGTACAAAAAAAGATTGTAACCGATTGATCTAGAAAATACACATGTGCATGAATATAGTTTTGTTTCTTGCTTCTTCTCAAAAAGCACGCGTCCCTCTAGATTAGCAGATTGTCATTGCCGTGGATTTCCAAATGCAAATCGCACCGTACTTAGGTCAGTAACAGGCAGTGATAGAATCTTGTCGTAATCCGTTTAAGGTGCTCATACAGTCGTGATTTATTTATACTAAAATTTCATATTAGTAAGAAAACAGTTTCAGTAATATTTTAGTTTCCACCCCATGTGCTTAAAAATTAATCACCCTGTTGAATAATGTGCCCAATTACTGTTAATTATTAATGTCTTGGTCCTTGGTTAAAATCTGGTGCTAATTTTTTCTTTTCCCTACAGCTGCCTCCTCTACCCTGTTCTAATGAGCTAGATTCTGCTGAAACGGAATAAACTCTTATTCTAAGAACATCTAATGGATGTAAATAATAAAGAAGTCATCCTTTTCTATGCTTTTGGTTTGTTTTTTTGTGATCCTGTTTATCACTCCTGTAGATCAATCTGAAACCGTTTAAGAGTTTATTTATTTGCCCTTTGACAACCTTACTATACATGTAAAGTGGCACACACATTCAGCTATTTACTGAACTCTAAATTTTAACAGATTTAATCTGAAGTGCAAAATTTTGTCAAAAGGTAGCTGCTCCAGAAAAAATATTCCAACCTGGCTGCATTCATAGTTTGACTGTTTGTTTGTTGTAAAATGGACGTTTGTTTCCATTTTATTTCCAAGTTAAAGGAGAACTGTCAAAAAGAAAAGCAGATTACAATAAATTGTAGCTTGAATTAATATGTTATAGTTTCAACTGGTTTGGGCTTTTTTCATTTAAATATTCTTCACTCCACCCTCGTGATAACATCGCTGAAAAGACAAATAATTGAGCAAAGGTCAATGCTGCTCCTTTAAACCCTTAAAGGGACAATACAGCTTTTGAAATACAAACATGTATTCGTAACGCTATAATGTCCTTCTAACATTGACTATTGGGCTGCCCTGTGAGGGTTAAAATAAGCAATTACTTACTTTTTATTCTGTGGCGCACAGGTCTTGCTGCAGTCACCCCAACTCCTTGATGATCTCAGCCAATCCCATGCTTCCCCATAAGGATGCTTTGGGATGCTTGTTGCCATGGGCACCGTATCACCACACAACAACAATCAAATGCTGCTGTAGGAGCAGCCTTGGATTGAGAAATTAGTTTCCCTTGGTTCCCAATGCAGATGCACCTTGAGTGGCTGTCAGGAAGATCTACTAAATGGGAATGCTTTAGATTTCAGGGTGAAAAACAAGGGGCCACTGCACCCAGCCAACTTTGTGGTTATGAAGTGGTCTGAGTGACTTTTGTGTCCCTTTAAGGCGTAATCCTGCCAGAGAGGCCAATTTCAACCCATAAAAAAGAATTGTCTATTATTTAAACTAAATGTCTGCTGCCATTGCAACTTTGACAAGTAGGATGTAATAATCTGTGCTACTCAAATCACGTCATTTTTTTTTAATTTTTTTTTATTGTGTGTATGCTAGCCACCCTTTTAACTTGCAGTCTATGTCTATACTCTGTTTTCTTATACTACATGAACACTAATATCTTCTGCAATATATGCTCAGCCTTGAAAGTCAAAAGGGGCTCAGTGGTGATGAATTCTTTATATCCTTGAATATAAGAACATGGCTTTGTTCCCATTATAGTGCAGAGCGCAGTAACAAATGACTGTATAGACATTTATGTATAAATATTTCTCTTCTCCAAACTGTTAGTGTTTAGAGACCTTCAGCAGGAACTCTGCCAGTAAGTGTTAGCGGCCTTATTAATTGGAAGGTTTACATGTTTTCAGGGATGCAAAGGAATACATTGGAATGTTTGTTTATTTCCACTCTTTGCAACCAATATAATTAAATCTTATACATCCCCCCCCAAAAAACCACAAGCTTTAACCTATAAAACTTGCATAATTTGTTATGGTATGTGTGTGTGTGTGTGTGTGTGTGTATCGGAGAATGAAAATTTAGCTTTGCTGAGTAGAAATTTAACAAGTTAGGTGATACCTAGCATGGTAAACACCAAATAAAAAGCATTACCCTCAAAATAATCAAAGGGTTCTATGGTGTATGGAATACAAAGCTGTATTCCTTACACTAATCCTTCCTCTGCCTGTGTAGAAAAGATTTGTATGTCTGTCAGCGTGCAGTGCGCAGAATCGGCAATTAGATGGCATAGCACGGGTCAAAATTATGGACTGCCTAGGTCACGTGTCCTGGGGGTGCACAAACGATTACAAATATCTTGCATACATACTCCTACCACCATGACCACTTCAAATCACTGAAGTAGTCATGGTGGTTGGAGTAATGCTTAACTTTAGACTTTTTAACTTTATAAAAATCCAGTTTGTGATTCTGGTGTGGCCAATCTTAAGATGTTTGCTTTTACTGCTTTGTATAGAAACATGCCTGTACTGGTAGCTTATGCCACCATAGTAGCACTTCAGAGAAACTTATTTTATTTATTTGATTTTATGTGACAACTTTTAAAGCCGTTCCCAGACAACTCTACCCATGAGAAACTATGCAGGATCTAAAGAAAGTGAGAGCTTGTTATATTTAGTCATTATTACGTAGATGTTTGATGGTTAAAGTGTTTACACCTAACATGCTTTTTTTAAACCGCAGTCTGTAGGCCTTTTTACATTTTTTTTTTTATAAAGATCCAAACTGTTTTCTGAATAATGTTTGCCTATGTAACTAATAAAGATCATTCCTGCTTTTGAAATTTGTGTTGTCTCTGATGAGCCAAAATAGACTTTAGTGGGTACTTCTGTTCTTTGAGAATGTCCCAGGGTTTGCGTAAGATGAAAGAGTAGCACTTCTGATGTTAATGTAAACATGCAGAAACCAGCTGAAATTCACTGGCCAATCCTGGCTGTTTTTCCATGTGTGGATGGCATTACGTTCCTGTATGTTATGGAATTTTTCATTCCATTAATTGAGAGACGCTTGTGCTTTGCAGTTCCCTTGGAGTTCTCGATTTTTTTTTTTGGAAGCAGTGAGATGCCACTTGTGTTTACCGTGTGTGCTCATGATTTTTATTTTTTTTTGCTCATGATAATTTTGTGGCGCAAAACCTGCATTTAGCTCCCCCCCTCCTTTTTAACTTTCTTGCAGTTACTATAACAAGAGTCATTCTTGCGCTTTCTAAATATCCCTTTAATTTTCCAAACACACTCCAGATGGATGTGGTATCAACTGGCCAAACACTCTCTGGGTGTTACTTGAACTGGCCATGTTACACTTCCTTTCAAAGTGTCTGAAAAACACTTCTCGTGGCTAAACATGTCTCCTGCAAATTCTCTTACTGGTCAAATCACGCTTTAAGGTGGCTAACAATAGACTTGCAACTTCAAATATGTATGTAGGAATATAAAATGCTTATTAATGTTAGCAGATGTTGCTTTTTAATCCCATAGAATGATTGTTGGGTGCCAGCAGGAAATGTATTAAGCCTGAATTGTGTGAAATTGTGTGTGTATAAGCTTCTATTGAGATTGTAAAAATGGCATTGAAAAGTGTTTAGTTGTATCTGTAATTGGCAGAGAGGTATTAGGCCAGCTAAAGAACACTACATCGCTGGTCTGTCTTCTTTAACCTTCTGTCATTGTAGTCTCTTGTATTAATATCGCTGTATTATTCATTACCACTGTAGCTGGGGCGAAGGCTTTATTTAAATTTGTGGCAAATAGAAGCTAAGCTCTTACGAAACAAAAGCATTCTGTTATCTGGAGACGCAAAGGAGTCTTTGTAGATGTAATTTACAGCAAATGTCTCAAAGAATGGTAAACTCTCTAAAATATTCCAAACGTTACTCATTGTCTGTCTTTTTCTTTTAATTATGTCCCTCTATCTCTGCACTTCCAACATAAGCATTAAAATGAGAGCATGAAGACACTTGAATAAAGTCAAATGTGTACGCTCTTTAGATTTCCAAATTAGATGTGCTATCACAAGTGGTTTATCATTATCTATGATTGCCATCATTTATATAGCGCCAACATATTCTACAGGGCTTCAGTTAATGTCGAACGGTTCAAGGAATGGATAAATACAAGCTGCTGTTTATGCTTAAATGAAACATTTTAATTTTGGATTATTTGGGTTTATGCATCATGTTCTATAATGTAATGATCACTGTTAAGCAGATTAAAGGGACATTCAATGCACCACTAATTTAGTTTATTATTCTGGCTATGACTGATGGGGCTATACATTAGAAAAAATATATATATATATTTTTTTTTACATTGAAAAATAGTTGTGGGCTAGGGGACAAGGGGATACAGTAGGAGCTCTCTATTCTCTATACATTATATTGTTTTATTGACCTGCATCTTCGGTGAGTTTACTATGTACTGGATGATGGGAAGTGCCATAGACTGGGTGCATAACTAGTTGATAGTACTTGATGTCACTACCAAAGGTTTATTTAACAGGGATTGCCCAGCTCAGACTATAGATGCCCCGGGCAGCGATGGCAAGCCTGGATATATGTGATATATTTATTTCCCCTGATGCCCAGCTAGCCATTAGGGGATACCATGTTACATTAGTGCGCCTGGGATTTAAAGCAAATTTCAGGCAAAGCCTTCTAGATACGGCAAATGTGAATTTTGATTATGACCAGTAATAATGTTCTGATGAGAATACATAGTTTGACAGTCTCATGCACAACTTGGTATACAAACCTTCTGGCCAAACATGAATTCCTTCCAGAGGCTGCGAGGTCAGTTATGTCCGTCTATTTAGTTTTTATTTATAATATATAATTTATTATTATTAATATACAAATATCCTTATAAAGGAACCATCACATGACTTTGCAACAAAAGGCATTTCCAATCCTTATGAAGATAATCCGTTATTGGCAATTTGAGCAGGCTTTTTTTTTTTAAATATTCAATCAGTATAAATAGATTATATAAAAAAAAAAAATCTTACATTCTTGATACATACGCATTGCTCCAGAGATATGGGATGGGGGGCAGGGGGGAGCTACCATTTATATATTGCTTGTTCAGATTGAGTCTTGAAGCAAGTAGGTTCTAATGCTTTGTATTGTCTCTCATTAGACTCACGGACAACTCACTCTTGATATTGATGACCCAGTATGACATATCTTAAGTCATTATTATTTCATTTAGTGGCTGTATGTATAGACCAAGAGGGATTGTGACTATCGATTCGCTGAATGGCTTGTAACATTGATTTATGAGGCAAGAATGTTGTGTGCTGAGCTGAACGCAGTTGAAATTGCATCTTATGTGACCATTGATTTAGTTTCATATTTCACTTCACAGTAATTAGACTATGATCTCACAGATGTTAACATTAAATCCACTTTCTGTACACAAGAATCTCAAATAGTTCCTATGTGTCAAATTAACAACATTTTCCTATGATCTTTATAAAAAAAAGTGTGTGTGTGTGTGTGTGTGTGTGTATGTATATATATATGTATATATATGTATATATATATATATATATATATATATATATATGTATGTATGTATATATATATATATATATATATATATATATATATATAAATAAATAAAAGTTTATTTATATTTTCAGAAAACTTATTTTTTTTTTTCTCTCCATATTTCCATTAAAGCATTTTAGAACAGGCTTAAAAGTCATTTCATCTGCAGCTGTGGTTCCAAGTTTAAAGTCATTCATATGTCAAACGGGAAAAGCCGCGGACTAACAAGATTGTTTGCACTGGTGCTTGAACTGAAAATGGGATTAGTCTGAAGGTTTCAGTATTCTCTCTCCGCCTTTTGTATATCCTTGTTTCCTTCCTCTTGTTTCAACTCGGAGAGGTTGAAAATCAGATCAGTATGTTAAAAACATAAGCCTGTTCTGCGTTTTTGAGCAATATCTGTTTCGGAGACGCAGACATGTCTGTTCGCGGTCCCCCCCTTTGTTTGTATATTTTGACATCAAACAAATTCCTGCCAAATATACTTGAGGGGAAAAATAAAGCAACAAAGAGGAAAAAAGAAAAAACGGGCATGACCTTTTAAAACAAAATAGGTTTACGTAAAGCTTCATCGGGACAGTGCTTTTATATAAAAAAAAAAAAAAAGTCCCCCACTGTAATAGCCCTGTGCTTTTTTTGGTTGCCTGGATTTTATAGGCTCCAAATTTGCCATTGAAGTTATATTTTCGTGTCAGTTTAACATATTCCATTTAAAAAAAAAAAAAAAAAATTGGGGGGTGTATTTATTAATTCTAAATGATTCTGTCTTTTATTATTCACTGGTGTAAAGTATTTGGCTATATATAAAAAAAAAAAAAATCTATTTGTTCTGGAGTTTTATCTGACAAGCTCTTTCTAATAGCTATAGCAAGAAAAAAGCCTGGGAGTTTTGCCTCCAGTGCCCAAAGCTATTAGCATATTTAACGCGCTTCTCAGCGTGACACTAAGATAGAACAGTTGTAATTGACTTGCAGAATCCTCTCCGTTTCCTCCTATTGCCCAGACTCCATATGCAGGAGATATCCGGCGTGGAATATATAATGCCTGAAACATACACCACGCTAACATGATGTCGTTTACTGGCAGAAGAGGAAGCGACCGATTATAGCGAAGTTATGCACGTCCACATCCACATGGCGGCCTGTTGATATTTGTGGTAGAGAAGAGAAATGACGCTTTTATCTGTTGGGATGTGTGAATCCCATAACAATGAGTTACTACTGCTGTGTGCTACAATGGAGCCCATAACTCAGTCTCCTTCTGCCTGCGTGATTACATCACCTGTGACATCTAAATTCTATTATGAGACCTCTCAATTATTGGCTCTAATTTATTGGAGAGGAATACAGTAAAGGCGATGAGTTAGAGATCTCTTTTATGGATTAGAAGAAAAATGTAACCTGTCAAAATACAGGCCTCAAGCCACTGGCCCATCATAGCGCAAGTTTCATTTTACTAATCTATTGGAGAAGAAGAAGAAAAAAAATAAAGATCAAATAAAGACCAGGCAGCACATTTTTCATTAACTGGTAGAAGATAGAAATGTTCTATATAGAATGTGTAATTGGAGAAGCGTTAGAAGGATAAGTGACGTTGCATAAATTAGGGCTTCTGTTTACGGCACTGTGGTTTTTTTTTTTACGTTTATCAATAAGTAATTTTATTGGTGTTTTTCCACTTGAATGTTTTTTTTGTTTTTTTTTCCTTGAGCTATATAGCGAGTCGACACTTTTCATAATGTAGCAGCTGAATCAATACGGAACACATGCTGGTTGTGTGACTGATCTATGCAGAGGAGAAGGTGTTAATGTGTGCGGCTGAGTGTAGACATGCACTGATGTATTGTATGGAAGTCCTCCTGTCTTGGTTTAATGGAAATATGGAACATATGTCCTTTGTTTGGTCTCATTTTTCTGGGCTCTTAAAGTTTTATCCTGCTCTACGTTTTCCAAATCTGCTTTTAATTAAAACTGTCTGTTTTGGGAGTTACCCTGACGCGGACCCTTCCTCACAGGAGAGAGAGGAGAACAATCAGTTTGATTTTATGTCAACACCCTAAATCCTTTCACTATAGTATAATCTATGCAGGTTGACATTCCACTTGTATCTTCCTGGCTAAAGGTGGTAAATGCCCAACGAATGCTCTGCATTTACAGTGGAAATTCACAAGATTTGTTTCGCATTTTTCTCCGTTAAATGTTTGCATATTTAGTAGGATGACCTTATTGGGTATTGCGTGGACCTTAGTAACATCTGGAACATTTGGTGAAACGTAGGATGTATCACTTGAGGAAGGCAGCAAATGTCTCCTTAATTACAAACAAACAATAAAGCACAAGCTGTCAGGTAGAAGAGGTGGAGATTCACTCTCGTAAATCTATACTTGACATGCATTAGGAGGCGGTCCGAGAATGCATAGCACAAGGTTTTTTTTGTGTTTATTTTTTTGCCATCTTATCTATTCTATGGTGTGCCTATTCTTTATCCTGTTAATTAGTGGATAAGGGCATGTTTCAGACCGTAATCTGCTGAGTTGAAATGAAGAAGGTTTGTATTTTTTTTTTTTTTTTTTTTTTTTATTGCATAACGATAGAGCAATGAAGGGTTCTGCAGACATCATAATAAACCAGAAGGCAAAATGTTGAGTTTCTTATATTGCGTGATATATTTAGGCTAGGGTTAGTGTCTTAGGGTTGGTGTTGGGATTAGTGTTAGCACTAGTGGTAATGTAAGTTAATGGGTTAGTGTAGAGATTAAGGTGAGGTGTTTAATACATCCCAGTGCTGCCTGAGGTTAGTGGGATTACACTTCTGCATGGCAGCAATTTAATAGTGCTCTCTCTGTTCTAACAATTTTTTATTTATTTATTTGTAATCAAATTTTATATGTACAGTACCTCCTGTGAGTTGTATAATAACCGCGATATCCGTTTCCGATACTACACCCAGCACTTCAAGGTGTAGCTTCACCTTCCTTTGATTTGTGATGTTACTCCCCTCGTAAGAGTCAGTGGAATGCATAGAATTTTAAATGTTATTTTAATCATTTTTATTCTATAGACAAGTGTGTGCAATGTATTGTAGTGTCTGCATGCAACATTTATTTTTCTTCCTGAATATCCTGTTTCTTTTCTGACTCAGACAAGTAGACAATCAGCTGTAGGACATGTTCCCATCGTTAAAGATTTCTAAGTGTTTTTATTTATTTTTTTTCCTCTGTTTTTTGTTTTCTTATCTAGATGTAATGATGAGCGACACAGACCTCACTGTTCAATGAAGCTTGGGATTCCTATCTGCACCCGTTAAGGAATACACAGAAAGCATCCCCAGGAATCCACCATGGTTACTCCTGGCCGCAGAATGCAAACTCATTGGCTGTTTCTGGTCATCGCCATCTTGCAGTGCACGGAAGGTAACATTTATTCATTTCTCTTGACTGTAAAAAAAGAAAAAAAGTCCTCATTGCTTTGATGTTTGTTCCACGTGTAACTAACCGGAATTACTATTTTAATCTACTCTGTGATTCCTGGTAAAGCTATTTTTGTGGCTCGGTCACAGGACAGCAGAGGAATTACGAAAGTACCTGTTTTGTAATAACATTTAGGATATAGTCTGTTGTACTTGTTCCTATTTTATTATTCAAAGTTGAGCTAAACATTCTATTTGGAGAGAAAAAAAATCAGTGAGTTTGGAATTCCCTATATGCACGAAACAGAATTCTGAGAGTTTAGATTCTTTCATTAGTGTAGAAAATGAAAAAGATGAGATAAATATAGTCGCCAAAAAATGGTTTGAATGGATTTAAAGGGCTACGGTTTTTCTCAAGTGAAAATTGGCTTGATTTTGCTGATGCTGTTTGTCGAATGAAAGTCTAAGTGTAATTTTAATTTGCATACTAGGATCTCCATAAATCAATTTATAGTGATATGAGTCATTCCGCAGTCTTTGTTATTCTTTATTTTGTTAACAGTGGTGTGCACTGTGTTTATGCTGAATCTACGTGGTATTGTTTCAGCATATTGGACTAAAAATCCTTATGATCATATGGCAGGCACAGGGTTTCTTTAAAAAATGTAAACCCTTTCATGCAGTTTTGTATGTATATGTGTGTGTGTGTATAGCTTACTGTATATGGATGTTTGCTTGTGTGTATGTTTGTCAATCCATGTGTGTCTATCTGTCTGTCTCATTTAGACTGTCTTTTGGCTGGAAAGTAATTGTGTACATATGCAGCCGTAGACAAAAACTCAAGTTTATTGCCATTTGTTTTGTTGTGTATTTTGTTTCTCATTCTAGGAGTGTTGTTGAAACAGAATAATTGAGAGCCTCTAGGTATATTTTATAAATTGCCTTACAATATGCAGATGTTACGCTTGACTTTTTTTTTTTTTATGTTATAGATTTATGTATGACCGCTTTAATCTCTGTTATGTCTCACAACACCTTTTTAAAAGAGAAAGTGAGGTTCTAGTCTATCACAAAAACAGAAAGGGCAGAGAGCATGTTCTTTATCTTCTCATCCTGTTCTATTTCAGTAATTTATTATGTGTGTGATAAAAAAATATAGCTCATAGGAAATTATTAACATAACTATACTAAAGATTGAAATATTTTATCTGTATTGCATGCGTACAGATCATAGTTTTAGAAACCTGTACTGCATGCATGATTATATCAATTATGCCCCCTAATGAATGATTAATAACACAGGGATCACCTCCATGCATTCTGTGGGGGACTCATGTAACTACATACAAGACCCTTTCTGCCCGAAGTCAGTGAGAGTACTGCTATTATAATGACAGCAGCTGATATAGCTGCTCTCCACGTCTGTAACTACCACTAATCCCAGGCAGGATTAGTAAAGTCCTTTACTTAACCCCTGCAGTATCCTTACACACCCCATACATTACCCTACACTACACAACACACTAACCCCTATATTACCCTGACAAACCACACTATTACAAAATATTATCCTCTACACTCCACGGACACTAAACACTATCCGTAACAATTAAAAATATCATATAATACATAACAGGGAAGTGCGTATTAGGGTTAGATAATGTCACCTTGCAGTTCTAGAGACATTTATAAATCATGTGACCTTTGCATGTACATGTGTGTGTTTTTAGGAGTGTAATGTGTATTATTATTATTATTGCTATTTATTTAGCGCCAACAGACAACGTAGTGCTTTACAATATTATTAAAGGTGGGATTTAACTATAAATAGGACAATTACAAGAAAACTTAGAGGAATGATAGGTTGAAGCGGACCCTGCTCAAATGAGCTGTATTTGTTTGTGTGTGTGTGTGTGTGTGTGTTTTATATGCGTGTAATAAGTGTTTAATATATATATATTATTAAATTATATACTTATATCTATATCGTACATACACACAGAGTTTTGACTAGCTATTTCAGGTTTTGCGGGGGCACCCTGATTCTATGATTCTCTGACCTTCTGGAAAAAAAATTTGCCCCAGTTCTATGAAATGTGACCTGCAGACAGCTGAGTTGATGATATGTGACTCAGTGGTCCTACTTTGCACTGTCTGCATTGATATATTTAGACTCCTGGGCCAGGAGCTCCCACTGCTTGTCAGTGTATCACACAGGTTCTCCTTTGCTTGTTCTGTTGCTGTGTTCAAGTGTAATTCCTAAGCACCACACTTTTTATTTTTTTTAAATTGTTTTATATTGTAACAGTCTATACTAATATGAACTCGTAGTTTCCTTGACAACTGAAAATGAACCAAACCTAAACCATTCCCTCCCCCTTTACTATTGTTCAAAGTCCCCCAGAACAGGCACTTGTTACTAGAATACACAGTCATGTGTGTGTGTGTACAAAGGAGGGTTTGAATTTAATTTTTTTTCTCTTTTTTTTTTTTTCCTCTCCTGTGGTTAGACGATTCTTTGAGATTTGTACACCTGGTAATTATAGCTTTTACGTAAGGATATTTATTTTTTAAACTTAGAGCAGTAATTTGACTTGGCATTCTGCTATTTTATTACTTGCAAATCTAGTCCGTGCTACTTCTATATATATATATTTATATGTGTGTGTGTGTGTGTGTATATATATATATATATATATATATATATATATAGGGCAAGCCTTAGGTGGTAGTGTAGGACCTGCCAAGAATGGGGTACTTTGATGCAGTTGGCAGGCTTATGCAATGTATGATCATATAATGTAACCAAACCCCCATTATTTTTTTATCTAGGTGAGGTGTTTTTAAGTAGTTCTATTTAGAATGAGAAATCACTGTTTAGTTGATGCAGTTGACAGGCTTATGCCATGTGTGATCATGTAATGTAACCATCCTCCCATTATTTTTCAGGTGAGGTGTTTAAATAGTACTATTTAGGATCTGAAATCTCTGTTTAGTTAATAAGCGAGTGCACTGGTTTGTATATTTTTTGTATTTAGGTCCCAGTAGCACCCTGTAATATATGCATGTTTAGGTGAGTGCAGCCCTTCTTACCTTGTGTGTGTGTGTGTGTATATATGTGTATATGTGTGTGTGTGTGTATATATATATATATATATATATATATATATATATATATATATATATATATATATATATATATATATATATATATATATAAAAACAGGTAAAGGGAGCACACTAGGACTTAATTTCAGTGAGACAAAATTATTTACTGTATCATGAAAAAATACATAACCTGTGAAAAATACTAAAAAATCGATGTTTCGACCCTCCTGGGGTCTTTATCAAGATCACGATATAATATTTTTATAGTTATTTTAATAGAGAAAGGCTGTCTGAAAATAAAATAATATATATATATAACATTTTCACAATCAATGAAGCTGTATCCAAACTTAGAGAAAAGGCTCCATCAAGCATAGTTTCAGATCATCTGTTTTTTTTTATTTTTATTTTTTATTTTAAAATTCATTTGCAAAGGCCTTCAGCTGGCTGATCGACTTGGAAATGTCTTAAATAATTGTAAGAGCGAATCCGTAGCCTTGTTTTATGTTTGGGATTAAATATTTTATAGCAATTAACTCTATCAGGGTTAGTCATTAAAGTGAGAAATCAAAGTGAATTTAACATTTTAAGGCAAAAATAATATTTCTCTAACTGAGCTATTTTTATTTTTTCCATTTTGGCTACTTTGAGCTAAAATTGGAAATTCACTGTGTATTAACTTTGAATTCTCACTTTAGTGAATAACTTTATAATTTCCAATAACATATGAGCCAGAGTTATATTTTGATGCTAAATGTCCTTATTGCAATTAAGAGTTATGAAAAATGCATGTCAACAGAGTGCCTTGCAAAATATAAAATACTTGCAAGGTTCCCTGATTTCTGCCTGTGAATTATCATAGTAATATAGATTTTTTTTCTATTCTGAAACGTCTGAAACATGCAGGAATTGCAAATTTTGATAAATGAACATGAGCCATTTTCAGTTAATACTGTACTTCAATGGGTTAATCTATAACTAAAACGGGCAAAGTAACAGTAGATCATAAAATAACTATTTATGAATGTACGTAGAGATTTTTGTCTTGTTTAATGATATAGAATTAAATGTCATAATATTGACGTAAAAGAAGATTCTTATTATGAAAACCCTTTTTTTATTTTTTTTTTATTTTTAGTATTAAAACCAAAAATGTAAATGTGTGTGATATTTTGTAACATACGTAAATAAGAAACACCTCTGGTCTTATCCTTCCTTTATGGGGCAGCCATCTTCAAGTCCTGAAAATCTTATATTTTAAATAATATATAAATCTAAAATCGTGAAAAAAAATGTGGTGTTGCTATATTCAAAGTTTACACAGGGGCTGGCAATAGCAAGCAAGTAAAATAACAACCGTAATAATAACTGCTAAAGCAGAACAACACCTATGTTACTGTTCGTCTTGAAGTCCTGTTTGGTCAGAAGCACTGTTTATTGACCAAAGACACACAGTAACCGAGAGCTGATGTGTGATCTCATATCCTGTCATCATACCCAGGGGCCTGGAATAGCATAACTATTCTCTGAGGCAGTTTCAATAAGTCAAATTGAGTATGATCTTGATGGAAAAACTGGAGTTTCTGGCCAGATAGAACTTAAAGATGGCTGACTCTGTGGTTTTAGGTTCAAACAGGAAAGGCACTAAAATGCACTTAATAATAATAATAATAATATTATGATATTTATAGAGCGCCGTCAAATTCCGCAGCGCTTTACACTTATATGTATGCATTACAAAAAAATGCTAAACCCCAAAATCTTTTATTTCCAAAAAATAAAAATGGTTTTAAATTGGTTTTCCTTAAAATTTTTAAGTCATCAAATGTCGTCTTTTTGTCAAGTTAACTGCTTGAGAAATGCAAATGGTATGTCTATTGTTATATGCATTTCTGCAATAAATTTGTTTTTTGAGAGCAGTTTTCACAGAGTGACTTGAGCCTTGAGAAGCAGTGTTTGGAGATAATTAACCATCCGTGTATAGATGCTTCACTTACTTGACTTTAGTAATTGTTGTGGTTAACAAAAAAAAAAAGTCAATTTATCTTACAGGAAACTTTCAACAAACTGGTCTTTCAAAGAACAAAAAAAGTGTAAAACAAAAACAGGTGCAAATGTTGGTTTCAGTTCACAAAGTTTCCAATTAAAAGTTCACTGTGGCAGCTTTGAAACTTGCCATAAAACTTTATGTGACCACCCATGTAATCTGGCACATTTGGTGGCTCTTATTCTTCCCATATTGCTGCTTTGTAAACTGCTGAAAAGAAGCAAAATTGATAGGTTCTTTGTGATCAGCAGTACCATATGAGGTCATCAATGCAAATGGTTTACAAATGACTGCCCATGAATTGGGACACAGGTGGCTAAAGTTAGATCCCTTACAACTTCTTTGATGTTTTATGTTAACTAGGGATCTACCTTTGGGCCATCCCTGTATTAGGTCATAGATCATCCTGCACACACACATTAATCTTTTGATCCAACATACCATCAGTTAATATTGCTTGGTAATGTATGGATGACTTCTCAACAAAGAACAATTTGGGGGCAAGGTTCTAAAAGTGGAACTATTACAGTGGAAATCACCTTTTAGCAGGAATTATCCCATAAATGCTATTTATACTTGCATAACCCTCAATGTATTCATGTTGGCCGTTTTCAAGATAATTTTTGTAATGCATCTCATCCAATTTAATTGAAATCATTATCACCAGAGATGATCTTCAATGAGTCCTACACCCATTGTCCTTAAATTAGGAAGCTAATCAGGCACAGATCAGATGCATGCTTGAATGATACATGTTAAGCCAGTAATCATTAACCATGACAACCCAAATTTTTGTAAATGTTATTTTCATCATGAGTTGTTAGCTTCATCACCTACATCCGAGTTGCTATAGTTATCAACCACCAAACTTCTTAAGGCAAACGACTTTTAATGTATTGACCAGTGTAAAATTAATCCTGTTAATTAAACTTATGCTGATTACTTTCTGTGCCGTTTCTAGCGGGCTTTGAAAATAGGTCTATATAGAATCTCCTTTCCCCGTCCAACTGGAATATGCTGTAAATAAGAAATGCCCTCTCTTTTAATAACCGTGTACGTTTTAAGTGCCATTTCCCTCTAGCATATGGCTTCCTGAAACCACATCATGACTGTATATATGATGTCAATCAGAGTGGTATACATATTATCCATAACCAGTGATCTGCTTTGGGGAACCGAAAAATTCTGTGAATGTATTTACTTTTCATACGTGGATATTCCACAAAATCCCCGTGGATCACCGTACATGTTAAATCCGGAGATGCTTTACTCCGACCCTTACTTGTGAAATGGACACATTGCCAAATACAACACACTAGAAAAAAATTGTAGTGCTTAATCTGAATGAAAAAGCATTAAACCGGAAATAAATATTTATGCTAGAAATCTGAATGCGAATCAATGCTGAAACCGGCTGCTAAACTTTGAAACAGAAATTTTATGTACTTTAAAAAGCTCGTGCAGCTGTTTTTAGAAAATGAAATTAATTCCCTGCTGTTAATCTTGTATGTTTCTGTACAATTTTTAAGAGATTCCAGGTGTACGCAAATTACTCATTAGGCCATAATGAACATTTCTTCCAAGCAAGACAGACATTTCATTGCTCTGGTTTGTCTCGCTTGGTAGAAAGCAGATTGCTTTCCAATACATATTTTATTTATTTTTTTCCTTCAAATTTTAGAAAGTGTAAAGGGAAGCCTTATTGTGCGGCAGAATAGTTAGTTTAACATCAGTTGGGTAGGTCCACTCTAAAGCCAAATGTTTTGAGTGGCAGATTGAAGGACATTTTGAGAAGGATTGCAAAGTCAGGCACTTAATAACCATCATCAATGTTTTGTAGCTTAAAGGGACAGTGCTGCAGCACTTCCAGTAATTACGGTCTACCCAAATTTGGGTAAGCGGAGACTGTATCCATTAGTGCTGATAGATTTTGCTAAAATTTTCTTATTTGTGTATTTTGTCTTATGAGAAACACTCTAGAATTGTAGAAGATCTCATTAACCACTTATGGACCAAATATTTTCTATTGACACATTTGTAACTCGTCATCGTTTAAAAAAATAAAATAAAAAAAAATGTATTCCTTTTTAACCCCTTAACCCCTTAAGGACCAAACTTCTGTAATAAAAGGGAATCGTGACATGTCATACATGTCATGTGTCCTTAAGGGGTTAAGGACCATACTTCTGGAATAAAAGGGAATCATGACATGTCACACATGTCATGTGTCCTTAAGGGGTTAAAGGGGTTAAATATTTTAAATGGTTAACGAAAGGGGATTATCCTTTAAAGAATCTCATAATTTAAAAATAGACTCTACTTTTGTGCTGGTAGTTATGGAGTCTTTTCTTTTTAAGGAGTCCTCAGTAGTCATTAACTTTCAGGAAATTCCCTCCCTCCCGGTTCTTATTACTTAAGTAATCTCTTGGCTCCAAATTGCAGGCAGAAAGAACATGCATTTATGCCACTAAAAAGAAAGGCACAGAGAGACAGTAAAACTGACTTTACAGGCCAGTAAAAAGACCAAGAATCATAATGGTAATATTTAGAGAGAGAGAGAAAAAAAATGGTATGTATGAAATCCCGAGAGTGATACGGTAAAGCAAGAAAGGAAGTGGCGGCTGAATCAAAATGAGTTTATATAACCACATTGTAACCAAAAAATTTACCAAAAGAGAAACTCCCAATTATTAAATTGCTCTCAAATTGCACATCTGTTGTAGCTTTTATCGGGAAGGGAAGCCTGTTAAAAGTAGAATTTACTTTTTATGCGTCCATGGATTTTATATTGGAGCGATTCAACCAGTGATTTTGTCACATTTTCTTTTAAAGCACAAAACACATAATCTGATTTTACTTGCCAAACCCGCAGCTTTTATGGCTCACCTTCCATTTGTGTCCAAATGTTACGTTTTCGTACCCGCTTTCTATCCGATAGGATCTATCTTTAAGTGTCCATGCATCAAGTGGTTAACTTTCATAAAGCAATGTTTCAAATGGTGACGCTTCAGGGCAGGCTGTGTAGGCTCAGATAGTGTAGGCCATTTTAATATTTTAAGTGTCGGGAAAGAAAGAAAAAAAGAAAGAGAGGATATATCCATGGAGATCTATATAAAGCAGACAGAAACAGATCATGGCAGCAGCAAAAGTTCAGGCTATTGCATTGCCCTAGCTCCTGGGATTAAAGTGTTACTCCAAGCACCATGATCACTTAGCTGATTTGAAGAGGCTATATATACAGCTGTGAAAGATTGCACATACAAAGTTTCACATTTTTGCTGTCGGAGGTGTAACTTCGACAGCGTCATCAGGTAGCCAGCTCTGCAGAAGACAGTTGTTGTTGTTCAGTCAATGAGAGTTAATTCTCGATGTTTAGAGGGAAACCCATTCTAAAATAGGGCTAGGGTAACTCTGGAGTACTGCACAGAGTAACTCTAATTCCACTAGATTTAGTATTTTCTACTCCCAAGAAATAAAAACAAAAGTTGTGTAAAGTACTTTATTATTTATGTCAAGAGTTTTTCTTTTTTTTTTTTTTTTTTAACACTATACCTTTTTTTTATAGGGGTTCGATATCCGGTTCTTGCTTTTAACAAATTGGGTGCTCTGTTCAATCACATGGGCTTCATTAAAGGGATTCTCCAAACACTATAACCACCTGCTCCTTGCATAGATTATGATACAAAATGGCCCCCTGTCACAGACACCCTGTGTTCTGTTACTTGTAAGTGTAGTGATTTATTAGTGTCACCCGCTCAGTAATGTCACAGGTTGACATTATGCTTCTTCTTGCCAGTACAAATACTTGTATGACCCATACAGTCATACATTTTCTTGAGAGTCCTGAAAGTGGCTGTGAGGCTACATCTAGCAATTCTGGGACATTCTAAAAATTGTACAGTCCTCATGGAAATAATCCTAACATTCCTGTACATTTCATTACTTGTAGATCTCCCCCCCCCCTAACCCCCTTCTCCAGAATTGCTCTGTATATAAACCACAATGTCTATGGAGTCTCCACCTTCTTATATTTAAGGTGGAGGGATCTTTAGAGGGTTGACACAGGATTTGACAAACCCCAAAGGTTTTTTTGTTTTTTTTTTTGTATTTTGGATAGTGTTTAAAATTCTGTAGTAACACTTGCAAAAATAAAATGATTCTAAATTCTTTGTAGTCGTAAAATAAATCAGAAGAGAATAAAACGGGCCAGTCAGTCAACCGGTTGGATCCTAAAAGAGTTTTGATTACTCGTAAAACAACGGGGGGCCATTACTTGCCAACTCTGGTTTGCCTGTGGACTCTATACCTTTTCTATTCTCGATGTTTGTTTAGAGGGAAACCCATTCTGAAATAGGGCTATGGTAACTCTGGAGTACTGCACAGAGTAACTCTAATTCCACTAGATTTAGTATTTTCTACTCCCAAGGGAAAAAAAAAATAAGTTGTGATAAGTACTTTATTATTTATGAGTTTCTTTTTTTTCTTTTTTTTTACACTATGCTTTTTACACTATCCTTTTTTATAGGGGTTCGATATCCGGTTCTTGCTTTTAACAAATTGGGTGCTCTGTTAAATCACATGGGCTTCATTAAAGGGATTCTCCAAACACTATAACCACCTGCTCCTTGCATAGATTATGATACAAAATGGCCCCCTGTCACAGACTCCCTGTGTTCTGTTACTTGTAACTGTTGTGATTTATTAGTGTCACCCGCTCAGTAATGTCACAGGTTGACATTATGCTTCTTCTTGCCAGTACAAATACTTGTATGACCCATACAGTCATACATTTTCTTGAGTCCTGAAAGTGGCTGTGAGGCCACATCTAGCAGTTCTGGGACATTCTAAAAGTTGTACAGTCCTCATTGAAATAATCATAACATTCCTGTACATTTCATTACTTGTAGATCTCCCCCCCTAACCCCCTTCTCCAGAATTGCTCTGTATATAAACCACAATGTCTATGGAGTCTCCACCTTCTTATATTTAAGGTGGAGGGATCTTTAGAGGGTTGACACAGGATTTGACAAACCCCAAAGGTTTTTTGTATTTTGGATAGTGTTTAAAATTCTGTAGTAACACTTGCAAAAATAAAATGATTCTAAATTCTTTGTAGTCGTAAAAAAAATCAGAAGAGAATAAAACGGGCCAGTCAGTCAACCAGTTGGATCCTAAAAGAGTTTTGATTACTCGTAAAACAACGGGGGGCCATTACTTGCCAACTCTGGTTTGCCTGTGGACTCTATACCTTTTATCTCCCATTTGTTACATGGTAATTGAAACCAAAAAGGCTAGAAGTACAGTTCTGTTTAGGTGTATATGTAATACACATCACCTGATACAGGTTTATTGATTGAAAGTGGTTTTGTATTAAAGAAACACTTAACTTGCAGTATCCTGACAGGTCAACATGTATGTTTAGGATGCCATAAAAATACTGCACTTTACATTAAAAAAACAAAACAAAAAAAAAAAAACTGTCTGTAATTTTCTCACATCCTACAATATTCAGTCCACAGTGTATGAAGGAGCTCAAGGCCATTTGGGGGCAAAAGGATTGTTATTTTGCAGTCATTGTGTAATCAGGTGAATACAGGACATTCTTTTGATGCAGGTTGTATGTGAGCTACACACAAAACGTCAATCCAGATCTACTTGGAGTTTATCCCTCATTTATAACTATTGCCTACCATGTGCCACTCATTAGGGTCACTGATTGCTACTCTGGGTCCTGATCATTCTGCTAGACTTAAAAGGGTTAACAAAAACTACATAGAATTAAGTAATTACTATTTCCGTAGAGGGTTTGGCTTTTCAAACAGAATTGTTATCCTCCCTCTAAATGCTTTTTATTTGTTCTGGGTTTAACTGCACAACACAATGAATATGTGGCAGGTTGATGCACGCAAAGCGACCTCTGGGCAAAATGACAGTCATTAAAATGCTTTGTCTGCCTTTTGTGCTTACAGCAATGTGTCTGTATAGTCAGTGGTAGCCACTCCTTTAAGTCTGTGAGCAGTCAGCCAGCACGTGAAAGGTTAATGGTTATAGTGAGCTTGTGTCTTAAAACCAATCTGGGGTAAAATCAGGTGAGGGTTATTTTTCCTTCCTTAATGGGACAGCAGTAACTTTTACTATAAATAAATGGGATGTGGCCACAGATTTAGTACCAACCCTTTGTGTTTAGGGAATTTTTTGTGTTTTTTTTTAATATAACTGAAACTGTAAATGTGTTTTTTATTTTTTGTTTTCATATTTTTTGTTCTTTTTTTTGTTATAGATCCACCCACACCGTGCTTTAAAAGCTTGTTCATTCCCAGGTCTGACTCAATCTCCAAAGAACTCATTTGTTGTAGTTGACAGAGATTAAAATGTCATCGTTTCAGTTCCCTAATCCTCTTGCCGGTGTTAGCGCACCTTTCAGATCACTAATTAGCCCTTTTCGCCCTTTCAAGACAAAACAGTCTGCATTAAATGCTACTTTCCCATTCCTCTGAACTTCCCATTTAAATTTTTCCGATTTTTGGTATTAAGTATCACTTATTTGCAGCTGCTTTGTCGATGGATCTGCAATTACATGTATTGCCCTAAAAACAGATTTATAGCTGGGAAATTGCTCTTTTGTACTTGTAAAGTAGTGATGTATATCTTTTGCAGTCAAGAAAAAAAAAACTACAACAAACTTTTTTTATTTAGAGGGAAAAAAAATAGAACATATCGAAATTCCGTTTAATTTTTATTTATTTTTTGTAGATAAAAACACAATTTGTAATTTTTTTTTAATAAAGTTGAGAACTTTATTCAGCGTTCTGTAGCTTTTGAATGGATGGGCACTGAATCCTTTGTTTTTCATTTCTGGTCTCTTTAGCATCACACGTTTCAAATGTAGTTTAATTTACAGTTTTATGTAAGGTCCAATGAGTGCTCAATTTCAAGATATATATTGGAAATTAAAGTATGTATAGAAAATGATGTATTCTGCTGCTTTGTTAAATCTTGCATGTTTACAAACGGCTGTGTGCAATCCTTTCTTTCTTTTTCCCCTGTAAGTTTGTTCCAATGTTTAAACCAACAAACACTCCTGGTATTAACTTTAATCTCACCTTCTGTTTGGGCCAGACAGTCTCTCAGTCGGCGTGATACCTGGCCTTATTTGCTGTGAGATCAGCCTCTCCAGGCAGCTTTCCAATGTCTCAGTAGCATTAATTGGCAGGTAGTAGTGATATATGACTAACAGACTGCATCAATATGCCACTATAACTATGCCCCATGCTTTCTACTAAGGACTTATTTTAAAAGCTGAATTATGACATTCTGTTTGAGTTTTTAATATATTCAAATATTTTACTGGAAAAAACAGGAAAACTTTGCAGCCATTTAAATGACAGTAACTAACTACGGTATTTGAATTAACTTTGTGTTTGGTTTAATTTGGGGTCCTAATTATTGCTAACTTACGTGCGTAGATTTCAATTACAGAAGACAGCAGGGATTTGTAACTAAGGCAACGGATGGAATCATTTGACAGAAAGTAGTTTCTGTTCTCTTGATTAGGTTAAACTGGAATGTTAGAAAATTGAAACTCTTGTCAGATAAAACCCAGACACAAGATTACTCTCCATCCATAAAAGGGAATTCTTTCTTCGAGTTGTTTCAGATAACTCCCCCACCCCCCCATGTCCTCAGATTGACAGATTTCTTTCTCTTTGAGTCCCCAGCGATCGCGCACTCAGTTTACTGCAGGTGACAATAAGACAACGCATTTCGACTTCTCGTGAGTTGTGGTGTTCTCTGTTTTTACCTGCACTCAATCTTCCATCTCCAGACATGAAAGATGTTTTTGACACAAAACAAAATTTAGTCTTTCCACTTGTTAGATCCGGGGCTCTTAGAGAGGGACACAGATACTCAGAGATCCAAGTACAAATAAATTACTTAGACTGATTTAAAGGCCACTTTTGTAGAACATTTATAAAATCAGCTTTTCCTTTTTTTTTTTTTGCCTCCTACTGTGTGATTTGGCAGAAATCCTTTCTTCAGCAAGTATGCAGTGTTTTACCAGAGCTCTTTATAAATAAATTGGGTTTTCTAATAATTTGTTCAGCTGTGATCTTTCTTATTTAAAATACATAAATAAAAAATGCATCTGTACGTTTTCTTTAGACTCACTGCTGTTGGATTCGGGATTCACTGGCAGCAACTTGTCCTTACAAGCCATGCTTTCTGTTGAGAAATTCTATAATTATCTAGGGATCCAGGAGGGGGTAGGCAAAATACTGCAAAACCATCCACTCCGCACACTATATGAAAGCTTTTCATGTGATGAGGTGTGTTTTTAATTTGGAATTGTATAGCTGGCAGTCAAAATACTTTATGATTTTGGCTTCATAAAGGTTAGTATAAGGGCAATGATTGAAATTCGGTTCTTGTGTATTTTTAGGGAAATAAAACCTGATTTATGAATTTGTATTTTCTTGTGAACTGTATGTGTCTTATACCCTTTTTTTTTTTTCTGACAGTCGTACTTGTTTTCCTTACGTAAATTACTAACTAAGTTAGATACCCAAAACAATAGGGGTCCATGGAAAATCTGGGAAAATTGTACTGTAAATTGACATCGCTACAAGACTTATGGGAATTGTAGTCCAATAGCAGCTTAACAGCGAAGTTTGATTCTTAAAGGCTTTATTTGCTAAACAGTCAAGTGCTTTGTGTTGCAAATTTGCAACATGCAGGCAAATATATATATATATATATATATATATATATATATATATATATATCTTTACTACTTGTCTTTTATGACTTAAGTTTAGTAAATTTGTGTTTATCTCAAATCAATGTTCTACAATTTAACCCCCTAACTCTAACTAATGGTAATGTTAATCAATTTAGGACAAAGAGATAATCCCTTAATGATTGAATGTGTCATTATGAGGGTTAAAGAACAAGTAACTGATAAAATAATGAGAAATTTAAAAAAAAAAAAAAAGGCATAGGAAAAAACAAAAACGGAACCAACCGTTTATCCCAGGTAAACAGAAAGTAGATTTTCAAACATCCAGTGTTTGTATAAGTATGGCGTTTCAATAAACATCTTTAGTTTCTCTTCGTACCTGTTTAGATTTGGAAAAAGATAAAGTGGTTTCTAAAAAAAAAAAAAAATCAGAAACAGGTAATTTTGCCAGTTAAACAGGAAGGTGATATTCAAACATTGAGATATAGAAATAATACAGTTATTTACATTAGCTCGTAAAAATGTAAGGAAGTGATTCCATCACGACTAGCAGCACATTGTAGAAATCTTTGTTCTCAAATCAATAACTGGCCTCGTGGCTTAGTTCAACTTTTTTATAATTTGTTTTTAAACCATTTTGATTTACTTTTACATCTTATCTGCTAATTTCAAAGCTTGACACATTCCAAATATGTTATCTGAACGTGTTCTAGAACCTGTGACTGATTATTGGTTGTAGCCCACCATGCCACAGTTCATGTTTTGCTTTTGACATTTTATGAACTAGCCCAGCTCTGTTTGAAATTGCACACTTTGCAAGTAAAATTTCCTGGCTGCTTGGTTTAGTTGCTAAACGCCAGTCATTGGGATTAGCAGACCCTTTCATTCATTCTAGATTTTAAGGGGTCTAATTTACACAGAATTAGATGAAAAACATGTCAAGAGGCCACCTTCCGAACACATAATCAGCACAATCTCTGCTCCTGGAGAAAAAAAAGAGGGCTTATACATCACATTTTCATGTCAGCTTTTCAGCCGATCAACCTTCTGTGATACAACCATTTTCAGTGAATATGAAATGCAGTCTTCCTGATGGACAAAAAAAAATATGCTCAATGTGTAAATTTCACTCTCTGTTAGTGGAGCAGCTTCTCCTCTCGATACATCCCAGCACTCACAAGCCGTGACCTTTTTAATTACAATCATTTCCATAAACCACACATGCAAATGTAGTTTTCACCTGGAGTATTGCCCACATTGATGTACCTTTTTGAACAATCTGTTCAAAACTACCAGATTTCGGAATTAACGTCTACATCTATTTTATAATCTGTAGTAGCATAATCCGTTTGAGATTATTTGTATTGTTGACCATTCACTGTAAATGTTGAGTGTAATTTACCAGTTTGTCTTACTGGCCTAATTAATTCCTACATATTAGCAGTGTGGGTAGGCCAGTGTGACGAAACCAACCTCGCCACTGGGCATTGGAGAAGCCTGTTTGCCTGCCTCCTACCTGCTGACTATGGCCCCTTGAAAATTGGTACGTTTAGAGAACTATATTTGGGCATATTGTATTTTATTGTGCGACTGCTGGCCCTTTAAGCACAGTGAATGGTATTTTATTGTACTGCTGCTGGCCCTTTAAGAACTGTCTGGGGACATATTGAGACTTTGGGTAACAATACCCTTTAAGACTATGGCCCCTGAAAAGTATGAACTTTTATTGTGTGTGTATGGCCCTTTAAGAACCGTCTGGGGACATCTTGTAACTTTGGTGAACAATGTCTCTTTAAGACTATGTCCCCAGACCTGTAAAATAACTTGTTCCTGGCTTTCTCCCACTTGGTTCAGTAAATAGGGCTTACTGAACCAAATACCACACAGGCGGGCCACCCAGAAGCTAAAGTGTGCAGGCAATTTACCTCCCAGGCTGTGAGGTTACTGCCGGTTAATTGCACGTGGCGGCGGCCATCTTTGTTCAGTCGAATGCGGTCAGCGGTGTATGCTAAAGATTCTGTGGAACTAAAATCGGCTACACATTCTGCCGAACACCGCTGACCCTTACCTTCTCCCATACGGAACTTGCAGCTCCAGAGACTAAGTCCCGTTCGAAATGGGACTTAGTCGTTTTTCCGCATGAAATTGACCGACCGCACAGCCCAAATCTATGGAACTGTTTTGGGCAGGAAATTGTGCTTGCGGTCGGTCATAAAGGACTTCCAGCTAACTTTTGATCCACTGGAGGGATTTGGCTGATTTTTGGAAGGGTTTATGTTTGAAGTGTGCTGAGTTCAAATATGTAATGATTTTTGTTATGAATATTGGATGTAGGGTTTTAAAGTTATAGCACATGTATAAAAACTGTATTTTCCCTGGCTGTAATAATTATGTTAACTGGTTATCTGAGGGGAGGGAACTTGTGGGTTGTAACCGTTATGCTATTGGCTGTTTTACCCCGCCCCTGTGGGCGGTCTTTTATGTGTAAGATGGAAATAAAAGCAGACTGGGTGTGCTAGCACCTCAGATCATCTTGTACCTTCATGAAGTTTCGGCTCATGTTTGGGGGGATTGGAGAACTACACTCTGGGGATTGCTATAATCACTATACTCCCCAGGGTATAATCGCTGAGCTCTGCTAAGAGCTGGTTCCTGTTCCTGCGCTCTGGAATTCGGAGAGGTCCATCTACTGGAAGCTAGACCCTGGTCTTGGGTCCAGAGTGGGTAGCGTGGCGAGACCCCAACCAAGCTGCGGCGGTTCGTGGGAGTCTACAGTGGTTATGGTGTCTGGTGGAGTGCTTGGAGACCTCGGAAAGCACTAGGAGCATCCGTCAGCGGAGGGTACCCGGTCGGGGTGCCAGCGGTTCCGTTACAGCCAGCATTCCACAACAAACTACAGTATTTTGTAATCTGTATAAATGTGTTGCAACGCTCCAAAGCGATGAAGCCCACTGTAATATACGGTACGCGTGAATGTGTTACAGAGCTCCGGCTCTGCAAAGTTTTTATTTTAAAGCATCAAGGTCTAGATTTAATTTTTCACGTCGATCAAATGATTCTAGTTTCAAGAAATTTAATCATTCACTGTATAATTTATAATCTATGATGAAGCAGTTAATGCCCCAAAACACGTGTAACACTTTATAAATGCATTTAAAATTCAGCCATGTAATTATTGGGTCATAATATTTGATAGTCGATGGGCTGTCACCATTACTATCAACGTATATGCACTAGCCAAGCACTTTGTATAAAAGAGCTCCAATGGCTAGATATCAGCTTACGGGCAGGGCTCTCTTACCCCATGTATTTGTATGTGTATATTGTACGTTTCTCAACTAATTGTACAGCGCTGCGGAATCTGTGTGCGCTTTATAAATAGCAATAATAAAATAAATAAAATACTGCATATTTCAACATTTTGAAGATTTTTTTATTTTTTTTAACTTTTTTTTATTTTTTTGCATTCAGTCCTATAGAAAATTTGACATTCCTTCTATGGAGCCTGTCTGCGAAACGCGTGTGTCAGGGGCTCTAGTGATACCCATCTAGTAACGAGACCAGAGACTTGTATCTGACCGCACTATCAGATTTTTTCAGATGGGATAATTTTTGTATTTCAGCTAGCATTTTAGACTCTTAGGAGGAAGGTAGCCTTTAGAATAGAGTTAGCACTGGTATATTTTCTTCTCTAGGGGCCCTTAATGGCACAGATTGGACTTTATTGGAATTAAATTTGGAGGAATTATCTTTTGACATCTACCTATTGGGGTGGTGGTCTCTATAATTGGATGCATTCGATCCTATATTTTTCTCTATAGGTTACTACTGCACTCTAATTATTAAGTCCAGGAGACCAATCTCCCTTCTCTCTTAATTGTAATATTTATATATTGTCTGAGAATATTTTAGGATGATTTTCTCAATAAAAGTTGAGCTTTAAAACATTCACCAATACGTCCACCTGCCTAGATCTTATTTTTTTAATACACTCCTTTTTCTTTTTGGTTCATTCTAATTTTTAGGGTTACCCCCTTGTAGGAGTGTATTGATTATATCTAGCGCATTTCTTGTCCTCTTTTTGTTAAACGGTATAACATAACTATCAATGTAGAAGCAGTTAATGCCCCAAAACATGTGTAATACTTTGGTAATGTATTTAAAATGCAGCTGTGTCATTAGTGGGTCATAATATTTGATAGTCAATGTCACCATTACATTCAACATATATGCATACAGCATATTTCAGCATTTTGAATATTTTTTTTTTGCATCCAGTCTTATGGAAAATGTTACATTTCTTCTGTAGAAGCCAAAATGTTTCCAGCGTCCCAAACTGATGATAATATGTTAATATCGGAGCCTAGATACACAAAACCTTTCTTTAGAATTGTGTGTTTCCCAGATTCCTGCACATCTGCTAGTTCCATTACCATTAATTCAGCATTTGCATTAATTCCACGTGAGTCACTATCCTTCATTTTTTTCCCCATCACGTTTTATAAGTTTGTTACATGGTTTACACTTCTATATAGGGCTTAACGTTTGGCAGCTTTATCATGCCTCTAATTTTGCTTTGATGTATATGGTTTGTTATTACTGTGGATTTACTAGGTATCAGATGTGTAAAATGCTAAAGAGAATTTACCTCCTGCTAATTTGAAAGTGACTGTACTTCAAGATTTCTAAACTAAAAAGCATGAACCTAGTCACGGACAAGAAGTTAAAAAATTAAAGTGAAATTGCTATAATAATATCCATAATGAAAAATACTCTTGAAATGTTCTGAGCAATACATTTTTTAAAGGGACACTATTGTCACCAGAACAACTACAGCTTAATGTAGTTGTTCTGGTCAGTATAATAACTATATGCATGCATTTTCATGCAAACACTGCCTTTTAAGAGAAAAGGCAGTGTTTACATTGCCCATAGGGACACCTCCAAGTGGCCACTCCTTCAGATGGCCGCTGGAGGTACTTCCTGGCTCAGTGCTGCACAGTATTTTCTCATTGATTCAATGCATCTCTATAAGGAGGAACTGATTGGCCCAAATGGTGTGTGACTCCACCCACTTGCCAATTTTAGCCAACCCAATGTTTCCCCGTTGTATTGGCTAAAAATCGGCAATTATGATGATGTCACCAAGGGGGCGGAGCTAGCGCCGGCAGACACAAGCGGCTCTGAAAATAAGGTGAGTTGTATTAACTTTTAAGGGGGCTAAGTGAGGGCAATCTACCTAAATGGTGGGTTAAACACTATATGGTCAGGAATATCATTTACAACAAGAACTATTCCTCTTATTTACACAGATTGAGTTCTAAATACATTTTATTACCGTTTAAAGACAATTCATGTAGAGTATTATTGCCATGAAGCTCTGTTATACACTCAGAAACTCCAATAATATGGAGCTCCTAGAAAAGAGGGACATTAGGATAGAAAAGTGGGACGACAGAGAGATTTGGGTTCAAAATGGGGACATTTGGGATAATGTGTGTGTGTATATATATAATAATTATTGTGCTTGTATAGTATATATACCGGTAATTGATTTTAGACTGTTAATATGTAGCAATAAGGGGTGCTCTAAGCACCATTACCTCTGCAGCTCATTGTTTTGAGAGAGATGTCAAAAACAGGGACATTTCCCGGCACCCATTAGCAGTAAAATCCACAATGTGTGGTGTGTATGAATGTATCACAGAACTCCGTGATATTCTGCAAAATTGTTATTGTGGCGAAACCAACCTCGCCACTGGACCCTGGAGAAGCCTGTTTGCTAGCCTCCTACCTACTGACTATGGCCCCTGGGTTATTTTGGGCATATTCTACTGTATATTGCTGCTACTGGCCCTTTTAACAGCATCTATGGACATATTGGGACTTTTGGGACTACTGTCCCTTTAAGACTGTGAAGCATATTCGAGTGTACTGCCTGTAATATTATATATGTATTTATAGATGTGTTAAGTTTATCCTGGGTGATTTGTATGCAGCATTCTGATTGTTCGGTAGAATCACTCCATTCAGTCTATTGAGTGAAACTACCGAACAACCAGACCACCCAGGAATGAGTGTGCCTCCAATTACCGTTTGCAACAATGGCAATCAGTGCAGTCAGTGCAGTGTGGTCTTTGTCCTCTGGGTGGCCGCCATTCGGGAAACAAACACGTGGCGGCGGCCATCTTAAACTACCGAACAGCGGTGTTTTGTCGTCGAGTGTCTGGAACTAAAATCGGACACTTGACTAGGCAAACACCGCTGAGACCTCCATACTTCCAGAAATTCGTATGGAAACTACCGAATGACCCGCCGTTCGGTAGAAAGAGCCCCATAAACAAGGGAATTCATTCAAACCCTCTCCAGGCTCTATAACACAGGCAATTCGCCTGTTTTCATTCCCTTGTTTGTGACCGACCGCAGGGCCAAAATGCATGGAACTGTTTTCGGATACTTTACCCATGCGGTCGGTCAAATCTTTGGAACCCCATATCTCACGAACCATTCATCCGAATTACTTGAATTTTGAATATGTTGTCCCCCTGAATAAGGGCTATCCAGCGATGCTGGATTTAAAGGTGTACCCCCGGGTTTTGGGGTACATCCAGAACTTGGCTGAAAAAGTGTACCGGATAATTGGGTTTAATGTTATCTGAGGGGAGGGGATGTGTGGGCTGAACCATGTATGTGATTGGTTATTTTATGCCTCCCCCTGGGTGTGGCCTGTATGTGGATTAGTGTAATAAAAGCCAGGCTGGATGAGCCAGTCCTGAGTTCCTGTTTTAACCTCAAAGTGATGTGTCGTCTCATTATTGGGGGAAGGATTTATTGTATGCTGTTCCAGTTGACTGCTAGGGGTACAAGCCTATTCGTATGGTTCCTATTCAATGGTCTACAGCATTCATACGCTTGGGAGAATTTAAAGGTTTCTTGGATTCGGTGATTATGGTGTCTGGTGGAGTGCTTGGAGTCCTCTGGAAGCGCTAGGAGCATCTTTTAACTGAGGTACCAAGTCGGGGTGCCAGGTGATCCGTTACAGTTATATTAAAGCATTGAGGTTTAGAAGAAACTTGAAAATGACACATTTATTATAATGAATATATATCTTCATTAGCATCTTGGTAGGATGTTTCAAAAATGTAACTTTTACCCAGGGAGTTGGAGTACTGCGTTGTGTCTGATGTCATACTCATGATTGCTGTAGATACCTACCATCCTCTCTCACTTATCATGTTCTGTAAAGTGTAACAGATTTAAGCAAGCCTCTCTTTGTCTCATGCAGAATATATTAACACAGCCGATTTGGTGTACAAGCAAAATACAGGTCAGCCCTCTACTTGGGAGAAATAAAGCTATAAATCATTATTGAAATGTCTAGTAGAAAATACTTAATTATTTGTCACAAGGTAAATAGCAGACAGACGTTTTTACATGTGCATGTCTATATGTCACCGGCAGTCCCATATCTTTTGATTAAAGGTGATGATGGAGGGTTAAACCCAGATTACGAGAGCATCTTAGCTTGTATTGATTCTGTCAGGCTTGCTTCTGTTTAAACAATATAAAAATAGACACTTCCAAGTGCCATATCTCGTGTGTAAGAGAAGACGTAGAGTGTGTCCATCACTCACAAGCAGAAGGGATGAACCTGCATTTTGCCGTCCAAGTGAAACTTGGCCAACTGCTGCTATGTTTCCAAATGTTTGGCCAATATGTCCACGCACTTTGCTTGTCTTTGATGTGTGTCTCGATCTGTAATGTCAGCTGGTCAAGATCAATTTCACATTTTTGTTTGCGTTTACATCTTACATTTATCTTGCTTTCCTCCAGGATTGTATATTTATGGTCAATTCTCTCTCTACTATCCGTTTGTTTCAGTTTGCCAATTGAGCACTACAAAATATTGAATACAGCGTGCATTAAAAGAACGTATACATGTTCGTATTGGTAATTGGTCATTTTACTTTTATAAAAAATGAGTGACCTAATATATGTAAAAATTAAAATGCAGATAAAATATTTACATGTCAGTATTTGTTTCACTTTGTGCTAATAGGGTACATTACAGGTGTGTGGCATTTCTGTAAAAGATCGACTTGCCCAAGAGACTAAAGTTGCAACACCATCTATTTGTCCTGTCACAAAATATCAGTTACAAAGTGTAGGGGCCCTTGCCCATACGCACTCACACACTGCGATACACAATGACTAACCCAAACACTCTCATTAAGACAGAAACACTGACCTAAAGATACCTGCACACACGCACACACACTCTCAGACCCATACATACAAACACACACAGATAAACTAGCACACACTGAAACACATACAGTACAGTTCCAATACATATTTTACATTATCAGCAGCCTTCATTGTCCATCAGTCGGTCTGTAGCTTGTCCCCTTCCCTCCATGCGCAGAGTGTCGGCTGCTGGGATATGACATCATGATCTTGACAGGCATATGCTCTGTGCAACGTGAGGAGCAGCTGCCGTTCTTCACACCTTCTCATGCCTACCTTGTGGTGTACTGTGGCCCCATTTAGCTCTAGACTAATGCGGACTTACACTGCACCAACACTTTCCTCCATTGCCTGCGGCAGAGCTGAAAGAACAGAACTACTCTACTCTCCCAGTGCCCAGAAACGTCCCAGGCATCGGGCGGTATAAATTCCACATTCCTTGTAGTTCAATAGAATGTAAGCAAATCATGCAGTGAATTTAATTAGTTCAAATGTAAATGGAAACTCCAGTCTACTGTTGACCATTTATTTATTTATAAACTTTGCAGGTTCTGTAGTGCGCTCTGGAAGCATATTTGCCAACATTATTTTAAACCGGCACCTGTATTACACTTTATAAGGAGGATGGGACAGGGGCTCAAAACTGCTGGGACAGTCTAAGATGCTGAGGTGGTTATGGAGAAAATGCAAACTGACCTACATAATGCACCTGACTTGTGCGGGTGCCTGGAATGTCCATTTAAGCTTGTCCCATACCTACAGAATGTCCTTTTAGAACCTGTCATTTGTAACCAATAAAGGTACATTACACTCCAAAAGACATGATTGAAACATTTATCAAACTTAAATGTGTAGGTTCGCCTGTCTACAAGTTTGCATTTAAAAAAACAAATTGGCCAAAGTGTGCTACTCACAGGAGACCTCTAATTTCAGGGTAGTGAAAAGCATATTATTGTAGATAAACGTGTTGGACAGCTGTAACAACTATCTGCAATAGGTATAAACAATGTTTAAAATGCTATATGATGTTGCAAAGAAAATGTCTAACTGAGCCACTATAAGCCTCAATTATTTTTGGAATATATTTTTTTCCCTAATAAGCAGCTACTTCTGGCAGTCAATACAAGCTAGGTAGGAAGCCTATTGAGCTCTGAATTCAAGCCAGTCCAATGTGGTCTTAGTGAGTGCCAGGAAAAATAGGTAAATTATGGAAAAGTTCCGGTGCCACAAAGAGGAGTATCCACAGCAAGTCTAAACTGTACGTCTGGATCTAGGAATCCGAATATGCTCATCAACAAAACGCTGAATTCGAAATCTAAACAGAATGCCTCCAACAATTACCGCCCCTCATTGCTATCCATCTTTTTACGGCTGTGTGCAGATAATACACAAGTGAAACTTCATCGGTTCTGGTTGCTGGAAGATCCCCATATTTTGTCAAACCATTAAAGTGGTTTCACAGAACTGTAAGGAGATTATACAAAAATCTTTGTTAGTATAACCTATATTCAGCATAGTATATGAAAATACTTAAAGGACCACTATAGTGCCAGGAAAACATACTCGTTTTCCTGGCACTATAGTGCCCTGAGGGTGCCCCCACCCTCAGGGACCCCCTCCCGCCGGGCTCTGGAGAGAGGAAGGGGTTAAACACTTACCTTTCTCCAGCGCCGGGCGGGGAGCTTTCCTCCTCCTCTCCTCCTTCCTCGCGAAGTCATCGGCTGAATGCGCATGCGCGGCAGGAGCCGCGCGCGCATTCAGACGGTCGCACAGGAAAGCATTTACAATGCTTTCCTATGGACGCTGGCATCTTCTCACTGATTTTCACAGTGAGAAGCACGCAAGCGCCTCTAGCGGCTGTCAGTGAGACAGCAACTAGAGGCTCTGGATGCTGGATTAACCCTCAGTATAAACATCGCAGTTTCTCTGAAACTGCTATGTTTATAAAAAAAAAGGGTTAATCCTAGAGGGACCAGGCACCCAGACCACTTCATTAAGCTGAAGTGGTCTGGGTGCCTAGAGTGGTCCTTTAAGTATTCATACAAATACTTCAGGATATTCAGTTCTGCAAATCAAGAAACTTAACCCCTTAACGACGCAGGACGGTTCAGGACCGTCATCGGCATTTTTGCATTGCCGACCGACGACGGTCCTGAACCGTCCTAAATTTAAAATGTACTTACCCGATCGCCGTCGTTCCCCCGGCGGCGATCGGCGGTGCTCCCGTTGTGGGGAGACTGCCTGCAGCCCAGACAGTCTCCCCATGGCGGTTTAGGACCCCTGGGGCCATGTGATCGCCCAACAGGGTGACCACATGGTCACAATAGGTGTCCTAGACTCTGCCTGCAGGGGGACTGTCTGTGCTGACAGGCAGTCTCCCTGCAACTGTAAAATCATAAAAAAAATTAAAGTTATAGTTAATAAAAAAAATATATTATTATATATGTGTATATATATGATATATAGACATATATTATACCTATATAATATATGTCTATATATCATATATATAATGTCATGCTAAGTGTATTTTTATATTAATATGTACATATATTAATATAAAAATACACTTATAATTAATTTGCACACGTATATATATAATATATATAATAACTATATATATTGTATATATATATTATTATAAAATACGAATAATAAATAATTTAAATTAAATTAAAAAAATTAAAAATAATAATAAAAAATTGAAAAAAAATTATATATCTATACGAAATTTTATTCTAACTGTATTTTGATATTAATATATATATATTTATATCAAAATACACTTAGAATGAAATTGTATATATATCTATGTATATTTAAATAAATAAAAAGAATGCGAACTATTCATATGTCGATATACAAAATTACATAAATAATTATATAAATATACACGTAGACTTCAAATATATAAATATGCATATATATTTAAATTCTACGTGCGTATTTAGGTAATATTTTTACATAATTAAGTTATTTTATTGATTGCAATTTAAGGGACCTGCCTGCCAACCCAGGCCGAAAGACCAGAGAATTTAATTTGATATCACTGTATTTTACCCTGTAACGTTCTACGACACCCTAAAACATGTACATGGGGGGTACTGTTTTACTCTGGAGACTTCGCTGAACACAAATATTAGTGATTCAAAACAGTAAAACATATCACAGCGATGATATTGTCAGTGAAAGTGACTTTTTTTGCATTTTTCACACACAAACAGCACTTTTACTGATGATATAATTGTTGTGATACATTTTCCAGTTTTGAAACACTAATATTTGTGTTCAGCAAAGTCTCCTGAGTAGAACAGGACCCCCCATGTACAGGTTTTATAGCGTTTTTGAAAGTTACACGGTCAAATATATAGGTCAAATATTTTTACATTGAAAATGGCCAGGTTGGTTACGTTGCCTTTGAGAGCATATGGTAGCCCAGGAATGAGAATTACCCCCATGATGGCATACCATTTGCAAAAGAAGACAACCCAAGGTATTGCAAATGGGGTAAGTCCAGTCGTTTTTAGTAACCACTTAGTCACAAACACTGGCCAAAATTAGCGTTCAATTTAGTTTTTTACTTTTTTCACACACAAACAAATATGAACGCTAACTTTGGCCAGTGTTTGCGACTAAGTGGCTACTAAAAAAGTCTGGACATACCCCATATTGAATACCCTGGGTTGTCTACTTTTAAAAAAATATGTACATGTGGGGTGTTATTTAGCAATTTATGACAGATAACAGTGTTACAATGTCACTATTGATACATTTTAAAAATGTATGTTTTGAAACCGCAATATCCTACTTGTACTTATAGCCCTATAACATGCAAAAAAAAAGCAAAAAGCATGTAAACACTGGGTATTTTTGAACTCAGGACAACATTTTGAATCTATTTAGCAGTTTTTTTCATTCGCTTTTGTAGATGAGTAAAAGATTTTTCACATAAAATTCAAAAAACGTGTGTTTTTTTCAATTTTTCATCATATTTTTTCATTTTTTTTAAATTAAATTAGATGAGATTATATAAATAATGGTATGTAAAGAAAGCCCCTTTTGTCCTGAAAAAAACAATATATAATTTGTATGGGAACAGTAAATGAGAGAGCGGAAAATTACAGCTAAACACAAACACCACAAAAGTGTCAAAAAGATGCCTGGTCGCAAATGTACAACATCGCAAAAAAAGTCCAGTCCTTAAGGGGTTAATCAGTCCGGATCTACCCAGAGCAACCCAGCTGATGAACAGTATCCAGTCTTTTTATTTTTTATTATAGCTTGTCTCTTGACCTCTCCTGTGTTATTTCCTCTGAGCTCTGGTTTCTCCCTGGTTGGTCATACATGTCACATGACTTCAATGAGGGCATCGCTAGGTCTTATCCACTTATAAATTCTAGTAACTTTTTTTCTTTTTTTTTAGCACAGAACAATAAGCAATTTCTGGACTATGTATTTTTCTCTTGTCCAGAAATCATGCAGCATTCATCATCTTCTTTGTTCGTCGCGGTGTGTCTCTGTATAATTTCAGGAACCTGTATTTGTAACAAAATGCATTATGAACCTGACCTCTTTGTATGTTCTTAGCATAAAGATATGTGAAGATACATTTGAGTTTAGCAGCTGTGTTGTCTAGTTTAACATGCTCCAGATATCATTGGGAATGTAGAAATGTCTCTCTGTGTCCACCCGCCTTATACAATGTGAATCACATTATAAAATTCAATGCTCCTGGCTTGGTAGAGCCTATACATCCATCTGTGCTTTAATTTATATTGAAAAGGCCCCTGTAAACCTGATGTACCCATGTAATCCTCCCTGCGGTTTTGTCACAATGCTTTTTGATCAAACAGAATGTATATGAGTATTGTGTAGTCACAGTGAGCGAAGGAGCTGCATGTGATTAGAAAATGGCCTGTTCTGATCATGAATTGGAATAATGAGTTAAGTCACATAACAGTGGAGACCATTTAGTATATCAAAAACACAGCAGGGGGCTTTTAAAAAAGACATAATTAAAATCAACGGAAGATGCAAAAGCCTGTTATGGAGCTTAAGTCCTCCGCTTCCATGATAATTTAAACGTCTCTAGAGCCTTGTCTGCTGAGCAGAGTCTCTCTCCCATTTATTAATGTTATACTTACAGCTTATTTACATTAACGGTTAAACTGTTAATACATTTTGCTCCCGCTACCTTGTTGTGTGTTTTTGTTTTGTTTTATGTCTGGCTTATTCAAGCTATTCAGCCACTTAAAAAAAACCCAAAAAAACCATTTACAAATATTTATTCCAAAATGAAGATAAGACACGGTTGTAACGCCCACCCCTATTTAATACACACCTCTTGTAGCAGCTTTCTGCCCCTATAAGTCAGCTGGTGATTATAGTCTAATGTCAACACCACAATACGTAATCCAATAACACCCTCCATTTGCAATTCCCTGCCCACCCCTATCTAACACACTGCCTCCCTCCAGCACTCGCTCCCTTTGTAATCTGTTGCTTTGCAAGAATGTTTCTACTTTTCCTTTTGCATACGTATACACCCCATCCCCACACAATCTATTACTTCCATTGTGAAATTCCTTGCCTCTAACCTCCAGACTAATCCGCTACCTATAATGCAAATATTATTTGCTGCCTTCCCATAGAGTCCATTGCTTCTGCCTTTTTTTTGTTTTGTTTGTTTTATATATATATATATATATATATATATGTGTTTTTACTATATGATCTTGAGATTATATAAGTGTAGTAATTTCCCTTCCCTTTCCATCTATCTGCTACTATAGACCCCACTTTGTAATTGCACCTCCTACCTTTGGAGTTTACTAAGCTTTGAATTGCAGTTCATTAAAATCTCAGTTGCAAAATGGAGGCAGAAATAGGCAAACTTATAGCCGAACTGTCAGCTATCTTTATTTTATTTTTTTTTCTCTCTGTTTTGCAATTCAGATTTTTATTCACATGCAATATGGTGTTTTGTAAAGCTTTTGTATTGCTATTTATATCTGTTGAGCAATTATATTTGTATCAACATTGAATAATATTTGTTTCAATACTGTGTGCATTAGCAGTTTCTTTTTTATATATACATTTTTCTAAAGATTCTTAAAAAGTTTTTGTTAAGGATTTAATAATGGTAATGGAGTTTCAAAATGGCTGCTTTCCACCCTGTGGGGGTAAAAAAATGTTGCATTGTTGTTAGTGATAATTGTTGTTAGTGATAATTTTATGATAGCTGGTTAAATGGATTCTATAGTGTAGGAATTCAAAGTTATGTTCCTTACCCTTTACTTCCCTAGTAGCCCCCTGGGACTGTAAGGGTTAAAAAACCCTTACTGTACTCATCCGATTGCAGGGCCGATGTCCCTCGATGCTGGGTTAATGTTCCGCATCCTCAGATGTCACCCAATGGGGGGAGGAGGAGGAGCTAAAGTGCTTGCGTGGCGAGCGCATTAGGCCCTACCCATAGGAAAGCATTTCTGCAATGCTTTCCAAAGGGGATTTTGCTGATGCCACTAGAGGCAGTCTTAGTCCTGCAATGTTTTTATTACAGTTTCTCTAAAACTCCAATAATTTACAATATCAACGATAGCAGAGCTTCTTCAACAATGCAGTGAATATTTTTTATATTATTCAGAAATGCTGTTTTCATCAAAATGGAGTCAAGCCTCCGGAGTCAACCTCTTTACAGTTAACGTATGACAAACGGCACATGGAACTGAAATCCAATCAGAATGCCCTCTACTGTGACTGACTGCAGCTCTGACGAGTAGTAGGCAAGCATTGCCCAGGGCTCTGCTGGCACAGTCAATGCTGCAGACAGGGGTCATGCGTGCAGTGGCATCAGCTGCCAGGCACCCTAACCAGGATATTGTCTAATACGCTTTCCAGACCCATTCCTAGTCCCATTACATAAATAAAGCTTTCAGCTTGTGCATCGGAGCTATCAAGCATGAATGCCCGGGTGGACTGGGAATTAAATGCCAAGTGAGGGTCAGATGCAACAAAGGCTGAATAACACTGCAAATGTATACATATTAGGTAGGGAACACTGCCCCTGATGCAGAAGGAATCGAATAAGCACCTTGCATCGTCTAGATGAAGCATAAAGAGTCCTTTTGTTTGCCTGAACTGTCAGCACTGACCCATGCAGAATATACCGTTATTGAATGACTTGGACAAAGCTTATTAAAAGGAAAAAAAAAAAATGCATTTGCATTGCCAAGATTTATTTATTTATTTATATATTTTAGCCACTTTGTGTTTGTTTTATTTTTTTGAAAGGACACATAACTGTACAGGTTAGCAACTGAGCATGTTATGATGAGATTTATTTTTAAGATGAATATTTAGTGTCCTCTCCTTTCTCCATTTAATATTAAAGTGACATTTGTAGGGGTAGTAACCGAAGAACAAGATTATCCCGCTGTTATAGCTGCATGATTCCAATTATAGACCGCAGCGTTTATAAAATCTTACATAATATCACAAAATGTGTTAACTTTACATCTGCCAGTTCTCTAATCCTAGATTTGTAAAGCCGACCTCTAGCTATCTAAGAGTTCACTGGGCATAAGACAGAATCTCAAGACAAATATGGCAAGTGGGCAGGGCTGCCATATTTTTCAAAATGGATGTCTTGCCACTCTCAAATGCTATATATAAAGTGTCCACCCTGCTCCATTTCCCTTATTTAATTTCTCACCTACACTTAAACTAACGTAACTAATTTCAACGTTGCCGTCCTGTGCTCTCCTTAAAATCTTCAGCTTAAAACTCCAAACATGTCTGCCTAAGGGCTATTGTGGCTATTATTCTAAAGTATCTGAAAAAAAGATTGCCTCAAGGATGTGCTCTGTGATGACATTCTCGATAGATTTTGTTCTCAAGCTACCAATCCTCGATCCATCAATCTCTATACGCCTTTAGCAGTTCTGTGACCCTTATTTATTATATATTTTGTTAAAAAAAAAAAAAATCCCAGGTGATTGCTGTGTTTCAAACATATTTTTGATTGTTGCTATGAATCCTTCTTTCTTCAAAACTTACATACTAGCCAATCGGAAAATATTTTATTAAACCAGATACAGGTGGCTGTGTAGCCCAACCCAACTTGATTACATATCCATTAATGCATTATGTTTATGGATACAATGTTTTTTATTTTTTATTTTTTGTTTGTCTGTTTACATCATTTCTATAGAAGCCAAATCTTTAAACTGTGTGGAAATAAAGAGCCCCTTTATAGGGAAAACAAACTGTCACAAACAAACAACCTGAATTAAGTGTGGTTTTATGCAAATGTTTGCACAAGAGAGATTTATAAATAGCTGCACCGCCCAAATCTATCTTTTCGTTAAGAATTTCTTTGAGAGACTCATCAACAATCTGTTATTTGACTACATGTCGCCTTTCCCAACAAACAAATCTTAAGCATTAATTGGTCTATTAGTGAACACACACATGTATCCTTGGGGGTGTCATGGGATATTGTGTGATGTCATTCTGGGGCCAGGGGGCTTTGCCACTCTCTGTTTGTTATAACGTTCTATACGCTGACATTGCAGCTGTGCGAGGCGTGTCCTCCCGCAGGAATAAACTTTTTTTTTTTCTTCTTTTTTTTTTTAAGATGTTTTCTACCTTGGGCAAACATCTGCCATTATGAATGAAACATGTTTGTGATATTTAGGCTTACTTAATACTTGTTTGGATTAATCTCCCTTTTATTTTATTTTTTCTATGATGTTCTTTAATTCTTTTATGGGAATGAGTTCAATACCTTTTTTTTTTTCTTTTTCTGCCACAGGATAGTTATGTATCATTTTATACTTTTCATACTTGATTCTATGGATTTAGGTGTAAATGAGAAAATTAAAAGCATATTTTATTTGAGAGTTGACTTATTTGCAAAGTCAGCTCGCTGTTTAGTTAATAAGTCCCTCCACTGAGACATCTATTTTTTTGTTTTGTTTTTTAAGGTTCATTGTTTGAATGCTCTATTATTAATTATAAACAGCAATGTATTGTGCAGCTCTGTGTGAGATGAAACAGAAATCTAAATTGTGGTCTCTCTTGCATTCCAAAAAATGAAATAAATAAATAAACAAAAAGAGAAAAAAAAATGTCTGCCACCTACAATTAGATACTGACAGCAAACAGAAGAGGGCATAGAGACCGAGATAGGAAGAAAATGTAACTGGAAGACAAATATCACACAAAGAGGAAGAATGGAGAGAGAGACTATATAGGGCATTATTATTAAAATGGGAGAGGCCAAACTAGAAGTTCTCTTAATCACAGTTAAAAAAAACAAAAAAATATGCTTGATTGTGACATTGCACTGTTCTTTTATTTGTGCCGTAAAATGTAATTTAATATCTCCTACTTGACATATTCGGAAGGTATTGAGCATGATGGTGGTGAGATTTAAGAGATGGCCATGGCTTCCTGGCATATTACCGTATGTGGTTTCTAGCCGTTTATACAATACCTCTTCCTATATATTTCTATCTAATTGGTAATGAAATTGGTGCAGATATGCACCACTGGAGGGGAAAAAAACTGAGTTTAGTTTTTAATTTAGGTTTTTTTATTTTTTATTTTACGCTTGATATACATTGAAAATACTTTGTTTTTAACTGTCTGTGTTTTTGAAAGCGAGAGTGCACGGTGAGCTACTCACATTCTGCTGACTGTGTGATCCCAATGTGCGTATCTCATAACGTGAGAATACATTGAAAGGATAGTGTGTCTCAGGACAAACTTAAAAGGCTGGTAAAATATCTTCTAAATAAAAAGTACCGGCAGTGTGCACTAAGCATGGTTTTTATGATTCAGAACCCCAGATATCGGAGTGTGAACTGGTAGCCCATTTTTTAGTACAGTCTGATTATTTTTCTAATCCTTTAAATGTAGCCTTTTTTGTTCGAGAGAAAGTGGAGGTTCCGTACCGCTCAACTTTTCAAATGGAAAAAGAGGAACACTTTCATTTTAGGAGTGTTGTTTTCTTTTTTTTACAGAGCCTTCATTAATGAAAGCACAGCTGGAATGTGTGTGTGTGTGTGTGTGTGTGTGTGTGTGGGGGGGGGGGTTATATCTGCAGGACTTCAGATTGTCGTCATTGCTCTATGATGTTCCGTGTACAATTTCAGTGTGCCATAAAGGTGGGCATGTGCTTGGGCATACCTTGAACCATGGATGGAGGTTTAACCCACTTGCATGGTATTCTCTGCCTGGTAAAGGACAGCCTAGCAAATTATGCAAAAAAAAAAAAAAAAAAACCTGACCTTTTATTTTATTTTGAAACATTTTCAGTTATCTTGTGACAGGGCCACTTTAGAGGATAGAGGCCTTTTATTTCATTTAATTTGCGGAGAATCTAAATCACAATAGTTAAATGCTTACATATGTTTTGTTCATTTGTCTTGTTTTGAAATTTCATCAGCTGCGTGCACCATGTGTTTAGGTGGAATTATCATACCGTGCAATTGTGGATTAGGTATGCCACATTTAATAAGTAGGGTGAAGGGAGCCAGGCATTCTTTATCCACATTTGCTTACCCCAACTGATTTGATCTGCTATGAACCGTTTAGTAGAAATGGGCAGATGTCTGATTTTCCTATTCTTACAGCACTGCGAGGCTACGCAACATTTGAATATTTCATTTTAAATTGCATTTTGTTGGTTAAATATATAATGGTTGCTGGTTTATTGTTTTGCAAGATGAATTGCCAGCCCATTTATAAACAAGAAATAGCGGCATTGTTCAATAGGCATGTGCACAAATATGTATTTGCCATGGCTGCTAAAATCAATGTTTGGAAGCAGTAAAAATATATAATATATATATTAAAAAAAATATATATATATTGGAATTTTTTTTTTTCTTAACAAAACCCGGGAGCATTTTGCATATACAATTTTTCTGTCCGTTAACAAACACATTGAGGCTGCCATCTCTTGATGACAGCATAGATTTTTGCTAAGCATAAATTATGCCCTTCCGAATCTTATGGCATGTGAAGTTTTGTTTAAATTGGCAGATTTTTGAGAACCATTTCATTAATCGCCGTAAATGACACTGATGAAAGTGCTAGATGTCAACATTTCTACCCCCAGTATTCTGGGAATTAAAATGTATTAAGAAGGTTTTATTTTATGGATTCTGCAATTATAATTTGCACTTGTTTATTCTTACAACCGGGTCCAATGTCACCGTGGCCATTTTTTGTGACTGTTTGCAGCGCTGTTAATTAAGAGTCTGCCTTGATTTCCTTTAGACACTAAGCAGGAGACTTGGAAATCTTTAATCTCCCATCGAATTTCAAAGCGGATTTCTGCTAACTAGTTCTAGTCCCTTAGTGAATGGTGATTAAAAGGAGTTCTTGGGTTTAATCTCAAGAAATGTTTCTAATCCCAGTTCCAACCAGTATGTTTCTTCTCCTGATTCCTTAACTCAGATTTGTGCCACATTATACCAGTAAGTGAAGCAACGGTTGTCTTTTGTGTGGCTCTTGGCATGCGCAAACAGTCTGTAGCTTTAGGGGGCATTGAGTGCGTTCTGTGACTTCCAAAAGTCATGCTATAAAAAAATTCTATTCCGTGCCGCACGAGCTAGTCAGATTTCTATGTGCTAGATACATTCTAAATTATGTTTAAGTCACAAGAGACTTTTTTTTCATTTTCAATTCAGATTTTTTTAAAGCAGCTCTTATTTATGGCCCTGAATCCCTGTTTTAAAAGCTACTGTTGGCAATACAGAAAAGGATATGGATAATGCTGCTAAGGTCTAGTTCTGTCAAAGCAGTTTGGTCACCCATATACTACCACCACCTTTAAAAATAAGTATTTCATTAAGATTAAACCTTTGACATACTCACGTTGATGGTGCTGTCAAAATATATATACCAAGACACAGCAGAGACTACTTTTGTATTGGTACAAAGGTAGGCAACTTGTGATGGTTTGGCACTCCAGATGTTGTTAAATACATCTCTCATTATGCTTCGCTAGCCGTTTTGTCTGTAAAGGCATTATGGGAGATATAGTCCATAACATCTGGAGTCAAACGATTGCCTACCTCTATCTTAGCATATTTCCTACGCTTGACAAAACGTGACAAAAGACAGAGCTACCTCAATCCGGTTTTATTATTTCCCCCCAATGAAAAAAGACGTCTATGGAGGGCCCAGCGGACTCGCATGATACTACATAGACATCTATAGGCTCCTGGTAGATAAAGTGCCGGGAACAGAAAAGGACCAACAGGAAGACCATGGCAGTGAACACGTGGGACGGCTTCAGGTAAGTAAAACTTATCTTGCAATGCACCTCCCCGGACACCGGGCACCAGCGGAGCAGTCACCATTAGGGGTCTTTGCAAAATATGCAAAAACCCCAGACAGTGACAGTCACTTTAAAGTGACACTCTAGACTAGAGTCTAACTTTCTTGGGAGAGGGAGGGGGTGGGCACATGTAACATTAGCAGTTTGTCCAAATAGTTAGGGTACTTGTAATTTTGGTGTTCCATCTTTTGAGGCTTTTTGGTATTCATTTTTTGCAAAATTGTCACAATTCTGACATTTCTGCAGTAATAACAATTTTGTTCATTCATAAGTAAAGACAGTTTGTAGATGTAAGTGACTGTACTGTATTTTTTTGTTGTTTTTTTTTGTTTTAAATAGATATTTCATTTCAGAATATTACTTTTCTCAATTCCGCCAATTTATTAAGCAAACTTTGTTTTTCAAAGCCGTATTGATGGACCACCTGCCTCTAAACATACAATATATAATATGGAAAGATGTAAATTAGTTTTTAAGTAATTTACTCGGCTTTGAATTGAAGTGATGGATCGGCAGAGATGCTGCACTCCAGCAGTGAAATACCTAGTGCGTGTTCAGCTTACAACTAAAAGAAAGCAAGGCATGTCATAAAAGATTACCATTAGACCTTGTTATGTGTTCATGTTAGTTAATTCTGGATAAAATGATTCTGTTCGGATCCCCACAATATGAAGCATCTCGCTGAACACTGTGCTCTTTGTAGGACTTTACAATAAAAGAGGAATTTAACTGAAAATTAAGTGACTCGCTGTTATTAAAACTGGGAAAAAAAACACACACAGAATGAATACATTTCTTTAGCGTTCCAAAGAAATATTGTAATAATAAGAAAAAGGAAGGCTTATCATAGTTTTATTATGTATATTGTATTTTTTTTTTCCCAGAGTAAGCTTCCCCTATTACAGGGATATGTATAATCTGCTGAAATCCTCTGCATTATTCAGAATTGGGACTTAAAGTAAACTGCCTTTTAATGATGGTTTTTATTGTTTCCATCAAGCAGGCAACATTGAGAGTTGCACGTGTCTTTTTCTTTAGATGCGTGGTACCAAACCAGCACTGGCTGGTTTATATCTAATACCAAACCTATTGCTATACTTGCGTTGTATTCATATAACCTATAGTGAGCATACCGCTACACATTGACTGGCAATTGTCGTCTACTGAATATTCCAAAGTTCTCATCGCCTGGAACATATCCTGTTGTCCCACACCTATTTTTGGTCTTCTATTCCAGGTAGGCTTGCCTTATGTTTTGTATTTATCCACTTTGTGAATCTTTCACCTGGCTCCGATTTAGAATGTTGTGGCTACTATATAGATTGCCAGGCACAGATCTATTACAAAACCTTTCAAAATATATACTTCAGCTGGCTTTGATTCTGCATTTTGTCTACCAATCTCTACATCTCCTGGCTCATAACCAGCTGTGAATTGTCCTCTGTATGTATTGCCCAGCAGGCATTCAGTAATGATCAGGCCAATACGTAGTTTAAAATCCAGGATAGGTTCTAAGTGCACATCCATGGATCTTAAACCCTTCGAATATTTTTCAATCCACTTCCTCTGGATCCATGCTCACTAAGCAGCTTCAGGACTTTATGGGGAGTTTTAATGAGTATATGGCTGATTACCAGTAGGTATTATTTTAATAAGCATTTCATTACCCCCTTGGGATTCACAACTCTCACCAATAGGGTCAAAAGTGTGAAATGTTAATGAAATGACCGTTTTGGACAGGTGTTCTATTGTAAACATGTTAAACCTTTCAGAATCTGCCTGTGCTTTTCATCTTTCTTGGTAGCAGTTGTAACATCTCTCCACAAATTCTAATTTATTTAGAAAAGACCAACACAAGTCAGTACTAACTAAGGAGATTGAGATCTGACATCTCGGTATTTCTTCCTATTATAACTAGCTAGATGTATAATAGCTGTACTTCTTTTTTATTTATTTTAGCGTGTCGGATTTCTTTTTTAAAGGGTCACTCCAACTGCCATGACAACTTTTTAAAGTGATCATGGTGGCCGGAGTCTAGATGTGCAGTGTTTCTGCTTGAAACCCTGCACATCCAGATTAATATGCACGTGTGTGCTTGGGGCAAGCTGTACCCCTAACACACATAACTTAGATAGCCTGGTTCTCTGTTGCGGACTGCCTAATATAATTTCTGTGCATAATTTATGTCTATCGTCCGTGTGCATTACACGCTGCAGACAGACATAACTGCTCTTATCTCCCCTCCCACAGTGCAGGAAGCCCTCCCATTTTCCAATCCCATCTGCATTTTTCCCCTTTCCCCCTTCCATCCCGTTCCCCCCCTCCATCCCGTTCCCCCCTCCATCCCGTTCCCCCCCCTCCATCCCGTTCCCCCCCTCCATCCCGTTCCCCCCCTCCATCCCGTTCCCCCCCCTCCATCCCGTTCCCCCCCTCCATCCCGTTCCCCCCCTCCATCCCGTTCCCCCCCTCCATCCCGTTCCTCCCCTCCATCCCACCCTCCATCCCGTTCCCTCTCCCCCTCCCTTCCTTTTCCTCCCCCTCCCCCTCCCATTCCCCCCCTTTCAACATTCCTCTGTACTTCTATAGCCACCCTTTGACTAGATGGTGCAGTCTATATTTTCACTAGATTAACTGGCCAGTTCTTGTCTGCAAGCAGTCTATATTCTCTACATCAGGGGTTCTCAACCCAGTCCTTACCAGTCCAGGATTTGGGGATTTTTTTCTTTTTCTGAACACCTTAGACACACCCAGGTAATCCCTAAACCCTGGACTGGTAGGGGGTCCTTGAGGACAAGGTTGAGAACCCCTGCTCTAGATGGACCGGTTGGTTCTTATCTGCTGGTACTGTTTGCTGTCATGGAAACTAACCTTTTTGAACGAGAGATGTAAACATGTTTGACATTCAAGAGTTAATCATGTCTCACCCTTCAAATAATTCTTACTCATAGTTTGTGGTATTCAGACGATCACTTCCTATCCTGTAAATTTCATTGCATGTTTCTATTGGAGATTAATGATTAAACCCCTAACAATTCAAACCCATTCCTTTCTGTATAATAATAGTCTTCAGATAATCGTAAAATACATCTTAAAATGCCCTCCAAACGCCGATAACTCCAAATCAGATTACCAGAAAGTGTCCTCTGTGTGAAGGTTTTATTGCATCGGCAGACATGCAGTGTAAAATAATCTGTTTTTACTAATCCTGTATTGCAATTAAATCCATGCTTTTATTCTACCTCCAATAAATTTGAATAATAAAAAGACCCAAACTATTCTCTATATAGGAAACTCGTTACAGGATGTATTTAGGATTAGAAAATTTACAGCAGCCTGGCTATTGTGCTACTTTGCAAAAACAGATCTTGTCTGTGCCGTTTTGTGGGCAACAATACGTCTAAACTAGGACAGTCAAGCAGAGGTTTAGATTTTACTAATACTGCCGGCTGCAAACTTTTCCCCAAAATCCCCACAGCAAGTGACCTTGTCAGACAATAGAGGGAGGCAGCCCAGGGACTATGGTTCATTTACAAGCAGCTGTTTGCTACTGTCAGAAGAAAGGCAAATCCGAGTTGCATTAATGGACTATGACAAGTTCCAAGAGCAACTGTGCACCCTCTTTGCTAAACAATGCTCGTCCCAAAACATACAATTGGGAGATGTATAAACCCTTTGGCAAGGGGAGGGGTGACCCTTGCCATTTGGTATTCTCTTATTGTGCTGACAGTTTTCTTTTATTTCGTTATTTTAAAGAGGAATCTTGCCTCAAATAAAGTCCTCTTCAATCAGGACATAGAAGCAGAACTTTTTTAATTTTTAAAACTTCTATACATTGTTTAATCAGGCGAGGTTTTTGTCAGTTTTTAAATAAACTGTGTAAAACGGTTTGTAGGAGGAGAGCAATCGAAGCAGCATTGTCATCGTAAAATTTATTTATATCAATTTATCAAGATATTTCCTAACAAATAGTAATATTTTTACGTGACCAATCTATAGTACTTTTTAGCAAAGGGAAGATTTTTTTGTATACCGGTACATGTTGACAGCATACAGTGCCCACTGTCGACAAGCATTTTTTATGCACATGATTGACATTAGGCAGTCTCATGAATGTGTGTTGATCCTGAAGAAAGTCCATAGATTGGACTGAAACGTTGGTTGGGAGTGCTACTATCTAAAACATTTATCTGGATATCTGAAGCCACAGTGTGCATCCGGCATTGGAACTGTAAGTTTAGCCCTTGTGCAAGGAACTCTACTAATATATATTTTTTATATATATATATATATATATATATATATATATATATATATATATATATATATATATATATATATATATATATATATATATATATATATATATATATATATAAAATTATTTTTATTTTTTTTTCTTCTTCTTGCATCGCCTTGCCTTAGTGCACCTTTATGGAGAATGGTGTTTGCCATCTACAGGTGTGTGAAAATTCTGAAGTAACATATTTACAAAAATAAAGAAGTTGTGTTGTTTTCAGCTTGGTAGTGTTGTGCACTGGTCAAATTAAGAATTTTGACATTAAATGACAATATATTGTGTATATTACCTTACTGTGCATCTAAACATTCCATATAAATAATTCTAAGCTTTATTCAAGTGTTTAAGTGGCTTGCAACTTTACAGAACAAAAGCTTAGTGATTACTGTGTGTGCCCTTTAGAACTACATATGACCTCCCTAATCATTATTCAATGGGTGATTTAGTGTTCTGATTCTAACCTTTTAATATACTAATGGGGTTTAATTGACTTAGGAAAAAGTGTGATGTTTACTCTATTACTCTGTATATACTCTAGTAATTATGTGACCTGTCTTCAGGGGTACCAAAATAATTCTTACAGGTTATAGGTGATGCTTTATCCTGTGACAGTATGCAAGACCTTTTTTTATTAGGACCCAGAATTAGATTACAGTTGGTATTAGTTGGTACACTAATAGCTGACACTCCTGTTTTTTTTTTTTTTGTTTTTTTTTTATGCCTAGAAACATGGTTATTCCTGCCATTGGGAAACAAGTTATTTTGATGTCTAATTATTTTTGCTCTGTGTTTGCAAAAATAAAAACCATTCATGTTATGGTTAGAAACGTTGTTGCGTTGCATTTCTTATGCATATATTGGCTCTCTAATTAAAGCATAAATACCATTGTGTAAGGAATCACGGGCTGAAAAGGACACCCCACTGTCCAAATACAAAATACAATTACTGTTTAGTAGATATAGCCCAGGGAAAACCTGTATGCATTTAAAGTATTTTCTGTGGCTGTCCAATCACAGACTTACCAATCTAGCTCAATGAGAAGTCTTTGCAGGGCAGGTGCTCTGGGCAATTTCTGCCTCTTGGGTTTTGCTCCACTGAGCTAAAAACCAGGAAGTTACAAGACCATTTTTCTGACGGCCAGTGAGGTGTAACAAGGTTAATTTATAAAGTGCCAATTTCTATTGAACTTTTTGTAAAATGAAAAAGAATTAAACTTTTCACACATTTAAGCATTTCCACAAGCTAAAGTTCTTTTGGGGTTCTTGAGTGTCCCTTTTAATTTATAATAAGGGACACATTACAAGACAGCCATACTCCTCTATTTGGACAGTCAGACAGATCCTTCTAAAGATTTCTAGGTCCTGTATGTTTCGTTTTATATAGTGAAAGATGTTTATAGCGTAAAAGATGCAATAAATAGACGTAATTGGGAAACTCCCTCCCCCCCCCCCCCCAAAAAAAAAAGTGGCAGAAAAAGCAGGCACAACAAATTTTGTACATGGCCGTACATATATATTCCGTACTTAATGCAAACCGGTGTACTTATCACTTTACGAGGAGAGGTTGTGACACGCATGTTTATGCCACAGATTCCTGAACCAGTGACGGGAGTTGAAGATATTTATGCTTACTGCTGAATTGCTCTCCGATAGACAATTATACCCTGTAATACCTTTTGGCCTCTCCTGTTGTAGAGGTAGCAGGAGGGTATAAGTCATTTGGGGATGGACACCTAGCAACCTGGATTCTTATTGCAGGCATCTAGGGAAGCAGGTGGCTGCAACGGGAAGTGGCTGCAGCCCAATGTGAAAAGAATATTTATTTATTTATTGAGCAGAACACGGTTTCCCTTTCCACCTGCCTCCCTAGGTCAAAGCCTATTTTGGTAGTAAGTCAGTCTGGGGTGTACTGCTCAGAGGAAAGGGGGAAAAATAGCTCTTGCACCATCAGAACAAAAGCAGCCTGTATAAAACTAAACTAAAAAAAAATAGGAATGGCCTACTTTATATTTAGCAAATCATGATTGTTTAGGTAATTCTTTAAGCCACGTGCTGTTACAGAAGTACTTCAGGGAAATGTCTGCTGGCACTCGATTCGAATGTTCCTTTTGGTTTTATTTTTAATGCCACCCTGGGTTATGTTTGTAAAACGACTTCTCACTGTTGAGCCAACGTTACCAGGGGAAACAAAATGTTAATTAATTTGGTTAAATGATACCATAAACCTAGCAGATGGTCATTTTCCAAATGGTTTGTCAAGAAATAAAAAAAAAAAAAAAAAAAGTAAAAATCTCAAATTGGAATGATTGTGTTAGAGGTGTTAAAATATGCTTGTCCTCAGCTGTACTTTTTAAATAATTTATAGAAATCTGTGGTTGCTGGGTTGTAGAAAGTAATGCATTTCATGACCTGTTCCTTTGGGTACATTGCGATTGGTGCTCCATCGTTCGTGCTTTCTATATAAAACATGCTTTCTGTCTTGGAACGTGTGATAAATGCAGTGTAAGATGACGGAGTAACCCCTGTTTGCATTAGTTGCAAGGTCCCTTTTAGACATAAACCATTGTTTGTGAGGCCATTACCAATGGAGAGATGGGTGATCTACATTGCTTATTTTCTGCACTCAATAAGAAGGACCTTTTAGTTATCACATGTATGGGGACCCACCGGGGACCACCTTAAATTGCTCCGCTCTGTTTTCAGTTGAGGCCTTGTTGCATGTATGCAGGAGCATGCTTGCCAGTTAATTACTGTCTGTGCTCTCCTGTTCAGCGCATGTTACATGATTGCCTGAGAGGAACAAGAAAGCGACTTTCTGTCTGTGACCAGAATTCACGATAAGGTGCTGTGTCAAAAAGGGCTAGGTGGGGATCAGAGCAATTATGGCTGAGGCAGCGCCGTTTCCATGGCTACAAGATAGAGGATTCCTTGTGATTTATTATTTAACACTTCAGACTCCCATTCTCTGATTTAATTAGAGGAAAGGGTTTATTTATTTAAAAAAAATAAAAAAAATAAAAAAATCAGAAGGCACTTCCAAACACGAATTGCATTGTTCTTACTTCCATAGAACCTTCCTCCCTCACCAGCTGGGATCTCCACTTAGCTCATCGGAATGTTCCACTTGCGCTCCGCGCCATCGCCAACAAATGAAAATACCCAAATTCTTTACATGATTAATTGCTGATCTCAAACAATAACAAATATCACAAGGTCATATTAGGGAACTTAGTGCTGCTTTGTAGGTTAAATTAATGCTATTTGAAGTGTTAAGTGGAATTTGATTGTGAATAAAGGAATGTAGACTTTTTTTTTTATATAAGCACTTTTTTCTCATTAATTGAGAATTTTTTTTTGTTTGTTTTAAACATTCATTTCAAGTGAAAGTGTAAAAAGCACTTATTAAACGAAGCTGACCATTAAAATGCTTAAAGGTTTAAGCATTATATTATTAGCATAGCTTTTTCTTTTTGTTTGTTTTTCCAATAACTGGCATACAATAATAAAAATATCTAGTTACATAATATATTTTGTGTTGTGAGACAGCAGTCACAAATCTCGATATACTGATTGCCAAGGGGGCAAATGCTCTCTTGCCCCCCTTATCAGTCCTTCCCTGCCTCACAGTTATGTTTGGACTCCATTGCAATTTGTGCACCATCAGTGAGCTTTAAATGGTTAACGTGGCCCATCACACCTGTCAAATCGTCACCATTCCTCCAGATTTCAATTCTGTACCATGCCCCATTTGTTGAGGTCAGGTCACTCTCCAGCTTAGCATCTGTGTACCTTGTGTAAAGACGAATGCATCTGCCGATATACATATACCCATAAGTATTCTAGCAACGTGCTTTCAAAGTGTGCTTAAAGAACAGGGGAGAAAGCTGCACGTGTTATAATGAATGAACACATTCCGGGGTTTGTTCGCTAAACGCAAGTAGCAGTGGATGGAAAAACAAATGGCAACATTAAGGCAAAAGCAGGTGATTGGTAAAAAAATAAAAAAAATAAAATCTTTAACTTGCCTTTGGTCAAAATTTTTCAGTTTTATACTAAATATTGTTATTCGAATTCCAGTTCACCGTACAATGTTGTTTGGTGAATAAACCTGAAAAGTGAGATATGCAACATATGTTTTAGGTGGGTGATATGTTGCGTAACTTGAAGTATTTTGTATCTGCAATGTGTTATATCTCTTAAAGCATTATGTTAATTTATAAGTCACGTAATGCCATGTTTACTATTTAAATCACAGGAACCGCGGTAGGGAGGGTGGGATACTGTGAAGAAAAATAATTTCATTTTGACTAATTTTATTTTTATTTTGAAATGGTAATAAATGTGCTGGCGCTGTGTCCTGGCTGATCTTAGTCTAGTGTCTGAAATTGCAGGTCCAATTACAACAATCAACCCAGAATATCCCTTCACACATTGAGGACCACAGGAAAGCTTCTGTTCCCTGCCAGGGATATATTTGAAGGCAATTAAACATAAGACAAGTACCACTGATTATAGTTTTTGATTTGCAATAAAAAGAAAAAAAAATGGAAGAAAAATCTCTACATGAGCTAATGTATGGAGCTAATTAACATAACATTGTTTGCATGTCACCTTGTGAGCAAAGTCTTTACATTGAGTCTTGATTTCCATAAACATTTTTCTTTCTAATTGGTTTGTGAGAGGTGAAATTAATTCAGTCATGCAGTGTTTAGCGATGTTTGCTGGGGCTCCTGTGCTCATCAGATGAAAATATTTTAGGCTAAATGTACCAACCGGATGCCACTCAAAAAGAGAGGGGGGGAATGAAAATAATAATAAAAAATAAAATAGAGTGATGGTAGGTCCGTGTTTCATTTTCTTATTTGTGCTTTAGCAACCAATAATAAAAATGGAGACTATAATGGCATTGCCACAAAAAAACAGCAATTAGAAATGCTCAAACAAAACATTACTTGAGTGCAAGGAGATGGCTTTTATATGTGATCGGTCATGGCGCTGATGTAGTTGTAAGCGTAATGAAAATAATTGTTTTGAAATATAAATTATGAACATGGACGCCACACTTTAGATATTCTTCTCGCTGATGTTGATATGGATCCGTGTGTGATTTGTTTCTTCGGAAATATATCCGTTGCACAGAGCATAGATTCTCTGTATTGGCCCTGTAGTTTGAAAGGGACACTAAAGTTACCCGGACTTCTTCATCTCAATGTCCAAGTTTTCAAAGTGCATCAGCTCCTCAAGGCTCATTTATAGGAGCTTTGGATTGCACTATCGCTGGAAAAGGGCATGCCTCCTAGATGATGTTCCAGAGGGGACAGGAGCACTATAGCTTTATGAAAACAATATTTCATTCCGAACGCTATAGTATTCTTTTCACACTGCAATGTAAAACATTGCAGGGTTAAACACACCTCTAATGGTTGTCTTCCTGACAGCCACTAGAGGCACTTTCTTTGCCACAACTGAGTAAAACTCAGTCATGTGATGTTGCAGCTCAAAAGAAGGCATTGAATTCAATGCTTTCCTAACATTTGGATATAATCAGTCCAAAATGCATTGGAATTGGCCATTGGCGACAGAGTTGGAGGACATCATGGGAGGCAACGCTAAGGGAGTCTTCATAAAAATACATTATTTGCATGAGGACAACCAGCATCTTAAATTCCCCATAGGAAAGCATGGAGACAGAGACCGCATCAAGGGACTTGGGCACTGGCCTTGGGTAAGTGTTTAGGGGGTTTTAAACCCTTTCATTGCAGTGAGGCAGGGGCAGAGGGACATGATTGTATTAGGAGAATACAGCTTTGTATTTCTAACACTATAGTGCTCCTTTAAGAACCCTCATTGAGAAGCATGAGAGGTCCCTGATGGACAAAGTCTCTTCTTGTTATGAGTGGTTTAGTATGTCTAGCAAAGACATCAGGCACTCTTGAATTCTTTAAATTGTTTTTTTTTTTATTATTATTATTATTTATTATTTTTGCATACTTTAGCAAACAGACTAAAAAGGGATGAGGAGGACTTTGACCGTTGAAGTGTTGTCACTTAGTCCGATCAGGACAGGTTTACTTTAATTGAAGACGAGTAGATTTTAATTAGTCAAGCCAGAAATATAGCAGAACATGTTTCCCGTTTTCTTATTTTACTTTTTTTATTTTTACATTTGAAGTTTCTTTATCAATGTGCGTGTGCAGAAAAGTGCATTTTGGGGTTTATTTTTGTTGTGTGTTTTGCTTTGCAGTGTCAAGGTTAGAACATGTCTGTGCTGTTTGCGAAAAGTCATTTTTTTAGTGTTTAATAATAATACATTCTGGTTGTCAGGGCTGGCAAATAAAAACATGTCCCCATCGGCTTTTCCCAAGCATTCTCTGAAACATGATAGTTACGCTTTTTTTCATTTTAGTTTTCTTGTTGTACAGAGAGCAATGCATCATGGGTCAGTATTACAGCCACCACCTATATTGGCCAAGTAAGATAATGCATTGGTGGAACTCCTGTCTGAGAGTTTAAAAGTAGCTGATCAGACAGAACTGAAAGCCATGGCATCGATCTCCCCTCTCTCTGGGCCTCCAACCAGCTTTCCTTATCCGTCTGCGTTTTGGGGCTGATTGAATTACACAGCTGGATCCTGAACTCTTTGTAAATCTTTTTTGTTGTTGTTGTTTGAAAAACCTGCAAAGAAAGGTTTTATCAAAGAGATATTATAAGGGGTCGGGAGATAAAATCAATTCTTATTTCCTTTAACTTCTGTTCTTGACATCAGATATATTTTAATATATTTAAAAAAAATAACAATAAAATATATATATTCTCTCTGAATATACACCTACATTATTTCACCCCATCACAATCACTCTTTCTGTCTGAGGTTTGGACTAGATTATTTAAAAGTAAGTAATTTATATAAAACACACACTCAATAAATATATACTGCGTGTGTTTTGTTCTGGCATTTGGCTTGATGAATGAGTGTTTTTCTACATTATTGGTGGAATGGGAGAATTGTATAAGTTGGTAAGACGCATCCCTTCGTTAAGATCCCCAGTATGTGTTTCTACAGGAGTCTTGTAAAAGCATTTTTCTTGAAACCGAGAGCAGTTAGCCATGATGTCCAGTTATTAAACAAATACTAATCAATACCAACGATAATTGTTTTAATGCACTCCGAAGATAGCCTTCCTTGCTTTGCCGTTTTTAAAGCAAAATGTTTGTTCATATGACACAACTGTATGGAAACTTGCACACATTAATGTACTGCTACATACACAATACAGTGTTCTAATGTTAAACAATTGCTGTATTTATTTCGCCCCTAAAAACTGGTATTTATATAAATGTTCTTATTTGTGTCTTTCCTTTTTCTTTAGGGTTTAGCCGTGCAGCATTACCATTTGGTCTGGTCCGACGGGAGCTTTCTTGTGAAGGGTATAACCTGGATCTCCGATGTCCGGGAAGTGATGTCATAATGATTGAAAGTGCCAACTATGGTCGTACAGATGACAAAATCTGTGATGCGGATCCCTTTCAGATGGAGAACGTAAACTGCCACCTTTCAGATGCTTACAAAATCGTGTCAAAAAGGTAAGGCATTTTGTATGAAGTCATGTATCTCTCAGTCTATGATTTAAATCAGATGCGTTTTGTGGCTACTTCTAAAGGCAGAAAAACACAGCCAGATCTTACCTAGAAGCCTTCCTGTAAATCTCCTTCTATGTAATCCTGCCAGTAAATATGAAATATTCATCATTCACTTGCCTCCCTCTTCAAGGTGTGGGAGAGACATGTGATATGGAAACCACTTGACTTTAAAGCTCTTATTTTCTCTTGTTAAAACGGAGTCTAAGAGACCGCATGATGGCAAGAACACGCGCTTCCAAGAGTGAAGTGTCACTTTGTCCTTCTCTTTTCAGAAAAGGTCATCATGAACTCCGAAATCAATCAGTGATTTTTTTTTTTTTAGGCTGTAAGCTTTTGACGAAAGCTTTTAAAACGTGTTTAATATCTTTTGGAATATTCCAGTATTCTATTAAACAAATTGCAGGATTAACTCCCAACATTTATCTCCTATAAATAAACTAGTAAACAACCATGTTTATTTTCTATTTCTCCCGTATTATAGACTGCCGGTCACATTCTTTTTGCAGTGGTTTGCCCTCTGCCCATAGACTCAATTACTGCTGATGTCGAATCTACGTGTCGTGTATGTATGTGTGTATGTATACTCACACACAGACACACAATTGTATTTATCTAGATGGCTTTGCGTTGAATAAGGCCAGTCTTTGCCTCCACAACTATGGTATGCTACATCCTACACGCCTTCAAATATTCTTCAAGAGGAAAAACCTCTAGTTTTTTTTTTTTTTTTTTTTTGAGGGATGAAGGACCTCATCAAACTATACTTAAGTAAATATTAAGAAGACGTTGTTTAGATCTGGTGACTGGAGGTACTTTGGAAGATGGTTTATTAATGAACGTTATGAAGCTAGTATAGAGTTTTGTGTGGATGCATTGAAGGAAAACTTCAACACTATATATAAAAACTGCTATAGTGCAAGTCTAGTATAGATTTGTTGCAACCCACGCTTATCCCCTTAAATATACATCCGGCTTTATGGTCCTTTGCCACAACTCAGTTTTGACCACCAGGAGATCATTAGTACTAATGGTCTCTCAGCCATTATGGTGCTTCTCACGGAGAAGCATTTTAATGCAGAACGCACTATGACCATTCTTTTCGGTTTTGTGCTGTCAAACAGATAACTGGGAAGACGCAACTTCATGCCAATTTCTCTTGAACTTGAAGGGAATACTGTGTTAACCCCTAAAGCACCTTAATTGCTGCATTTATTAATGTTGCACAAGGCAAGTGTCCCGTTAAGCATTGCTGCAGCATATGTATAGCTTTTTCATCTCTTAAACAGTTTGGAAAGCGAAAGTTTCAGTATGTTAGCAAGCAAAATCCTACCCCCCTCTCCAGGATACCTTTTATGCCTGCCCCAGTTACACCAGTAAATAAACCATATCATTTTAAACATATTTTGCTGTGCAGCAATGTTACAGGAGCCTTGCGTTTTTGAGAGGTATGGATAGAATAGCAAAGAGCGAGTTAAAATGAAAACATGCTTTTTATGTTTGTAATCTGCAATCTTTATATAAAAATATTTTTAGAGTGGGGCAGAGGAGTTTGGATGTTGAATCCAATTATTCCTAAACTGCACAATAATTTGCGATAATGAAGTAGACTCATCCCTGTGCTTTGATTGGGAGAATGGTTACATGTCATTTTGAGTTGTGCTCCTTTGTTGCGAAGTCCTGTGCAGCTACTGGAACGGATAAAGATGCCTGCATTTACTGTTAATGAAGATCTGTGCTTTGACCCCTAAATCACACACAGTTCTGCAGACAATTTTAATTGATCTTGTTTTTTTTTTGTTTTGTTTTTTTACTAAACCGTTCAATTGTGTACAATCTAAGCAAAATAAAAAATAAATCTCAAGCAGTAACCAATGTTCCCAGCAAAATAATAATAATAATAATACATTTATATATAGTTTTGTTTTGGTACCCAAAGAATAAAGCTACCTTTAATTAGATGTCACCTTTTAATCTATTTATCTTTTGATTGTGGCATATTTTTGTTTAATAATTAAAATATTATGATTATACAGGACTGAGGACTCGTATCTGTTAAAAGTATCTGTCTTCATTTCCTCTTTTAATGTTATCTTTATTAAAATATAAGGGAAGTGCAAAGCCACTCAATGAAAGGGGGAGCAAAACACAACAAAAATAAATAAATAAGAATGCTAAAAGCTTTATTTATTTTACACTGTGAGTACATCCCATTAAACCTAATAATTGACAGAGCTTCGCCAGAGGCACACAGATTATTATACATTAAAATTTACAAATAAATTATAGGTTTTTTGTTTCTGTGTGACATGCAAAACTGGCCATATTTGCATTATGTCCATACTGTGTATTTGAAGATAATATATAGTGACAATATTTGAGGATATAATCTTGTGAACAAACTTACAGTGATACAGTATATTGGAACATAATTATAAAGCTTTAATTTTGTTTAGGTATTCTTATTTTTTTTTTTTAGATTATGTGTTAAATACTTGGTCACAATGGCATGTGATATTATTACACCCTGAATCTTGGGCAAAACACAGCCTTTATGTAATGCGTGAAATAGGCCATTATTATTATTCTACAGGTTTAATGTTTACTATAAGTAAAAATATAAAAAACAACTTCTGTTATTCAGGTAGAGCATGGTCATCATTGCTCACCCCTGTGTCAGCTGGACTTCAATCCCTAACATTATCTGCCACAGCTGTAGGTTGTCGTAGAATTATTGTTGTTGAAGTTAAACTGTTGTTGGGAGCCACTTTAATAAAATAGATCATAAATGTGTTTCTAAAAGGGAAAACATAGATGTGATGGGGAGCCTTTGGTATCCCTTACAGAGATTGTAGCATATGACAGCCACCAATGTTTTAAATTACAACATTTAGTTCCATCTGGCTACACTTTTTTTTTCTTTTCGGGTATCCACACCTTTACATGCACTAATAATATCTTCCATTGACAACTGTAAAGCAATGCAACCTCCTATGTAAGTCTCTGGGTTGTGTCAGCCCTGGGTATTTCTTTCAATTCAAAAGGAGAGCAAACTATTTCAGATTAAGTCCTTTAATTAAAAAAAAAAAAAATGCAATTCCTATTCAATTGTCTGCAATTTCCATTTTAGCAATTCTGATAAAGTGTCAGTAATGCTTTGTCCTGAATGTATGTCATCCAAACAAACCTGTTAAAAAATACAAAGTACTTATCAATATAATAATGTCCAGAATCGTACAGGCAACTCTAGCGCCAAGTTGTTCCATTTGGTTCCTTTCCCATTACACACCAGTATAATCTTATTGCACAGTCCAATGTAAAAAGTGAGTGCGTTTGGATATAGGTTTTATTATTCTTATGCTGCAAAATGTAACATCTACTGAGACAATTTATAATTCTTATATATGTGTTCATGTAGCCATTTATCTCGGTGTTCGCTGTGAAGACCTTTATTAAGTGGTGATGATTTCTGAATATGAAATGTAACCAAGATTATTTTTATTCAAATATGATTTAAATATTCATCAAAGAAGAGAAAAGCTTGAAAGTGACAGAGAGCATTAACATCAAAAAATTATAATTAATTGCATTGGGTATCACCAAGCTGCGTTTGCCAAATAGCTGAGAGGTCTGTGAGTGCTATAGATTGAGAGTGAGGGTTTTACTTCACACCGGTGCTGCCGAATGAATGGTGATGTGCCTTCCTATGTGGGGCAATTAAAATGCTTGTTAAAGTTCATAGCGCTATAGAAAATTCATTGAATATAACTTTGTAAACTCGAGTGGCGTATACAAAAAAAATGAGCAGACTAAGGAGGTCGTGGGAACGCTTAATAAGTATGATGTGATGTAGTACAGAAACGTTTGAAAATATAGACGCTAGGCACTTGTAAAATAAAGAGGAGGCGGTGGGTGAAGGAAGTCTGGGACCTGGAAAGCATAAGCAGACGTACTGTGCGGAAATGTAGCAAACAAGCCAACTCCTAATAACTATGAAGTGTCAATAGCCCATCAAATAGTCGGTATGAATTTCCAGGTGCTAGGGATTTTATGGGGGGCTTTAAGTCTGAAGAAATGTAACTTTTCCTTTGAGTCAGGTACAGTGCTAAATTTGTAAATTCTCAGACAGAGGCCATCTACAGATGCTACAGTTGGATGGCCTCTGTTTAAACTCTTGAATGACAAGTGGGTAAGCTGCAAACCTTAAATCGTTTTATTGATTGACTTGAAATACCGTCCCATGCTTGACAAATATTTGGGGTGCTCTAGGCATTATGAGAGTTGGAGTTTAGCAATACCTGGGAAAGTGCATGTTCGTGCCAGATGCGTTTGTTGGGCACTCCCCTCGAAATATGGTTAATCAAATTAGGGTTAGTAGATCAAATTAATTGTTTTCAATAGCTGGTCAGCATTGAGGGGTTAAATACATTATAAGTTGTGTCCTGGCGTTGTAACCTATTTAACTGAACATTATAACATTGGGAATTTTTCCTAAAGCTTTAATGCCCCTGTCCCCAGTTAAATACAGGTCTCCCCCCTCGTAGGATTTCAACTTTCTAGTATTAAAACCTAAATCTTCTACTTTTCTATCCCAGGACTTGGCTCTGATAGCTTTATATTGCTTCCCATTTAGCTATTTGATTAAGCAATATTTTACCAGTTTTCAGGGTTCGTTTGATAATCTCAGTTTTTTTTTTTGTTTTGTTTTTTAATTCTTTATTTTTGCAGTGCTTATAATGGTTACAGGCTTACATATGGTACCCCAACGACATTCCATACATTGATTTCTAAACATGAGTTACAGTGGGTAGTAGATAGACAATGCACTTTTTTTTTTTTTTTTTTTACGTTGATATTACTTAAAAGATAACATTCGATTAGATAATCTCAGGTTTTAAGTCCACAAAATTGGAGTTAAACATTAACTAAACTGTGACCTTATAGTTGTTACTAAGGCGACCAATTGACCTTAGTGACTTTTTGCATTTTCATTAAGACCCCGTAGGGTATCATTGGTATAGGCTTAAGAGGATGTAAAGATGAAATGTTTAAATGTTTAAAAATAATATCAGGGCAAATGTTTAAAAATAATATCAGGAAGTATTACTTTACTGAGTGGGTAGTGGATGCATGGAATTGCTTTCCAGCTGAAGTGGTAGAGGTTAAAACAGTAAAGGAGTTTAAAGGGACACTCCAGGCACCCAGACCACTTCTGCTCATTGGAGTGGTCTGGGTGCCAACTCCCACTACTCCTAACCCTGCAAGTGTAATTATTGCAGTTTTTTATAAACTGCAATAATTACCTTGCAGGGTTAACTCCACCTCTAGTGGCTGTCTACCAGACCGCTACTAGAGGGCACTTCCTGATTTATAGCAAGGATTTTCCTTGCTAGAGCGTCGCTGGACGTCCTCACGCAGTGTGAGGACCTCCAGCGTCGCTCTATTCCCCATAGGAAAGCATTGAAAATCCTTTTCAATGCTTTCCTATAGGGAGCACTAATGCGCATGTGCGGCATTGCCGCGCATGCTCATTAGGTCTCCTCGGCCGGCGGGCGGGATCATTCTCGCCCACCGGCCGACGGAATTACAGGGAGGAGCGGCGGCGGAGGAAAAAGCAGCGACGTGGGACATCGCTGATGCCTCAGGTAAGTGACTGAAGGGGTTTTCACTCCTTCAGTAACCGGGGATTGGGGGGTGGGAGGGAGAGGGACCCTCCAGTGCCAGGAAAACAGATTGTTTTCCTGGCACTGGAGTTTCCCTTTAAGCATGCATGGAATATGTATAAGGCTATCCTAACTATAACATAAGGCCAGGGACCAATGAAAGTATTTAGAAAATTGGGCAGAGTAGATAGGCCAAATGGTTCTTATCTGCTGTCACATTATATGTTTCTAATACCCAATATATTGAATAGGACCATGTATTTCTAAGTTTGCATGGTATTCTGGGATCGTTTTGAAAATATAATCTTACGGAGCCATCTTAAAGGCATCTGGTACATTTTTACAAGGGTTTGTGTATGTGTTTATTGGTTACATAGGTTGTGTATTCATGGGATGATTTCTATATACGTAGGTTGCAGCTGTGTGCATGCTTGCATATGCATGGGATGGCATATGCACTCATATGCACAGCATAGTGTGTGTATGCATGCAGTGGCATGACATTGTTGGTTTGTGTACATGCAAGTGTGTCTTTGTTGGTACTGTGCACTAAACAATAATGCAGAGACCTTCAGGAGGCACTGGATGATCTTTCATCTGCTTATCCATTATTTAGTGTCCTCACCCTGTTTATATCACTGACATGCGTGTGCGTGCTAGTTTCTCCAATGAGTACTGTGTTTGCCGCTTCACAGCACAATGCCTTGTACTCCCAGACACAGTGTTAGCAGACATTTAATGCAGTGCATTCTAACATTTTATAGGTCACTATGAAATAAGCCCAGAACACAATCTGCTGCTACGATCTAATGCAGTCTATTGAGTAACGGCCAATTGCTGCTCACTCTCGTTTAACCTTTTCATTGCCTGTGCTGCACCTGATCATGTGAAAGCAGAGAGGCTTGTAGGGAATTCATCTACAAAACATTTTTGTTTTTCCCCTTTAAAAAACGCCCATTGACTAGATATGTTCAGTGTCAACATTTATCCACATTCCGGTTTTTCAGTTACTACCTATGGCCCTGATGCATTGTTGGTGACATACGATGATTGGAAGCAACAATTATTCTTCATAAACAATCTTTCTGTGATCTCAAAACTGTATGCCAAAACATTCAATACATTGCGGTTAATACGGAAACATGTACGGTGGGTGAAGACGACATCAAACACATGCATTCCAACGACACTTTCAGGCAATATATTATATGAACTAAAATTACTTTCATATTTATAAATGTGCATGTACTGTATGTTTAAAATAGAAGTATATAGAAAAAAAATCTTGTATCTCCTGCCCTCTCTTTCTCCCTTCAATCTCAGTGAAGCACTAACCTCTCCCAAACCTCCCTCCTCTTCTGATATTCCCATGCCCTCTTCATAGAAGCATAGAAGTACAATTCTTTCCTGACTTTAGAAACATGTGACAAAGGTTGCAAAGAATAGTATGCACCAACTGCCATATCTCGAGACTCGACTGATTCTGCCGAATTATAATGCACAATGGTTATTTTCTTTGAGTCTGTGTATAATAATTTTGATACATATAGATAGAGCATTATGTTAGAATTTTAACATAAAGTAAATAAGGCAACTTTAAAGAAACACTTGAAAGTGAACTCTGATAATGCTCCTCCGGTGTGCATCAGCCAATCGTAACACATATGTCCCAGAGATAACACCATTACATCGCATTTTTTTTATGTTTTCCTTAAATTACAGTAAAAAGATGCATCTGTGCTCCAAGGCCAAACGTGAAAACGCATATCCAAGTGGCTGTTCTACAATTACATTAGTGATGGTCAAGAAACTGCTAAATAATGACATTACAACTTTGTGTCCTCCGACGAAGTGCACATTACTGTATTGACTGCTTTTCTATGTTGCTATTTTAATTTTGGTGGAGAACGGAATCTTTCATTCTTACCCAGAGAAACGCGCTTTCTGCTCTGCATAACAGGAGCCATTTATAGGAGCGTGTGACAATGTGTTTAGGCTTCAAACAGCATAAGCTTTATCGGGTTTTTCTCTCTTTTTGTATGGATTTGCATATCAGAAAAAAAAAAAAGTAATCTTTTCATAAGCTATGTCAGAGATTGTATCTTTGGTTAATACCAGAGGGGGATTTGTTATGTCTGTTTTCTGAGCTCAGCTTTAAATAGTCTTCTTTTTAGATGGTAACATTTAACTTCAGCTAAATTTGACCGAGCCTTTATGTTTGCAAAAATGTGTTCTGTGCATATTCTCATGCTAAATTCTCCGATAAGAAAGCCATCATTTTCTCTTTGTCCTTATCGTTCCTGCAAAATGTAAGTGACTGAGGTGAACACAGAGGGTCCCTCCTGGAGTAAGAATTATCAGGTAGCGTTTGGGGTAATGACATTTTTGGCTGTTTGGCTGCTTGAGGCTTTCTGTTCACATTCCACAGACACCTTAAGGAACCTGATGCGGCTTTTTCTTATCAGCTGTTTCATGCTGGCCGCACACAGCTCGCCTGAAAGGAATCTTATTTACTTCCCTCGCCATTGCATATCGAGAATCGCTGAGATGGGACACTAATTGTATAAACCCCTAAGATTCCTGTGGGGGCAAGCAGTCCAATAAAATGACTAAAATATAACCCTTTCTGACGGGATTTTTACCCCTTGACAAGACATTCTTTGCCAGAAGTCAAGAAGCAGTTCTGTAACTAAATCGGACTTGTTAATTACAACTTAATACTAAAATTCCTAACCAGGGGCCTTCTTTTGGCCCTGTTGACTTTCTGGGGGGAAATTTCTACAGTGTATTTAAATGTGTAGGATTTGGGAATTACAAAGAGAAACAATATCTAGTTAATGTTTGAGGAGTTGTGACTTGATTTTACCAATTCTCCCCCCAAAATTACTTGTGATTTTTTTATTTTTTTTAGTTTGCATACGCTAGTTCTGATTTTTAGCAGTCTATAGTTAATTATTTAGCACATTTACAACTGAATTGTGATATCTTGCAATTTCAGAAGCACAACATTTCAATTGAACATTGAATTGGTATATCTACATGAATGTGACCTTGTCCAATACATTTTTGTGATAGGTAGACTTTAGCAACAGAAACGAAGGCAAAACATATTTTGGCAAGGTACCCTACCATGAAGAATGTTGATGCATTGTGACTTTTCAGATTCCTAAGGAAAGTTCAAAATGCCAGAATATTTCCCAGTAGTAGCAGATCTGGTGGTACATTCCTTATTATGGGACTCTTGTACTGCTGTTGATTTTTTTTTTCCCCTCCGCCTGCTTCTAGGGGCACTATAAATAAAAAGTCCCTAAATAATACTCATAGAGGAGCTAGTTTCTGCACATACAATCGTGCTCACCTCAACAACACTCTGCACCTGGACAGCCATTGTCGACTGGGCCAGCCTGCAATATTATTGGATCTCCAAGCTGTGATGTGGGTTTGCAGCTTGTGTATGCACTGAACCCCAGGGGTGCAGTGTTTGCATTCAGCATAGTCACAAATGGTCTCAATAACAGGCTAAAGTAGTTGAACTTAAAGCATAGATTTAGAGAATTAGAGGATTTTTCAAAGTCTGGTCTTATGATCTTAAATTTGAAATTCACTTTGAATTCACTTTGCACCTTGTCAGTGTGACATTTCTTATTAAAAAACAAACAGCAAAAAAAAAAACACATTGTTTCCTTAAACCAAAACTACTTGTGGACTTGAAATTGCCCTTAAATGAACACTACAGCCACCAAAACAACTTTAACTTAATGGAGAAGTGTTTTTCTGTATAGATTATACCGCTCAATTCTCTGCCATTTAGGAGTTAAATTACCAAGCCCTATCCAGCCCTAACCACACCTCCCTGCAAGTAAAATGCAAAGCCCTACCTAAACACTTCCTGTAAAGGAAGATCTAATGTTTACATTTCCTTTATTGGAAAGTGCAGGAGCCTCCTGTATGCAATTAAAGTTAAATTTAAAGAGTAGGAGATACAAACTTTTAAAGTAACTTAACATCTGATTGAAAATGAGACCATTTTGTTTTAATGCAGGCTGTCTGTCACAGCCAGGGTAGGTGGTGTTAGAGCGGCATAAACCTAGACCAGCGCAATTTAAGTCCTTAATGGCAGATAATTGAGCAATGTGACTTCAGAGGCATGAGCTATACACAAAAACTGCTTCATTAAGCTAAAGTTGTTTTGGTGACTATAGTGTCTCTTTAATGCCATCTAATTGCAACTTTTCTGATTCCATCTGTAACCTCTGTGCCTGTGTGTTTAAATTAATCTGTACTATTTCTAAGGAGTACACATTTGACATAGCTGTGTGTGGGTTAGAGTGACTTGTAAAAGGTTTAGAAGTCAGAAATACTTTTTTTTTATGTGTTGGAAGAATTTGATGCTAGTTAGTTGTAGACATTATAATTAATTCAGCGCTGGCTGTTCTTATCTCTTGTGGTTTGTTGAGTTACACAAATGAATCACCACTATTACCCTCTGGAATCAACACAGATCTTGCTGTATAGTTTTCTGTTGATTAAAAAAAGGTAACCAAAAAAGCTTGTTCTCCTGGGCAACTTTACATAAAACGATTTTATATATTTTTTTTCCATCCTGTAAAATGTGTCCTGAATGCAGGTTCCTTTGCATTATGGTGCGCTCTAATCCTCTAAGTGCGTAATTAACGGACCAGAAAAGCAATTTGTGGAACGCAAGAGCCATAAAGGTAAAAAATATTTTCTCCTTTGAGTGATCTTTAAGGAGTAAATAATTATAAGAGAGAGGTGGTTTTAAGATGACCAATCTAAATCTGAACATAATTAGGAAGAACAGTCTGAAAATTGAAGAGCACGTATGTGTGTAAGAATTTTATATCATAACAAGTCTAATTAAATATTGAAAAGCCAAAAATCTCCCATTGCAAGAAAAATTACCTGCCACAAAAGGCCTCTAACTTTGCAGATAATTAGCGAGGGTTATTGAGAAAAAGTCAGAGATTGCATCCAAGGTCATCGCTTATTATATTGCATCTTTTGTACGGTGCAGAATCTATATTCTTGCTAATTTGAACTAAATACGGCATCCTATTGTGAGGTCCAATTTTCTGGCTTCTAAATATGAATGTATTTGCAAATACAGGCTGCAATAGGTGAACATTTCTGTAAGTAATTCCCCAATTTGATAGAGCACACAAATACTCAAATGCGCAAATGGTCAGAGAACGGCGCAGTGTTTATGGCTGGCGATTAACCTCTCTAGTGTTGGAGAGCCGAACACTGGGTTGTCACACTCTGCGAGTTGTACAGCTGTCAATAACCTAATATGGGGGAGCAAGTTAATAAAAACTTACCTAGAGTCACCTTCTCTTCTGGAGACGTGAAACTTACGGTAAGTGACTCTGGATACAACCAGCAGCATTTATAACTCCCTCCTTGAGTAAAAATAATGAGTGGCCAATGTGTAATAATGTGTAATAATAACACTTAATGGGCAATAACAAATCAAAATACATGTATCTCAAGGTAATCCTGTTAATTACACTACATTTAGTTTTCCAATTTCATGGTTACTTTACATTTAAGGTGTTTTTGTTGATTGTTTATTGTTGTTTATTCACTTTAATTTGCCTTTTTTTTTATTTTTATTTTTTTAATGTTATTTTCTCCGTTTCACCATACATAATATATTGAGCAACCTACATTTTTAGGATCTTGTTAGCCTCTGCTGGACAAAAAAAAATGTTGGTGGAACACTGAAGAAAGACCAGCGAATGCACTTTGTTTTCATGTTTGATATAAAAAAAGAAAAGAGAAATTTATTTTTTTGAACTTTCCTACTTCTTCTTTTAGAAATGGAGATTATTTAAAGGGTCTTGGCTTCAGACACAGATAATCATAACTACAAAGACAATGCAATTATAAAGGCACAGGTGGCATGTACAACTGTAAATTATTCTCACATGACAAGTGTTCTATATGATTGGTTTTGATATAATTGGTGTTCTATATGATGGGTCTTTTACCCAGAACGGGAGCCTTTTGTCTGTTTTATGTTGGTGTCATCATATACGAAGTCTTTTCATTTTCCTGCTGCATTTTTAATCTTTCTTCGAATATTGCTGAATAATGGCCCCTGGCAGGAGATAATGACATTTTCTTAATTTATATTTTCTAACTGAAACCCTCAGTTGAGAATGGCATCCAATGGCCCAGAGACATAGCTGCAGAGGCACTTTCGGGGGAGCACTAATAATAATTTCTAGTGGAGATGGGTAGCGATAGCACAGTGAAGAAGTAATTTAAGGAAGAAAGCGAGTACACCATCTCTTTATTGTAGCATATCTAATGATCTGATGAAGATTCCCAATAGTTTTTGGAGCATGACAAGGCAAAGTAATGTTATCTAGCCAAAACAGAAGCTCCAGCTTAATCAGTAGAACAAGAATATTGATTAAAACACTTTGCACAATAGATTGAGAATAGAATCTTCTCTCCATCATTCCACGCTCAGTAACGTGTAATAACTAAATATATAATCAACAATAAACGCAATTTGTTTTGCATTGTGCTACTTTACGTTGTGGTCAAAATAAGCTCTTTTACAAAAAGAAAACCCTAAAACTTTAATTACACAACATAAGAGGGCTCTTTGCTGCCTCAAATCTCTTAACAATTAAAATTAACATTTAACAACAACAAAATACAAGAAACATATTTGAATGTCAATGTGAGGAAACAGAGTCATTCTGGGGCAAAGTTCTAATTGCGGAGTGGTCACCATGGAAACCGAAGGGAGTTTCCAGTTGATTGCCTTAATTTTACTACTTCATCCCAGATTTGCTCTTAATAAATAACTATGACCTCAATTTAATTCTTTTGGAAAAACCTTTCAAATGATTGCAGTCTGTAGAGCAACATTTCAAAGGTTTTATCTACAGAAGTCTCCATTAAAGTCTATGGGACGTATTGTAGGTCAATAATTAGAAACGTTTTTCTAACAGATTGTGATAATTTGAATAGCTTATCCAAAAATATTAAATCGATGCCTATATTATTCTTGTTTTGTAGTTTTAGAGCATCAATATATTTTGCTGTGTTGTACAATAGAGAGAACAAAGACAAAAACACATAAGTACAGATACGACAAAAAAAATAAATAAACATATGAGCAATGTTGACTTTGTTTGAAGAGTTGTTTTTGATCTCAGAATTAATATTGTCTTGTTTGCTGTAGTTCTGTTATGTCCTCCACTGTTTTGAGGGTGTCCGGAGCTAGTGCCTTGAACCTGTTTTTTTTTTTTTTTAATGGTTTTTTTTTAAGTCTTGTTTTGTATTCCTTGCAGATTTCGTATGTTTGGGTGACTTCCCAACACACACCCTGTTTTGTTTGGGGACACTCATAGACACTACTTATTGTGTTGTACATTTAGCACCTTATTATGCACTTTAGAGATATTGTACTCTTTGCACACGAAGGTGTGTTTTTATTTGTGTGCGATCCCATTATATAACTATACCAGCATTCTTTCCTTAAAAGAGAAAGGATTGATCTGAGGCCCAATGTGTTGGGAAAACAAATTCAAGCAGCTACCACTATTAAGGGATGGATTGTAACTCTGCTAAATATTTTTCTGAATAAGCTCATTTTTGGCAATTTGCAAATGAGGAGGCAATTATGATAAAAAAAAAAAAAAATTAAGTAAAAAAGAGCCTTGCATTTTATTTTAGCACAAATATGCAAACTGTATTAACAAGAAAGACATGGAAAGTTTGAATGGAAAGTGTCGTCTTCCCCCTCCCCATACGCACACACATTTTTGGAATTTGCCTATACCATTAAAAAAAGAGCATGACATTTAGAGAACTACATTTGCGAAGTTGAATGTGCTGACTAGTACTCTTTGAAACATTTGTAGGAGAATCCTACACTATAGTATCCCAATTAATGTAATGGGCACATGGACTACAAGGGGTTAACACGTCAGGGCAAAGCGACATGCATAGTTTCATTATGGAATTTATAAGGTTAATGCTGTTTTTGAGAACATTAATCATCAAGAAATGCCTTTTAGGTACCATTCTGAATCTCTTATTGCAGAACAAATAGGGATTCCAATTACTGTAAAGTATTTCCTGTAAACCATTTTAAATCATTAATGAATGTGTTTTATATTTTTTTAACTCCTGCCAGTGGCAAATTAATTCTATCCCAAGTCTTTGCGAATACGTCAAGCACCCCGGATGATTGTGAGCAGCAGTCACGGCAGGTTTACGCCTCTATTAATATTTTACATATAGATTTGTTTTCAAGGATAGTACGCAGCTTGAAAACGTGTTTTTTACTGCTTGTTAGATAATCTCACCCAACCTGTCAATTTACTCATCATGTGAATGCTGGTGACTTATTGAAGTTCCATTTTATTTGTCAGTTTGTTGCAGCTAATCCAATCCTCTCCTCATTTTAAAGGGATTGTTAATTGGGTATTACGTGCAATGTGTCTTGCTCCCCACACTGCGTGCACCCGTCTTGCACTACAAGTTCTTCTTCACAAAGCAGATATTCCAGAGGCCGTGGGAAAGGGGTAGTGTTGTTATTCCAGCCACGTTTCACTGATTATTTCTGAAAAATCTATTTGATGAGAATATTGATCAAAACAAGAATTTATACATTCAGTTTATAACCGTTCTCAATTTTTATTTATTTTTTTGTCTTCTTTGTAAAATGATAAACTTTTCACACCCCCCCCCCCTTTTGTTTTGTATTCCGTTTATTTTGTACTTTTTTTTTTTTTTTTACTGAACAATGAGTTTGTACTAATCAGATGCAAGGCTCGCATATCTGAAATTTAAGATCTCTCTTAATTTAGCTGAATGAGCGCTAAGTTTTGTATTTGTTTATATATTTATTTTTGAAATCTTAAAAATAATCACAATTTAGTGGCAAACACTCTCCCTTTATCTATATACCTATCTATCTATCTATTTATTTTTTTTGCATGCAGTTACATGAAATGAAGAATCCCATTTAACCTCTTCCTTTCTTTCTGTTTGCAGATGCAATAATCGGACGCTGTGTACCGTGGTCACAGGGTCCGAGGTTTTTCCTGACCCTTGTCCGGGAACCTACAAGTACCTGGAGGTTCAATATGAATGTGTTCCATTCAGTAAGTAAACGGCCTGTCTGTCTGTATAAACAGAACCAGTGTCATGTTGTCCAGCATTATACATTCAGGACAGAGCAGCTCCTCCTGTCATACTCACTAAAGCGTGGAAGGGAGCCACATTGCTATGCCGGCCAAGAGTACTTCTGCATTCTTAAGTGTTTGCTTTCAGGGCTAGTGTTTTTCTAGAAAACAAACCAGATTTAGCGGTTCAGGATGCCAGACAGAAATGTGTGCATCTGCCCAATACTGGGCCTGACAAATTGATTTGGCCCACACTTTCCTAAAGAAACTATTGACTTTGATTTTAATCATGACTTGCTTCAACAGCTACCTGCTGCTGTACTTCCATTTGGTGCATTTTATTAGCGTGCTGCTGCCGCCGCCGAGACAAGTCTCTCCATTATTGTTTTGTTTTCTCAGCAAAATCACTATCAGAAACGTATAAATAAAAATGGTGTACGTGATTGCATAACAGAATAAGCTGTGTTCTATACTCCTGTAATAATATCGGTAAGCTCTAAAGGAATATAGAGCTATCTCATATTCCATAATCACAGTGTGTTACTATATTGAGAAGTCCTGCAGATGCTATACTGGGAACGCACTGATCGACAGAAAGGCCTGCCAAAAACCCTCCTCATGATATAAGTCATTTGTAATCGCTGGGTTATATTTTATGCATGTTTCGTCAAGGCCAGTAAGTCCAATTTGAGGTTAAGCAGATTGGTACCCAAGCAAATGGACACATACACACATGCTTCCTCTTTCCCACAGGGGATGGTTACACATTTTAATTTGATAAAGAGAATTAACCTTGAAAGCTTATAATTGCAAAATATTGTAATTCCAAACAAAAACTTAGCAAGTGTTTATTTAAAGGAGGTTACAACGAAGTGTGCGTGTGTGTGTATTAAATGTCTTGGGAATAAGAAAGTACACCAAGTTTGAATTATGTGCCTTTACATATCAGGACATCATAATCATCTGTTCCTTAGCTGTCTTAAAATTAGGTGAACACAACCTAATATGAACAAGTACACATGACATATTACACCATGTCATGATTCATTTAACAAAAACAAAAGCCAAAATGGTGAAGCCATTGATTAATTGATCTTCAGCACCTCTATAAAAGCCAACGTTTTAGCAGTTTGCAGGTCTGGAGTATTCAGACATGTGTTAACACGAAGCCAAGGAGAAAATGATCTTAGCACTGATCTTAGAGAAGCAATTGTTGCTGCTTTTTAAACTGGAAGGGCCATTTCCAAGCAATTTATAGTCCATCATTCTACAGTGAGAGAGATTATTAAAAAGTGCGAAAAAACGTCACTTCTTCCTAGGAGTGGGAAGTCCCAACAAATTCACCACTAGGAGAGACCTTGCAATGTCCAGAGAAATTGAAAAACCCCAAGAGTTCCATCTCAGACTTTACAGGCCCCTCAGTTAGCATGATAAATGTTCATAATAATACAATTGGAACAAGGCAAGAATGGTTTGTTTGGAAGGGTTGCCAGGAGAACGCATATTTTCTCTAAAAAGAGCATGGTTTAGGTTTGCAAAGTTGCATCTGGACAAACCACAAGACTACTGGGCCAATGTCCTTTAGACAGACAAGACCAAAATGGAGATGTTTGGGCATAATGCACAGCTCTAAGTTTGGCGAAAACCAAACACCGCATATGAGCACATACACCTCATGCAACTGTCAAGCACAGTGGTGGAGGGGTGATCAATTGGAATTGTTTTGCATTCACAGGACCTGAGAACCTTGCCTCCATTGAGTTGACATGAACTCCCCTGTATACCAAAATATGCTAGAGTCAAATGTGAGGCCATCTGTCAGACAGCTAAAGCTTGGCCTAAACTAGGTCATTCAATATGACTGATCCCAAGCACACCAGCAAATCTACAACAAAATGGCTGGAAAAAAAGAACCAAGGTGTTGTAATGACCCAGTCAGAGTCCTGACCTCAACATCATTGAAATGCTGTGGCGGGACCATAAGGGAGCTGTGCATAAACAAATGCCAGCAAACCTCAATGAATTAAAGCAACGTTGTAAAGAACAATGTGCCCTAACTAAATCTTAGTTACTAACTCAGTAAGTTTGATGGATGAGCTTTCAGGAGTTGACTCCTTTATTCGTACCATGGAATATTGACCATCCAAGATTAATTGCAAGAATTAGGGATCGCAAATGCTGACAGAAAATGAATAGGAACATAGACAATTTAAAAACTTCAAATTTACAACCCCATCATATCTTTTTGAAAATGGTCATGAAGGTTTCTAGAAAAATTTACTACTATAGAACTATTTCCAATAGGCTGGGGGCTAGAAAAAAAAACCAACCAAATTCTATTCTTAAAGAATCACTATAGAATTAGGAATGGGAGCCTGTATTCCCAACAATATAGTACCCCTGTCCCTGGTTAAATACAGGTGTCCCCACCACCACTTCTTGCCATAGAATAAATAAAGGTTTTTACTCACCCTTTTCCAAGGCTGAAACTCCCTGGGCACTGCTTATCTCTCTGCCTCCCATGGCATCATTTAGCAAGCATGGCCCCCCTCCAAGATGGTCCAATCCCATGCTTCTCATAGAGGAGCTTTATTGAACTGATGCACAAAACACATTCATTCAAGCTTACCTATATGGAAGCATTGAGTGCTTTTCTGTAATCTATTGCATCACGTGACTGAATTTTGCACAGGAGCGCGTCTAGTGGCTGTCTAGGTGAGTTTATCCCTGCAAAGTAAATATTGCATAGTTAAAATGACAGGATCACTGCACCACGACCACTTCATTGAGATGACATGATGTGGGTGACCTCAGTGCCCCTTTAAATCTAAGTACACAAGTCAGAATCCCACATTATTGAAGAAGTCCTTTTCCGTAATATTAATAGACCATGGACCCTTGCTCTATAGGAAATTAAAGTGAGAGAAAACACGTTTATACCTCGATTAAGGTTTCATAAAAATGCTGTTCTGTATGATTTCTATTTTTTTCTTTTCACATATGAAATATGCGTTAAATTGAATATAAGCTTGTAAACTCTGCTGGTAATTGAACAAATAGGCACATTATAGACACCAAAATAGCTTGTAATCTAACTGCTCAATTCTCTGTCATTTAAGTGTTTATCACTTTGTTTACACAGCCATACCCACCCCTCCCTGCATGTGACTTACACAGCCTTTCAAAACACTTCCTGTAAAGAGATATCTAATGTTTCAACTTTCTTTATTGCACATTCTATTACATTAGAATGCCTTATCTCCTGCTCTGTTGTTAACATTCTAGAGCCTGCAGGAGCCTTATGCATGTGATTAAAGTTGCATTCACAGAGCAGGGGATAAAAACTTCTAAAGCAAGTTAACATTTGATTGAAAATTAAACTTTTTTTTTTTTTTCCACGTAGGCTGTGTGAGTCATAGCCGGGGAGGTGTGCTACATAAACCTAAAACAAAAGTCTGTATTGTCATTAAATTACAGAGAATTGAGCAGTGACACTGCAGGGGCATGATATAGAACACCCAAACTACTTCATTAAGCTAAAGTTGTTTTGATGCCTATAGTATCCCTTTAAAGTTTCTCTAGTGGTAAAAGCAGATATTAACCTTAGCATCTTACATTTTCTATAGAAGAAGATGATTAATATTTAGTGGGCTTTGCTCTACATTTTCTGTTGTGTCTTACAGCAGACCCCCCATGCCCAGGAAGTGCTCAGCAGAGCAAGTACAAAGGAATTTCAGCTGCTGAAAAGGAACTGTATAATTTCAAATATCTTAAATTGTGTTCAGGTAATGGCACTTTAAAAGATCTAAGTGTGGAATCTACAAACATAGACTACAACTTGCATTTTAAGTAATATCCCTTTTGTTGTTTAAACTTTACAGTCCTTGCCCATTTTTTATAGAGTAAACTGATAAGGCTGTAAGGTTTGTGTTACACTGAAGTCCATATCTTACCAAATCACCTTAACTAATGGTGTAATTATCTGCAGTTCGTCTACAGCACTAGTCAGTACCGATATGCTCTGGCTGTCTTGACCCACCACGTACCATCAGCTTGCAGGGTGTTATGAGGATAGGTCAGTTGGTTAGATGATTGAAATCATAATTTCAAGAATGAGGACTTGATTGTATCGTGTGCAGGACACTTTTGTTAATCATGTAGAATAAGGGTAACTGGTATCTGGGGTAATTTCCAGCAGACATGGTATCTTACTCAATCATATTCCTCAAGGACTCCCAATATAATTTAGTTGTTTCATGCTCACCGAACATGCCTTATTGCCATAACACATTATGGCGTTCTGGTAATAGGGTATGTTATCATAGGATAAGTAGGTTGCGTTTGGCTTGTCAACAGTGCAGATTTTTCCTCAAGCTTAGGGGAGATAATTTGGGCATGGAATATTAGTAACTGATATCCATCCAAATGCTCTTCACCAACACCATCAGATTAATCATTTATACATCTACACAACAGAGAGCATTATTTGGTAGGTTAGGCACTATTTTGTATTCTATCCAGTGTTTTAACAATCTAGTTCTGGTAACAATAACCAAATGCTATTATTTAGATTACCTTCATGTTGAGTTTGTGCACATTAAGCATAAAATAATAATTATTAGTCCAACTGTTTGTAGTTACCATGCGCCATAAGCCTGATCATTCCTAGAAGAGATCACCGTAATAACCATTTTGACGTTTGGAATCTGTTTTATTTCTACTGAGCTGGTCTTTACGTAGAGGAAGATGAAACAACCTTTTATTCTTAAAATGTCTCGTTTGTACATGTGACCTTTTCCCCCCCTGACATATTGTAGTATTTAATGAATGTTTATTCTTCCATCTTTCACATCCTTTTGCAGTAGCCGCCACTTGAAAGTTGTGTTAGATCTATTGTTGTCAATGTTTTTTTTATATTCGTATTTCCTAAATACCCACATGATAAAATTAATCTTAAAATACATAGTAGAACCAGCAACCTGGATATTGTAGTGTATCCAGCGGTGCTGCAACTTTCTGATAATGACTATGAATCTTGTGGTTCCGTAAGGGTAATCATATTACATAGGGTGTGTTGTGAATGTTATCCTTCTTATCCTTTTCACGTTTACCAAATTCTTAGTTCAGAGCTTTGGGGAAAAATATTTCTTCTACACCTCTAATGTTAATATTTTTTTCTAAACTATTTTTCAAATTATCTCTGTTCTGCTCTTGATTTGTAATTCTCACCACACCTTTCTCTGTTAATCCTCACCATTTCTATTCTCAGCTACTGAGAAGCCCTGCACTTCTCTCTCTCTCTCTCTCTCTCTCTCTCTCTCTCTCTCTCTCTCTCTCTCTCTCTCTCTCTCTCTCTCTCTCTCTCTCTCTCTCTCTCTCTCTCTCTCTCTCTCTCTCTCTCTCTCTCTCTCTCTCTCATGCTTTTTTATTCTACCTTTCTTTTCTTTTTTTTTATCCTTTTTTGTAATTGTTTCTTACTTTACTCATATCACTATCCTTTGTTCTTACTCAACCTTTATTTCTATTTTTTCTTTTTTTCCTTCCCACTTTACTATTGATCTCTCATCTACTATTCATCCTCACAGCCTTTGTCTGTGTTCTATCTCTACCTCACACATTTCTCTTTAATCCATAACCCTCCCACTTTATTCTCTATCTTTCTCTTTCTTTCTCGCTCTTTCTTTCTCTCGCTCACCCCACTCTCAATCCTCTTTTCCTTACCCTTTCTGCTGTTCTTCAGTGTTATCCGCCAATTTTTGAATCTAAAGATTGTTGTTGCATGATAACATTCTACGTTAACCTGCCTGCTTTGTTTAACAGAAATGGTCTTTCAATAAATGTGAGTGTATATAACATTCTGTTTAGGTTCCACTGCAATATGTGTGATGTTCTGGGTGGTAGCCATCTGCTCAGCCCTAGACTTTTATCCACCTGGGGAAAAAAACGTGCTAATATAACCTATATGTATGTTGTTTTACCAGTATGCCAAAAGAGTTCTAATAACATATTTTATATTTTTTATTTTGTGCCTACGACTTACTTCTCAGAATGCAGCAGTCTCTTCCCGATTGTTTGTGTATCTTGTATAGTTAAGTTTTTTTATATATCTTTTTTAATAAATATGATATATTTTTTTCTCCCCCTAAGAACATATTTTATATGTTTTTATAAAAAATGTTATTGTCAGCTAGAGCAAGTCCCAGTGGACTGAGAGCAAAGCGTATGGACTCTCAAAGTCCCAAATAAAAGCATTTCATGGCTCTATCCTCAAATCTGTTAAATACTTTAAAAATGTTAACATATTGGCACTTTTATTTTTATACAAGTCTGCGTCAATATTTCTCTTTGAACATTTTATTTATTATTTTTAGCTTTACAAACATTTTTGTAGAGATAACAACATGATTCATCAGAACAAAGGAATAGAAATAGCCGCGGCTTACAATAGAAGGAAACATAAATTGTCACCCCAAGCAAACAGTCTGCTTAGTGTTACGTCTCTTTATCGAGGGGAGCAGAGACTGGCAGGGATATGATGCAGCGGGTGAAACATCTTTTTAAAAAAAAGTTATTTTTGTCTGGGCAGGTGGACCTGCTATTGAAATTGGCTCTTGTGTGTAAAATCTGGATCCCGTACCAAGAAGCAGCCAGCAACAATCTTATTTTTTTTATTTTTATTTATATAGCCAGGGTTTTTATTTTTATTTTTTTATGGCAGTGAGTCAATGTATATACCCTGTGTGGGAAAACCTCCGTGCGTGTTTGTTTGGGACTCTTACAGAAAGTTATATTCCAGTCTAAACATACTTGTTTATTTGAATATTGTCAGTATGGGGGTGTGTGGATTTTTTTTTTTATCCACAGTTACAAAGCTGGGAGATTTACTTGGCATACAAGGTCAGGCAAATTCAGGAGAGTGTGGCTAAAGAACATTATGATTAAAGCAAATTTCTAATTCTGTATCCGAAACATATGAGTCAGGCCACAGTCTCAAAGGCAAGGAGAAGGTCAGCCTTTGGATGGATTTTACTACGGGTAAATTGCTTTTGTGTGAGATGTTTGTTTCTGTTTTAAGACCTTGTATTGTGTGATCCATTTGTAAAGTAAGGGGTCATGTGTGCTGGCTTTTGTACAAAAGATGGTATGCTCTCTGCTTGGGGAAAGGCAGCAGATATAGAGAATGTAAGATTTATTGCATAGCTGGTGCGACCTCCAAGTGGAAATCCCAGAGGATTTTTACTTTTTTGTTGTTTGAAAATGTAATGTTAATCACTGGTGCAGTTCCTGGTGTTGAGTTGGAGTGTACGACGAGCCGCTGTGTACCAGGGTAGGAGGAGACAGGAAATGTTTTCTGTCTGAGTTGCACCAATGCGTAGCTCGATTTGGTAGGCCCTCCTAGTTGAAATGGTGAAATATATATGGTAACAAAGGCTCAGTAGTTATGGTCAAGTGAAATCTGTTGGTCAAACGTAGAAGCCATAAAAGAGTTTCAACCCAAGTCTCCATTTCTTTCTATTTCAAAGTAACTCTTTGAGACATGTTTGCATTTTCTAAATCTTTTAATGATGTTTTGTGAAAACGATGTGTATTTTTCAGCTATCTTCTTTTTAAGTTGTTGTTTTGCCAATTTAGGAGTAATTTTTACCACAGGAATTTCTTTTCCTGGTTGCGGTATCAGAATTTTAGAACAAAGCATGTTGGCATCTCTTGATTTCTATTGACCCCTATAATTCACATACTTTTCTTCCTGATAACAATGTAATTCCAACATACTCTCAGCCATCAAAACATGGCATGTTTAGAAAGAGAAAAGCACGCAACATAGACAGAATTAGGATACAATGTATAATGCTAAATTAAATTGATAACAAATGTAGCTGACCTGCATTCATTCAGATAATGAAAATGCAGACCATTGTCTGGAGCAGTGGCTCCCTCAAGGCAAACTGACATTCCAGGTTTTGTCTCGATCCCAAATGGAACAGAACTGGAGAATGCCTAGATCCTGAACTGTCTATGTACTTTGAGGGCTGGGGTGTGAATCAATGGCCCTTTGAAACATAGCCATCCTTAGATTGAATGCTAAATGATGCGACTTCCTATTACACAAAAATACTGATATTTACCTCGTCTGCTAACTCCTAGTTAATTTGATGATGTGTAATGATGCTGAAAGAAAGTTCTGTGATTTCACTTAGTTTTGTTTTAAGTTGAGTCCTAAAGAAAGCAAACAGTCCTGCATGGCCAATGTAACAAAACAAAACAAAAAAATACACACAGATCATTTATTTACAGCCCCAGAAAAATGAATTTGACATTTTTTTTAAAAAAAATTTCTGGGTATACTTCTTTAAATCTTGAACCAAAGCCTTCGTTTGCTAATTTTGGTTCAATGCATTATTTTTTTTAATTTTTTTTTCTGGGACTTTACAGACAAGTCCACTTCTATAAACAAAAAATACTGATCCTGGGCAAAAATATCAGCCGGCCATGTGTCCAAAACTACAGTGACCCCATGAAAAAAAGGAATTTAAGACCCCATTTTATGCATTTGCAGTCTAATAAAATAACCCGCTGACTGCAAAAAGATGCAGAGTGATGTGTAATTCCATAATCGTTTAAAAGAAAATAAAATGGCTCAAGATTTTACATACTGTGGCACCACACTGACATACGTATCATACTTGTGTTCTTTTGGCTGCCTGTAGCATACATTAGTAAACTTAAATACGGTAGTCATGACATGCAAAAAGAGTGTTTGCTTTACCGGCTGGAATTATGATAAACCAATTAAAGGTGTAGTTTAATTCTAACCAGTAAAGTAAATAAAATAAAGGTGTTTGCTGTTTTTTTTTTCTTAAATTTCAAAGCACAAACAGATTAACATTTTTTTAAATTTTTTTTTTTTTTTTAAATAGGAAATTGAATTCAAACTGACGCTTTGTTTTGTGAATACATTCCTGTTGCTTCCACTGTGTAATTGTCATAGAAGATTACATTTTGTTGAGTAAATCCTAGTGGTTATTAGTACAGAGTACAGAAGAGTGAATTATTTTGAAATATGTCTATTAATAGCAGTTTCGAATAAGAAACCTTTATTAGTGAGTGCTTGTAGTACAAACCATTTTAAAATGTTGCCTTTAAAACAGTGAGTTAACAATTTTGGCAGCTTACTAGCAACTTTATACCATTTTACATCACCTTTCAGAATGGCACCTTTTTAGTACGCTTTGACAACTTACCTGGGTCCAAACAAGCTCCCGCTTCTGCAGGTGGAGCCAGAGGATAATGCAAGTGCTCTCAGCTAATGAGCACAGCCCTGCATTGCCCTGCTTAGCTCAGTAGAGCTTACTGGATTCTTCTGGAGGAGAAGACCAATTGCAGGGTCAGATAAGTTGTCAAACTGTGCTGAAAGGCTATGATTCCTTATTATGAGGTGGTGCCGATTCACTCTTAGTACTATAACAACTACAGCGGGCTGTTGTGATTATGCTGCTGTGTGCAATCTTTAAAAGAGACCCTATAGGCACCAGAACAACTGTAGCTTAAGGAAGCAGTTTTAGTGTATACATGATGCCTTTGAAGTTTCTGTAGGATCTAGCAAGCCATTAACAGAGCAGGAGATGACATTTTAAATTAGGATCTGCTTTAAAGGAAGTGTAAACATTAGATCTCACTTTACAGGAAGTGTTTAGGAAGACTGTGTAAGGGAGGGAGGGAATCTTAAATATCTCCAAAGTACCTCCAAATTCTATATACATCTAACTGTAGCAAGTATGTAAAGAATGGTACTCTTATAAACAGTGTTGTAATGATTTTCTGTTTGTATCAATTCCGGGTTATTGCAATGACACGTATTATTATACCCATGCTGTTTTGAAGGCAATATTTTCTACGATATTATTTAACTAAGGTTCTACATCAAGTTTCCAAACGGTTGCATTTAACCAGGCTCTCAAGATATTATGCAATATTAGATGTGTTTTGGTGCAACTAACATTTTGTCACAGTCGCCCTCCTTCCATGATGTCCTGCACAGTAGCCTTGTGTAACCTCTTTTTTGGTTATCTATTCCTTTTGGCTTACACATTACTTCTACAGCCAGCATTATTTCATTCAATATTTTACGCTGGCTATTAGAGGCCATGTGTGTTTCCAATTAAGGAACACTAAGTCTTAGCATCTTCAATGTGTCTATAAACAATCTGTTTTATTGCATTCCAGAGTCATCTTTTCTTTATTAGGTTGTTCCGGATTTTCTGTTTCTTCTGTTTAGCGGAGTTCTCTGCTGTCCCTGCAATTAGTGTCTGTGCTAATTTAACTACCGAAGAATAGTCCATTCATGTTAATCTCTCTTCTTTTCTCCTTGCACCCTTTTCACTTTCTCTTCCAATGCTTAAAATAGAAGTGGAACAAAAAGGTAAATAATCTCCACAGCCCAATAAACCCCAGCTCCCTGTTATGTGCCATATGGATGTTAACCTTCTTTACCCCATTATCCCTAAACACTGATATTCTGATAACCAACAGGAATTGACCTTATCCTTACACCCCATACACGAGCTGACTGCTAATAGAATTGGATATGTCACATAGGTGGGACTCATTCTCTGAAATCTGTGTGGGAAAATGCTCTTTCAACCCTTAGTGCTTATTTATTTATTTATTTAGTCATTCTTTTAGTTTTGTATGCCCCTTTTTTCCTTTTCTTACCCTTCTCCTTTTTGCCTGACTCCCTTACCCCCTCCCTGTAGCATGCCAGCGTTACAGGTTCCCCTGGTTTGTTTTGTTCATTGCTTCTCTTGTGTTCTGTTTTTCCAGCTCCCAGTTGCCGTATAAATGTTGTGTTCCTTATTTTTAAATGTTTAAAGTTGTTTTACTCCATTTGTAGGTTTTTTTGGTAAATATGGAAAACCATCTCTAAATTTTAATAGCTTTAAGTTACCCATGGTTTTTCATTGGCTAAAATATTTCAGCTCTTATATCCTTAAACAAGTAATATAATATATCTATATATATATATATATTTTTTTTTTTTACTTTTCTAAAATAGCTCATTTTTGTTTCTTGGAATGTGCACTGTGTGTAGTTAGAAGAAACTATCAAAGTGTTTTTTTTCTTTTTTTTTTTCTTTAAACTCTGAAAGTGATGTTACAAAAACCAGCATTGTGAGGAAAGCAAAATATTTGTTGTGTGAAATAATTCTCTCTCTACTTTCATCTAGTCTTTGTGTGCCCGGGGGCATTGAAAGGAGTCGTGGACTCTCCATATATTTTTGAGGCTGAACAGAAGGCAGGTTCCTGGTGTAAAGACCCCCTTCAAGCAGCAGATAAAATTTATTTCATGCCATGGACTCCGTATCGAACGGATACATTAATAGAATATTCTTCATTGCAAGATTTCCAATCGGGTCGTCAAACAACAACCTACAAACTTCCTAATCGTGTGGACGGCACTGGATTTGTAGTATATGATGGTGCTGTATTTTTTAATAAAGAAAGAACAAGGAATATTGTAAAATTTGACTTGAGGACTAGAATCAAGAGTGGGGAGGCAATTATTAATTATGCTAATTACCATGACACTTCCCCTTATCGTTGGGGAGGGAAGACTGATATTGATTTGGCAGTAGATGAAAATGGATTATGGGTAATTTATGCAACCGAACAGAATAATGGGATGATCGTGATTAGCCAACTCAATCCATACACTCTTCGGTTTGAGGCAACATGGGAGACGTCCTATGATAAGCGAGCGGCATCGAACGCTTTTATGATTTGCGGGGTTCTCTATGTTGTCCGTTCTGTGTACCAAGATAACGAAAGTGAAACTGGAAAAAATGCCATTGACTACATCTTCAACACCAAACTGAATCGCGGAGAGTCTGTTGATATCCCCTTCCCTAACCAGTATCAGTATATTGCAGCCGTGGATTATAATCCCAGGGATAACCAACTGTATGTATGGAATAATAACTTTATTCTGCGATACTCACTGGACTTTGCTATTCAAGACCTATCCCAAGGTAAGAACTATGTTGTCATCTTACCATATTCCATGATATATTCTACCATGTGCCAAGCTGTAGTATTCTGTGTGCGTCCTGTCTTTTTGCATTTAATGTCCCCCTCAAAAATGTTCTGTTGCAACCTCATATCTTAAACAATCTTTGAATCATTAATTGTTAGCATAATTTAGTTTCCCAATTATTTAATCTTTCTTTGCATATTCCTACTGTTTCAATTTCGTTTTTTGAAAAAAAAAAAAATATGCAACGTAAATTGAATGGAGCTTGGAGTTAACAAATAAATTCTTCTTTTAAATTGGCAAATAAAATGTCTGCATGTATTTTGTTTTTCCTGATGTGGTCACCATTCAGGAAAACCAAGACTTGTAGGATATTTTGATTCCCTACTGGAGATGACAGAGCTCGCATCACTCACACACACCACGTTTTGTTTTACTAAGACAAATTAGAAAATTGGATTTGATATGATCGTTGTTAGAAAACACGCAATATCGCCATCACATTGTGACATTGTGCTTTTCATGAAAGCCATTTTTTGTTGATTACTGAGATAAGGGGGAAATATAACTGAAAGAATTTTAAGCATATCGTTAACCAATATAAACTATTCACCACCTAGTGAATCTTTAAGTTAGTGTACTCTTATTTCTAAAAGGTTAAACTATTATTTCATGCTTATTTATATCCCCTGGCTTGTAAAGGAACACTATAGTGTTAGGAATATAAATGTGTTTTCCTAACGGTATAGTTTTCTGTTGTCTATCTAGATCCCTCCCATCCCTTGTGAGGGTTTGAAAGGTAAGATACGAAGTGGCCTAGGTGCCTCTAGTGTCTCTTTAAATATAACTAAGTGTTCAATTTAAAAAGATAAAGCTTTTTCTTTACTATATTCGTAATTATACAATGTTTGCTAACAATCCTAATTCGTTATTTCAATTTTTCTGTACAGTATAGAGAAAAACGTTCAGGGGAAAAAAATAATCATTAATTCCAAAAATAATTTCTGTTTTGCTTCATCAGAGACAAAACTGTACCAAAGTAACAAGAGGCAGGATAACAGGGAAATTATGAGACCATCTGATTGAAATAGCCAAGTTTTACTTGACTCTAGTGGATGCACAACAGTAATGTTTTACACTACAGGGTTAAAACAAGAGGGACATGGCTTCCAGATCATTTCATAGAGATGAAGTGGTCTGAGTGCCTATAGTGTTCCTTTAAATTCTAGCAGGATGTGTTCAACAGAACAGGAATTGACAAGAAAGGACCATAGAATTCTTTAGAAAAATTATTTAAGGTTGTTTCTAGTTAAGCCATTTTGGCCTAAATGTGTGGGTTCCTTGGTCATTTCGTGACAATCCACAGTTTAGCGATTAGCCCTCTGTACATTTAATGTACATTTTAAATAAACCCTTTTCATGCCATACAGTACATTTGGGAGTGGGAACAGTGTGCTGTTTAGGGTGCGGCACTATTAGTACAAGGTTATCTGTATAGCTTGGGGCCCAGCCAAAGATTTACTGGGAAGTAATGTAATGGAATACTCTATTTAATTTAATGTTGACATTTTATATCATTCTTATCTTGTGTTTAGTGAGTGGCTGGGTTTTGTTTTATCGATTTACTGTTGCCAATAAATTGATGTTTCCTTCATATCTCATGTAAAATCTGGCATCTGCCTCAAAGCATGTAGTAAATGCTCATAAGCTTATGAAAATAAGAGGTCATATGCATTTAACTGTGTTTACCTGGTAGTGATCGTCAGTGACAAAAATGTCAAATCTATCGGAACCTTGCTCATTATGTAAAGGTGGAGGCAGCTAGCCGTGCATGAGAGTTTCAGCCATTTTTCTAGGAGTGATAATTGATTAATTAAAGGGAAATTAATGTAGCTATAAAAACAGTTTTTATGTTATGCAGCACAGGATACATGAGGCAAAAATTAAAGTGTCTGCACTTTGTGATTAGTAATGAATTCGTCAGAAAGTGAGCTGTCCACTGACACATGACTTTAATAATTACCTATTTGACAAAGAGAGTCATTCATGATCTGTTCCATGTTGGCATCTACATTAAAATTCTGGGAGGCACTGTTTATGTCCCAGGTCCTTTTCAAAGTCATTCAAACATTGTTGTTGTAATCATCTGTGCTCAGTGACATTATAATCCACGGTATTTTCACTAGTTCAGGGAGGATTCGCAAACACCCATGGATAAGAATTCCTATATATATAAAACTACTGGTGCCGAACAGACTCTTCTTTTTCTTTTTTTTTTTTTTTATTGGAATTTATTTTGTCCGCATATAACGACAAGCTTATCATTTTCTGGTTCTTTGATTACTTTTTTTTCTGCCCTGTTAAAGCAGCTCTGTCGCCAAAAAAATAAACTTTATAACACTTCTATATTACTCCCTGTTTAAAAAAAAAAAAAAGATTTATTTTTTCCTTATTTATGGCCGTCAAGTTGACTAAATCTGGCAATGGATGTGGATACATGCAAGGTTCTGTATCTGTTACCAATTAAATGGACCCACAGTCCATCAGTAAAATGTATCCCGTAGCAAGGCAAGCCACAGACTAAATGGTCAGCGGAGAACAAAATGGCTTTGCCACGATATTGTGATCCAAGCACAAAGAAGAACAGAGAATTAATATAAATAAAAACAAATTGTAAAGGATAGAGTATAATAAGGGCATATGGAAAGGAAAACCAAAACCCCCCAAAAAATAAGACAAAGCCGCTTTATGTCATTAAATATCTCTGTATGTAACCCATTGTATGAATACATACACGTGTCCTCTCTTCATGTGTTTGAAGAACAAATTGGAAAAGTGTTTATCACATACAATATAATTGACATTAGTAAATGTGACACCAAGCAAAATATATATTGTTAAATTCTGGATGTAAGGAGAGAATTTTTTTTAGAAGGTTCTGGTTATATGTCCCTTGTCAGGCCTAAAAAGTGAAATGTATAAATTCATATTTCTCTCTCGTGGACTTGAGCACCCCACCGTGGCTTCCTGCCATTTATTGTTAGAGCATTTCCCTTTTGCATCTGCCTGTCGGCAAAGAAAGAGGAGGGATACTATGTTTCTCTTACTCATTCTCCAATGCAGTGAGTTCCTTGGCTGTGCCAGGACTGAACTGGATTGTGATATCAGTTGCTATATCATTCGTGTGGGCTTAAACGGAAACTTATCATCAATTGAACAAAGTTGACACAAGCTATAGGTGATTTTCAGCCGTGCCCTTTCCAGAAAATTATATCTCCACCTTAATCACTTCTCACCCACAAATAATTTGTTTAAAACGTCTGTTTTAATTTTTTCTATTTACATTCACTTAAATTCAGTACATTTTATAGTAGCTCTTAATTCGCTCCTTCGTGATCAGGGAAACAAATCTGGGAGCCTCGTCAAACTTGTAACTGAAATTCGCTGTATATTTAAAGTAATAATTACCAATTTCTGGAGGTCTGTGACATCCTCCCAGCTCCCTTTTGAGAGGATAATGTATGTATCCGTCATCCTGATCTTATTCCCATAGGCCTGTCTCCTCCTCAAACCTTGGCGATGTTTGCTAAACCTCCCTCTGACTGTCTCAGTTTACTAGAGATACATTTAATCTTCTTGGTTAATGCAAATGTAAACTGTGCATTAAAGAGATGATACATTAGGATTTCCCAACAGCTAATCCTCAGGGCAAAAAGAAGGCCATAATCATTCATCTACCTTTGGCCATGCAGGAAGTAACCTGTGTTAATTTTAGTAAGCATTGTTCTGTGGCCTGAAGAAAAGGAATGTGCTGATTTTCAATTAATACTTCTGTAAAAGCACTCTGTCATGAAATGGAAAATGTTTTCATTAACACACTGCACTGATCATATGCTGTCGTTCGGTGGATTCCTTATCACCATAACCACTGCAGCTTGTTGTAGTGACTATACTGCAAGAGGCCAATGTTGTTTTTTTTTTTTTTAGTTGTTTTTTTTTTAGCACTTTAACAAATTGTGTATGACGCTCGGCTTGCAGAACTGTCATACTGAGCTAGGAACATCGTAATTGAGGAAGTGTCACTTCTTCATTAGTCATCCAAAATATTTCTATAGAAAAGTGTGATTTACCCCCACTGGTTCGCAATTAATGTGAACCTGTTGTGATAAAATTAACTTACCTGAAATCGCGCCCGTATACATTGCATACATCATATTTCACAACGATGCATGGTGTATTTAATGTAATATGTAAAGCGTTACTCACTTTTCTTCAGTTCCAGCAATGCTTGGTGGGTGCTACTCTTCTTGTACCATCCACCACCTGGCTGTCCTCCGCTAGCAGAGCAAATCTCATCAGTGATGTTTAAATGCTGGCTTCGTTGCCAGTGTCCTGGCGTCTGAATGTGGGGACGTCATGTCACTCCATTCCTGTACTCCCTAGCTGGCCGGGAGTTTCCATAGCAACCACATTGCATGCGCTGTGGTTGCTATGGGTGGAGAGCAGAGGGACCTCCTGCGGTAGGTCTTTTCTGCTCTCCCTTGTCAGCACGCCAAGGCATTGACTGACTGCTAGGAGAAAAACATATTTTTTATTTACCAGAAGTGGGGGGAAAGACCAGTTACTCAGGCCCAAACCATTTTTTATAAAAACATTGTGTTTTGATTGGGGTAACCCTTTAAAGGACCACCATAGGCACCCAGACCACTTCAGCTCAATGAAGTGGTCTGGGTACCAGGTCCCTCTAGTTTTAACTCTGCAGCTACTATGTTTCACTGAGGGTTAATCCAGCCTCAAGTGGGTGTCTCACTGACGGCTGCTAGAGGCGCTTCCGTGATTCCCACTGTGATACAGTGCGAAGACGTTGGACGTCCATTGAGTAATGCTTTCATATGGGCTGTTTGAATGCGCGGGGACGCAGTGGTGGAGTCCGGACAGGCGCATGCGCATTCGGATTTGATATCGGCAGGGGGTGGAGAGTTCCACAGCACAGAGGGAGCCCGGCGCTGGAGAAAGGTAAGTGGCTGTAGGGGTTTTTACCCCTTCGGCTCTGAGGGTGTGGGGGACCTAATGACCCTATAGTGCCAGGAAAATTAGTTATTTTTTCCTGGCACTATAGTGCTCCTTTAATGCATTGCAATTGATTATATACATATTTGCTTATCATATGTATATTTCTGCTGTTTGTATTCTCTAAGCGTGGACAAAGTGTAGCCACACATTGGATTTTCAATTAATTACCAGATTTCTGCACCTTTGTCCTCACTCTTTAATTCTGTTTGTGTTACTTAAAGATGTGTGCGCAAGCTGTAATGTACAATTTACAATCTGAAAAGGCATTTTTAGCGAATAAATGTTCTTGAGAGAATCTGACAATGGGCTGGGATAACTGTGACACGTATTGTACATCTCAGTACAATAACTTGCCTTGCAGCTGACACAAGTTTGGGATAAATGTCTGTCTTTATCTGTAAATTGCCCATTTTAATCAGTTCTCTGATACCGTATCATTGAAGAATTTCACTGGTGGACATCTTCCTTCAATCTGAATGGTGACAGGAAGGCGTTTAAAGCTCAGCAGCCCAGAACAATCAGGCCATCTCCACTTTCTGTTCATCAGTACCCTCTCTTCTGCAGGTTTCGTAGAAATGTGTCCTGCCAGGGATTCCAAAAGCTAATTCATGGTATTTCATTTCTGGCTGAGACCAGCTGTAGCTTATTTTTACTGCAAGATTGAAATGACTGTTTTTATGTAAACTTTTTTTTTTTATCTTATCAATCCTATTTAAAGGTATGCTGGAGACATGCATTCCGTCAAATTAGCAACACTAGGAATATTATACTTGCTTTAGTTGGAGACCCTGTAGTACCTTTTTTCTTTTGTTTTGCAATTACTCTATTTAGGGGTTAAGCCCCAGGAGACCCCTGGAGTCTCCTTGCGGTACACAGGATAGCGTGGTCAGACTGTGACTGTCCCAGCTGGGTCTAGTTATTCGGTCTGTCCCTCGCTACCTGTTTTCTGTTTTTCTTTGTGAAATTCACTGGCCTAATAAATAACATGATCTGCATGTTTCAAATGATATTATCATATTATATTGTACGAAATGCAGTGTGTTAATCTAATCAATGTGATGTGAGTGCAAAGCTTAAAGGACCACCATAGTGCCATGAAAACAAACTCGTTATAGGGTCTTTAGGTCCCCCCCCACCCTCACTCTCGCCGGGCTGAAGGGGGAGGAAAGGGTTAAATTCTTATCTTTCTCTCTCTTCCCTCTTCCTATGTTAGCGCTGAGTGCGCGCGCATTCAATCAGTCCATAGGAAAGCATTTCTCAATGCTTTCCTATGGACATAAGCGTCTTCAGTGAGAAGCGCGGAAGCACCTCTAGCGGCTGTCAATGAGACCGCCACTAGAGGCTGGATTAACCCTAATGTAAACATAGCAGTTTCTCTGAAACGGCTATGTTTACAGCTGTAGGGTTAACACTAGATGGACCTGGCACCCAGACCACTTCATTGAGCTGAAGTGGTCTGGGTGCCTATAGTGGTCCTTTAAGGGGTTGTGTGACAACAGGATAGCTGATCCAAGATGTTTGCTTTCCCCAACCTGTTCACCTGTAAGGACAGGTATCTCGGACTATTATATAATTCTTATTTGGAGAGTCCAGATGTCCATGTGTAGTAACCTTCAGGAGCAAATGCCTGTCTTGTACGAATCATATCACAACACACAATTGGTGTTTTAATGTACATATAGTGTGTGTGTGTGTGTGTGTGTGTGTGTGTGTGTATGTATGTATGTATGTATATATATATATATATATATATATATATATATATTATACACACACAAATATATAATCACATCACTATCTACACATGCAGAGATCCGTCCTCGTCTGACATGGTTCCCGCACTGGACTGTGCTGAGATTACAGTTAAGCCCTCCTCTTCTCACACTGTACTAAATATTAACTCCTTCACTACATATTAACCCTTGTATTATAGTAACACCTAACCAGTACACTAACACAAAACACTAACTTAACTCTTTCAGTAACCGAAACACAAAAGATATGTAACAGTGAAGTGTTTATTATTGGAAAATAATGGGATCTCAGGCGTTCAGGAAACATTTATAAACCACTCGACTTCTCCTCTCTTGTATTCTGATCCTGTCTCCCAAATTCCCTCCCGATTATTATATATGTGTGCGTGTAAATTAAAGTTCTAGATTTCATAGAATAGAGAAAGTAGCCATTTTCTGTGAAAGTCCGCTGTCTCTCCATACAACACGTTTTATATCCAAAATGGCTGCTGCAGTCACAAAGATTATTATTATAATTTTTTTTAATGTTATTAACTACAAGCATTTTCATACTAATAACTCTTCGGGATCTCTCCATCATTTGGTATTAATTTTTCTGTTTTAAAGAGAGTAAATCTTGTCATACGACCTTTTTCAAGGTAATCGAGTCAAACAATTCAAAGAACTGCTTGTGCTGTATGGATTGTGTATGTTTAAGTCATACAGAGGGAGTAGAAAGATGCATGATGATCGGTAAATGGCTACAAAGTATCGAGCCACAGGGGGGATGGGAGATTCTCACCACAGAGCAATGGGAGAGGGAGGCCTCTGGACGATGTTATGCTGTTTGGGATGCTATGTATCGAGCCAAGCGGCATATGGTAGATAGATCAGTGTTTAATCTCTGCCAGTTCTAGAGGCTGTGACCGTGCAGGATGTGGGCTGACTGGGGATATTGTTTGATATAAATTTCATTCCTGCGCTCTGATTCGCATTCTATCACAACTCTTCATAGTTTATTAACACACAAAAAAAACACTATTGGCATAAACATTCATTGTATTCTTGCTACTTGCATTGTCCTCAAATTACCCTTTTTTCCTACTGAGTTTGCATTTTTTTATTTTTATTTTTTAGAATACTGGGAATTGGGGAATTTATGGCAGTTTATAAACCCTGGAACCAGATTAATTCTATTGCTCAGGATTTTTATGGCGCTGGGAAATACAACCACATGAATCCCCAAAGTGTGTGTTTGGTTTTATTAGTGAAATTTATATATTTGTTAAGCTCCAACGCATACCAGAGTGGTGTTGGGTGGAATGGTCATTAATTAGAATTGTAAGGACATTTTTAAAGGACCACTCTAGGCACCCAGACCACTTCAGCTTAATGAAGTGGTCTGGGTGCCAGGTCCAGCTAGGGTTAACCCATTTTTTTTTTTATAAACATAGCAGTTTCAGAGAAACTGCTATGTTTATAAATGGGTTAATCCAGCCCTCAAATCCTCTAGTGACTGTCTCACTGACAGCCGCTAGAGGCGCTTGCGTGATTCTCACTGTGAAAATCAGAGACCGGCTGAATGCGCGCGCAGCTCTTGCCGCGCATGTGCATTCAGCCGAATGGGAGGAGAGGAGGAGGACCGGAGGAGGAGAGCTCCCTGCCCTGCGCTGGAGAAAGAGGTAAGTTTAACCCCTTCCTCAGCCCAGAACCCGGCGGGAGTGGGTCCCTGCGGGTGGGGGCACCCTCAGGGCACTATAGTGCCAGGAAAACTAGTATGTTTTCCTGGCACTATAGTGGTCCTTTAATCATGCTGCTACATATAAATATATGTATTTTTTGGTTTGAAAGGTATATTAAAAACATATTTAGCAGAATAGCTTTTGTAATGATCTGTTTCCAACTCGTTTGAGTAATGTTAACATAACCTACTAATAGTCTGTCGATCAATATTCCCACTAATTTTAAACAATGTTTCCATTTGTAATAGTTATTTTTTAACATGGGCCTGGAAGACAAAAGTTAAATTATATTTAAATGCATCATGCTACTTTAAGTGAATAGACAAATGCATAGACAACATTTTGCATCTGCTTTTAGTCATCATTTATAGAAGTGAGAAAGGCGCTCTTTAGACAAGCGCGTCTTTTAAGCTATATATTTGCTGGTGTGTGTGTGTCTTATATTTACCAACCACATTGTGTTAATGACCGCAACAAAAATTAAATGGTCCTTGACAAATTCAATTTGCAAACAAGAACACATTCATGTGACGTACAATCCTCGTCAGTCATCTGCCTTATGTATTACACCCATCTCCCACCAACTTTGCACATATAACACATACAGAACACACATACGACATTCAGAATATAATTTCTATTGCGCCCCATAGAGATACCTTAATATACATGGTAAAGGGACTTTACATTTTATTTTGGGATAGTGCATAGTTCCTATAGCTTTAATACTTTAATGCCCTTTATTGTAGACCCTTGTCACTACTTACCTGATGTCTGAAGGGTGGATATTTTTTTTTTTTTTGTACGATATTTCACCATGGATGTTTTGAAAATTGCAAGGATGTAACAAGGAAGTTTATATATGTGCAGGTACCACAATTTAGACACAAGGATAATCAAATGTGTTTTGTGTTTTCAAGATGTTGACTGTCGATTTCTGGCCACCCTAAGTTAATGTAGATTACAAATGTTCAGTGAATATGCCTGTGCAAGGTATGCCAGCAATTTGACACATGTATATTTGTAGAAATAGGAACTGTTTAACGTGCAGACATTTCATCCCTTATGAAAATAAGATGTGGTCTCCAGTGAAATATATCACAGAATGAAATGCTCACCTGATTTGTGTCTAATTATACTACAAGAGAAACCTGTCATAAGTGCCAGTCCCCAGAGGTGCACAGGAATTACCTTAAATCCGGGCTAATGTGAGAGGACTCATTTTAATACAGATTTCAGTGATTACATCTATACTAATTAGAGCATAGTATCTTGGGATTTATACGGCACAATAGTTCCACACAAGCTTTGCCAGATTCCATGGCCAAACAACATTTTTTTATTTTTTTATTTTTTTTTTTTAGTGCTGTACAAACGTTTCATAAAACCTGATTTTAGAACAATCAGAAAACTGGTATGATAGGCTTAGCAATAATAGACTGGCAGGGCCGGTGCAAGGATTTTTGCTGCCGTAGGTGAGTATGCCCATAAGGCCCACCCAGAAGTCCACTTACATGTTCCACCCATGCAGTGTGTTTTTGTGTGAGGGATAGAAAGCAGTGTGTGTTTGTGTGTAAGGGATGTATTGTGTATTTCTGGTTGTGTTTAAGGGATGCATTGTGTAAATCTGTTTTTGTATGTGTAAGGGATGCAAGGTGTGTTTCTGTGTATGATGCATTGTGTGTTTCTGTGTGTGTAGGGATGCATTGTGTTTCTGTGTATGTATATGGAAGCATTGTGTGTGTAGTGTGAAGGAGAGAGATTGTCCTACCAGCCCCTTTGTGCTTCTCTTTCCCCCTTCCTCAGCCTCTCTCCCCTCTTGTCCTTTACTGCTCTCCCATCATGTCCATTAGTGCTCTCCTCTGCCCCACTGTCTCCCCTCCTGTCACCTAGTGCTCTCTCTTACCCTCCCGCCATCCCTTGGTGCTCCCCCATCCCTTAGTGCTCTCTCCTACCCCCTAACCCCGATAGAGCTTTCCCCGTTCCCTTAGTGGTCTCTCCTCTTCCCTCCCCTCCACCCCCAGTGGTCTCTACTCTCCTCCTCCGCCTCCCTTAGTGTACTCTCCTCTTCTCCCCCATTTTCAATTAGTGGTCTCTACTCTACTCTCCTCCCCAAACCCCCCCCCTCCCCCCCTTTCCTTTCCTGTGTAGCATGGCCGACCTCCGGTCCGGTCTGCGGTACAGGAGTTTGATTCCTGTACCCAGCCGGAACTGACAGGAAGTGTTGACTCAGTGGGTACAGGAAACCGCGGACCGGAGCTTGGCCACACTACACTGAGGGAATGGCAGGAGGGAGCGCTGTGCGCCCTCATGAATGCGCCGGTCCGGGCAGTGCTGCAGCCGCCTGAGGCTCTCTTTAGAGTGCTCAGGCGGCTGCAACATGAGGGGGCCCTGTAGACTGGGGGAGCAAAAAAGGTTTTGCATGCAAGTAAAAACCTAAAAATGTAATAGACAACTTTGTTAGTACTATGTCTTTTGTATTAGCACGTCATATTCTGCAGTGATGTACAATTCTTTTTTTAAAAAGACCAGCAAGTTTAGATAAAATATTACAGGAAATTAGGGAAGCCTTACTCAAGCAAATCCACAATCTTCAATAATGAAGACACATCAAATATTTCAACATGAACCACAAAAAGGTCTTGATGGGAGGAATAAAGAAACATATGTGCTTATTTGAATTGCATTCTGACGAGTAGGTATTTTTGAAGGTATCTTTTTGATCCTCACCTGATCTACACTTTTGTTTTGTTTTGTCATGTTGCGTGAGATATTTTTATGTTTAGATACTCGAAAGCCAAGAGATTGCCTTTTGTGCTACCAGTCTGCTTTCAAATGCACGTTTAACATGGTAGACTTCCCCACAAAGAAATTCCAAGCAGTCGTGAAAACCGTATTTCTGAATTCCCCAAAATAAATCAAGGGGAAAGGGTTTGTAAAGCTTTGGCTCTGTCAGTTCTTTTGCTTTGTAGTTTTTTCCCCCCCTTCTCTTTGTCATACAAACGGTGCATGTATAACATCTAATATTCTTCCACGTTTTATAAACACACAACTTACCTCTTCACTATCTTCACATGTGGTTCTGCTGTATTTAGTCTCTTTGTTTAAAAGAGATGTTCCTTTATATTTGGTTTATCTGTCGCAGCCATGTTAGTCAGTTCATGAAAGGTTCAATCTCTAAATCAAGACATGCATGCCAGGCTGGGCTGTGTTTCTGTCTAATCAGGCGTGCCAAAATATCCCTGAAATCAGGGCATGGTGGGAAGAAGCTCCACTAATTATTTTCACGCAAGACCTATACTGTTATTCAACTATAGGTTTGTTATCATTTTTCAGTTTTTTTTTTGTTTTATGTATAAATGCTGTGTATATGTAACAAGTTCGTAGAACCATACGCAGATCTAGTCTTGTCGTAGCGAAGGCTTAGGTTGATCAGTTGCAGAAGAATAATTATCCCTCTTGCAGAAGAATGCACAATTCTATCAAAATAGAAACGTTTTAAGTTTGTTGGTCATGACTTGATCTTGGTGTGTATTCTCTGAGTTATTTTGTCAGGTTTTGTCACACTTTTATTTTATTGTTATTTATATGAATTTATATTTGATATATTTAACAGTACAATATTCTAAGAAAGGAAACACATTCACGGTTTATTTCCTTTGATTATATGTTACCATTGATTAGTTGCCCAAGTTGGATCATCCCTTTGTATTTGTGCCCTTGAGAAAGGCGAATATTATCGCCGAAACGCGCGTTGGGCTATGGGTGTGTGTTTTTTCACTATTTTGCAGACTGTTTCCAGGTAGCTAGTTACCATTTAATACGCTTTATTTAGGCAGGGATTCTATCTTTTTTTGCCGGCTGAATTCCTGCCCTCTACTTTATACAGTCTACATGGAGCAATAAGAACCCTTATTTTTCCTACCCCTTTTTTTTTCCACTTAACTTACTCCTTTCTGTCCTTTCGATTTATTCACAGTTTGTGATACTTATAGGGCTAGTCTAATTCGAGTAGGTGTATTAGGGTATAGGATTTTGATTTATACCATAGGATCTGGTTTTATCAGGGGATCTTTGGGTTCTTATATGTTATTGATTCCATTCATTTGGATTAATTTAGATATATTTCAGATTTTCCCCTACACATGATAAGTTGATACTTTTTGCCACTTATGTTGCTGTTTTTTAGCCACTCTGCTATTTTGAGTGATTTATTTGCATAGTATCAACTTTATTACAATTTAGTTACGTCTATCTAAGCTGGAGTCTATATCTCTTTCTGTATTTCTTCCACATTGAATGTTTGAACAGTCTAATGTATTCGAGGCATTTGGTGCTGATTTTAACTAATTATCAATAAAACTTTATTATTTTTTCTGTGTTGTTTGCACCTTGTCTGTGATACATATCCCTTGTATGGTCAATGAACAGATATGGGCTCACAAATCTTGAAAGGTATCATTTCTATGCTCAATAATGGCATTTAACTATTCTCCCAAAGTGTCCGCATACCCAGTCATATTCATTTTTTTTTTGTATAGCACAGTTATATTGTTACTTTTAAATGGTTTAGCAAATTGGTAATCCCGCCCTGCTTTCTTTTTGTATGTCTGTGCTTATATATGTCGACATATTTACACTATATGGACAAAAGTATTAGGACACACCTTCTTGAAGTCAGGTGCTTCAGTCAGACCCATTGCCACAGGTGTATAAAATCAAGCACGTAGACATTCAGTGTGCATTGTCAAACATTTGTGAAAAATTGGGTCGTTACAAAGAGCTCAGTGAGTTCAAGCGTGGTAATATGATAAGATGCTTTTGTGAAATGTCATCACTGACAGACATTCCACTGTCAACTGTAAGTGGTATGATTGGAATATTGGGAACAACAGCAGCTCAGCCACGAAGCGGAAGACCACGTAAAGTCACAGAGCGGGGTCATCAAGTGCTATGGTGCATAAAAGTCACCAACTCTCTGTTGACTCTATCTCATTTTGCACAGTGATATTTAAATGACAGTCCTCATAGTTACCCATCATTTTAATTGAATACTATAGGTACCCAAGAATACTTCCAATAGAACATTATGTGGAAAAAAAAACTTGATGCCAAGTGCATGGTTTTTGAATAAGCAGCAGCCGGTATGTGCCTGATATTCCTATAGCAACTGTACAGCAGGTGTCAAGGATACCGTGTCTCTAATGCTGAATCAGCGGGAGGATCAGAACTGGCTGATGGACCATGGTCTTTGCTGAAATCCCAACAGAAGCTACAAATCCTTGGGTCATTGCAGTTAGAGGTTTACAGATTGTTGTATTGTTTCATAATGGGGTTGTCTAAAACAGCAAGGAATGTCTTTTTTTTTTTTATATTATTGACAATAGGGAACATGCGTAGCAAATCTAATCACCCCAAATTAATATATTTCATTAACATTTTTAATGAAGGATCTATTTAATTTTTTTTTTTTTTGGTGCATTACCAGAAATCTGATATCCTATTAACACCAGGACAAGACAACTAATATTTAGAAAATCCCTAATCCATTACACCATGGGTCCTCAAACTCCGGCCCCCCAGATGTTGCTGAACTACAACTCCCATGATTCTCTGGCTATCTGTGTAATTCAAAGAATCATGGGAGTTGTAGTTCAGCAACATCTGGGGGGCCAGAGTTTGAGGACCCATGCATTACACCATCAAAAAAAATGTTTAAGAATAGTCTAAATCTATGTTGTGAATATTTATTGCCCAACTTCAAATTATTTGGGATCCACGACAAACTAATACAAATGTTTGGCCCAATTTTCTTAAAGAATACATCCAACCATACTCTTAATCCACCTATCAACGATGATAAAAGCTCTGGATCTGGCAATTCTCTTCAGAAAGTATCATTTTAAAATGTAACCTTTATAATATTTTACAGGTTTTTTTATATCATGGTTTGTGTTTTCATGTTTACATAGAACATGTATTGCTCTTTACGTTTGACGTACATCAGTACTTTCTAAAGCATAAATCGGAATTTTTACATAATCTCTCTAAATCCAGATTTGTTAATACATTTTGATGGTTGCTGACTAATTATACTTGTGTCAAGAATTCTGCATAGACCCTTTTTGTTTCTCCTATTTGTGTTGTAGGTTTATCTTTCATAATCGTACAAACGAATCTGAAATTAAAATAATTGGCTATGCTCTTTTCCATTTAACCCAATGAGGAGAGCAATTACAGAGTTCCGTAGGGGTCTATTTACTAAACAGCTAGTCACAGGGATTTGAAAACTATCTTACTTTACCCTTCTTTACTTTAGACAAACTAATCAATGCTACAAAACAATTTTAAGCTCTCTGTTTATTTTGTGCAAGTCTCACAAGTCATCTCAATCCATTTATTGTTGAATTCACCACATCTATTTATAGTTATTTTCTGAATAGATGTGTAGGTTTAAAGTATCTTTAGAAGTTCAGCGCAACTACATTTTCTTTACACTAGAAGCAATTTTTCCCGTCAACTGTATAGAGTTCTGAAATGCTGAAGGCCATTTAACCGCCATTCTAATTCTGTTTATTCCTCCTAATCAGCCAGTTGAGGAGTTGACCATGTTGTCATTGTTTTCTTTTATTTTCTTTAAAAGGACTATATATATTTGAAGATTTGCCATGTTTTGCTAATCTTAAGACCCAGGTACTCCGTATAATCCTCATTCTCGACAAATGTATATTTTTGCTTAAGGATTTTGATTTATTTAAGCCACATTGATGGCCAACACATTTTTGCACTTAATTTTTTTTTCTCAAAGCATTATGTTCAATTTTCTCTTGAGGTACCAATATTATTCAGGATATTGTTAAATCTATCGGTATTGTATAACCTTAAAGGACCACTATAGTGCCAGGAAAACATACTCGTTTTCCTGGCACTATAGGGTCTCTAGGTCCCCCCCACCCTTAGGGTCCCCCTCCCGCCGGGCTCTAAGGTGAGGAAGGGGTTAAACACATACCTTTTCTCCACCTCCGGGCTCCCTCGGCGGTGGGGACTCTCCGCCTTCTTTCCCCGTACGCACGCGCATTCAGCCAGTCCATAGGAAAGCATTCTCAATGCTTTCCTATGGACGCTGGCGTCTTCTCACTGTGAAAATCACAGTGAGAAGCGCTTCTAGCGGCTGTCAGTGAGACAGCCACTAGAGGCTGGATTAACCCATAGGTGTATGGGTATGTATGTGTATATATATAAAACATTTTAATTTCTTGTTTTAGTTATATATATATATATATATATATATGTGTGTATGTATGAATAGAATAAAATATAGAGACAAATATATATGTACATAATGGAAAAGAATATATGATCCTGTGCCTGTTCACTATATTAGAACATTTATATTTATTTGATACTTTTTTCCTTTTTTGTATTTTCTATTCTTTTTTCTGCATTCAAACTTCAAAGCTTTTCAGTAATATCACTGATTAAAAAAAAAAAAAGTAAACTTTGTATCAAACCTTGGACGTGGTGGGCACATCTTTTTTCCTTCACAGTATTAACCTAGGAACTGCCAAGTAAATTGCGGATTCTAATTGGCTGTTAGACCTTGGTTGGTATCTGCAGTTTTCTCAGTGACTGCCACCAAGACTTTAAACATTGTGATACAATTCCAATAATACCACCTCCACATTGAAATTATCAGATGCTCAAATGCTGATTGCAGCTAATCGTACTATAACTTTGTTATAAATAGCTTGGAACAGTCTGTTGGAAATATTATTTGAAACTGATTAATGGGCAGATCATTTTAGTGACTGTGCTACTTGAATACTCTGGTTAGCAATTTATAGCAAAACAAAATGAGCTCATCAGAAGCTGCCGTTATATATTTGTTTATTTTCATTAGATTTTTCTCTTTTTTTTTTTTATATCTTATTTTTTTTCTTCAAATTATTAAAAAGTTGCCATTGTTAATATAAACTGTGTTCTTTCTATCTATCTATCTACATGTGTATGTATATATAAAATATTTTCATTTCTTTTTTGAGTTAGTTTGTTAAAGTGCTTCTTTGTTTCACTAATCTCTGACAAGATAGAGTATATCTAAATTTTAGGAACATGTATCTCATTTGGAGCATTACTTTAGCCATAATTTTGTAATACAAGATTGAGCGAAAAATAAATCCTGTAACATGGCCTCCACAAATGCCTCGATGTACTGATGAAAGGCCTTTTCATATTGTCATACATCACGTCTCGGAGCCGAATTGCTAAATGAAACAGAAACAAATCTTCCAGACAAATACATCATCTGCTCTTCACTTACAGAGGGAGAACTATTCTCCTTTCCTCACTGGTAACGCTTTGTCGTGAGTGATAGATTTCCATTTTTCTTTTCTTCGCTCCGCACATCAGATTTCCAGCTCCGCACATTCTGTTCTAGCAGTTACATATGTAAGATAAAGGCAATCTCTTAAAATTCATAGGATTCACCGGTCACAACTCCTGTTTTACTATGGTGGAGACAACACTTGTACAAATGCTTCCACATGTGAAACCATCAAAACACCATCGCACAGTGAGAGACTGAACAGGGTATCGGGATACGTGGGGCAAACCATACTCTGGAGTGTTGGGGAACGTGTTCTGAAAGCAATGTTTCTTATATTCTTTTCTCAGCCTGCCCTCTCCCATTACTGCATTGTATTTATAAGAGGAAGCAGGATAACATTCCTTGCATTTTTTAGTACAGTACCAATTAGGATGTAATTCTAAACAAAGGAGGAGAGTCATAAGAAATGTGGGTCAGTACTGGATATTATCCAGGTAGAAAGTGGATGTTGTCCAGATGGAAATGTCAGAACGAACAGGGAAACCTATGATTCTTAAACCTCTTAATAGCATTATTAAATGCAGGGAGCACACTCTAAGTAAACACCTCAATGATGATATATCTTGCAGAGTGTTTCATGCATCTGAAACCTTTGTGTGAGTTATTTAGAGTGAGAGAAAAACAGAGTTGATTTCAGTAAACGTTGTTGGAGGTAGTGGAGATGATAAGTTTGAAATGAAGACATATTGCATATGCACGTAGCACTGTGATCTGTGTGTCTATGGCTGTTGCAGGAATACAGGGGTAGTGCACGCAGCATCAGTGCATGAAAGCCTCTTATCACCAGGTGGCGCTGCAAAGCATCTGCTTTGTCACTGTGTTCTGACAATTATGTGATATCCTTGTTTAGCACATACCCAAAGCGCATACATATATATATCAATTTTTTTTATTATTTTTTTTTTTTTTATAAGTGTGCATTCTTTTAATATTTTTGACCTTTATATTATTTACACAGAGTAGTATCTGACCGATTAGTTTACCCAGGAGGCAAGTTGTATTCATAGCCCCCTGCCCTCTCGAAATGTTTCATATAGCTAGGATGTCTGTATTTCTTCATTCTATACTGAGCCATTATTAGCCACACGATAGCACTGACACTGGCAGCTGATTGTGTATGTCTCAAACTTCCGTATTCAAAGCTCTTGTCTTGCTTCTTTTCAGCAAGTATTAGTCTCTAGTTCAGCTTTGTGCATTGGTTGAGAATTGGTCAGTTTAGGATTCTGGATGGGAGCTAAGGAAAAGACTGGGATCCAGATAAACATGTCTTTTCATTGATGGCTTTCGTTTATTACGTGCCATCAAGCAGTGTATTCCTGTGCAATTCATATGGCTATAATTAAGACCATAAACACCGTTTATACAAAGCAATACAATGGAATAGAGAGGTTTTCCATTAGTTTAGAGAAGGTCCACACAACAGTTAACAGAAGGTGAAGGAAGGAATTCTGGGATTATCAGGAGGGAGCAGTAACATTCTAACATTCTAAAGGGTTGAGGCAGTCTGTCCTGAGACAAGCAAGAGGAAGGAGGAGGATAGGCCACCTCATCCTTACACTGTCATTCATTGTAACATTGTAGCAGCAGAAAATGTCCATGTTATTCTTCCTGGTCTAACAGGGCTCTGTAGTCACTCAGTGCCAGACCCTGCAGAAGAAGATCTTTTACAGTTGTCCTATTCAGCCATGCCACAATAATGATAGGTGGGGGTTAAGAGGTACAAGGTGGTGTGGAAAGACTGGAATGACAGACAAACAAATTGACACCTGGGGTGAAATTGTGTGTTGGCAATACTACCTCCCCAACCCAAAGCTACTCATTTAGAAGGGAGCACTGTTGAGATTATATTTGTGCTTCAATTGGACGCGTTTAATGAATTGCATACTAAATGCTTTAAACTATTCAAAACCGTAAAATTAAACAGATAGCTAAAGATGACCCATTTGCTGAAAAGGCAGTCCTTTTTGTTTCTACAAACCAGGACGTGGCAATCGTGATGCGTGCTTAGCTTTTTCTAGTACGACTGAACTATACCTGAGCTGCAAAACTGCAACTCCCAACAACATGAAAAAATCATAACATGTAAAGCAGAATTTTGGAAGCAAATAAGATAAATATTCCTGGTTGAATTGGAGAAGCAGAAAGGAATAACTTTATGGAGCAAAACAATTAAAATAAAAACAAAAAACTAATGATAATAAAAAATATCCACCCAGCATAACGAACTGTGACCTAACCTACACAGTGCATCTAATACTAGGATTGCCAGTTTAAATATATATATATATGTGTAATGTATATACATGTTTTTTTTTCTTTACGATGAACTTTTAATTTGTTTCTTACAGTGCCTACAACAGCAGTATCAGAAACACGCTCTGTGGAACAGATTGAAACCACCGTATCCACAACGACCACCACGTCCCAGAAAGCTTTAATTAGCACAACCGTAGCCGCAGGTACAAAAGAGGGGAGCAGAGGTTCTAAACCCCCACCAGTAATTTCTACCACAAAAAATCCTCCGCTGACCAGCGTCTTTCCACTTCCTGAGCGATTCTGTGAAGCAAAGGAGGCTAGAGGAATAAGTTGGCCACAGACACAGCGAGGAATAATAGTGGAACGACCCTGCCCTAAAGGGACACGAGGTATACTCTTTCTATTCAGTTTCAAGCTAGATTTTTGTGAAAAAAACCTCATGTAACTAACAAAAGTATTTTGCATTTGTTTGTGTTTTTTTTTTTTTTTTATGTCTATAAAACCCTTTAAAATTGTGAGGATCCCATATCCTTTGTGTGCAGTTATAAAAGTTCAGCAAGCTACTGAAATTTGCTAGTATAAATGTAACTGTTTTGTCTGAAGTTTGTTCAGCTTTTTGATTTGGGGTCCATTTGTTTTAATCTGCCAGGAACGGCCTCATACCTCTGCTTGATCTCCAGTGGAACTTGGAAAATGAGTGGTCCAGATCTGAGTAACTGCACATCGCACTGGGTGAACCAGCTGGCACAGAAGGTTTGTCAACTTGATGTGCCCGTTTTAAGCCATGTTAACCCTCTGTCCTGACATGTTGTAGCGTTGGTCACTTCCCTCTGACACGCAACTCGATAATTTTTAAACTGCTAGATTAGCCAGGTGCTGGTTTTTAGTTTATAAACCCGTTTCCAGCGGTAAAACTGTACTCATTGTCATTACAGATTAGAGGTGGGGAAAATGCTGCCAGCCTTGCCAACGAGCTGGCAAAACACACCAAAAGCCAGATATTTGCTGGAGATGTAAGTTCGTCAGTAAGATTGATGGAGCAGTTAGTTGACATTCTTGATGCCCAGTTACAAGAACTCAAACCAAGCGAAAAGGACACTGTTGGGAGAAGTTATACCAAGGTAAAGTCAAACTGTTAAACGTTCCCCTAAAATGTTGGAACTGTCAAAGTGTATTTAGTTGTAGTAACCTTATATATATAATATCATTTTTTTTACCAGCCTCCTGCAGAGAAATGTTGTCTAATTTTTTTTTTTTTTTTTGGTGATTACAAAGCTGTTTTCTTTCCGTTTTATTTTAGCTATGGACATATTCAGGATGGACAAGCCTTCTACCTTCTCCTATGTTAGGAGTTGTATACCTTGCTTATTCATCCTATATATATTTTACAATTTGTTGACTTTCAGTATTTATGTCAAAAACCTTTCAGCCCTGCACCCTGCTAAATTAAATGTAAAACACATTCATACAGCTAACCAGTCTCCTTTTACATCTAACATTCTCATTTTCTTTTTTAAAAAGCTTCAAAAGCGAGAGAAGACATGCAGGGCTTATCTTAAGGTATCACCTTCCCTCTTGTTGTTCCCTGCTTCTTCCTCTGCCTCAGTTACCTGCCACACCTTCTCGCCACCCATTCTGCATGCCCTTCACCCACCAGTCTGTGATAAATGTCTGCTGTAGCTCTGGACTGCTCTCCTCCTATAGTCCGTCTGTAACCCAATGATAATCATTTGGATTGAAAATGCACCATTTCAAAGATTCTGCAAAAGAATGTGGCCATGACATATATGTATGCATTGCGTACACTCCTTAAAGTCTCTTCTATTCTATTCTTATCACAGACTGTAGTTAGGGTTTTGCATTATGTTTGGGTCAGAACAAAAAGCACCTGATAATTGAAATTGATAATTATAATTGATATTCTGACTAGCACTATATATTTTTTTTTTTTCTTACCCATGGGCATAAATTGATATATTGTTTGCACAGACATTTGACTATATATCTCTTGCTGGGGATTGCACATTTTTTATGTTATTTTTGAACATATACAAAGATATTTCTTTTCACTCAGTCGTTCTGGTTATATGCAACGCTGAATGATCTTTCATTTCTGCCCAGTGTCATTTTCTTTCCGTCTCAAATGAGTTCCATGGTTCTGATAAGGCTGCTAAAATGTTTTAAATTGCAAATCAAAAGCTGACTTACACAATGCAAATTAGAGCAATCCCATCCCAATGACAGGAGTCATTTGACATTCAGACTTGATGCTCCAATCTTTTTCTTTTTTTTTTCTGGCTAATGAATATACCTGCATTTTGACAGTTAAATTTTGTGGCAGCATCTCGTGCCCTAGTTCTTTTTAGAGGTCTGGTGAAAACCCCTTTCATTCTCTACCTGGTGCCCATTTATGGAGACAGAAAGAGGATATTAAGATGGATTAAGCTAATTAATCTTCTCTCTCCAAGTGCCTTTACCAGCCTTCTTCTTTTTCATTTGCCTGCCCACATTGTCATATTGTGAACAAGCATTTCTCCCTCTGCATAACAAATGAAGGTCTTTAACAGTCACCAAAGCACATTTCCCTATTCTTTAAATTCACATTAGCTGACCGTAAATCGCACAATCCCACAATAAAGTGACTGATTTAATGCAAGCTACATTATCTGTGCATTAAATAAAAACATGCTTTAAGTTGATTAAACAATTAGTGTGATAGACAAGAGTAGTTAGTGTGAAATTATTGAAGTTTTCCTTCTTTCAATTTTTTTTTTGTTTCATCTGTTGTAGCTGTTGGGGCCTAAAAGGCTGAATCTTGACCTCAAAGTGCAGTGTCTCTGTAATATTCAGAGAAATCGTTAATAAATCTGTCATCACGCACAGATTAAAAATGATATCAGAGACACTTGACTTTGCTAATCATTTTGACTGGGTCATACCTCACTGCTGGTGGAGAGGCGCTAACCTCTGAATCATGCTGTCCATGAGACGGACAATCTCCACTCAACTGCATCTCTAAATTATATACTAATTCTTGCAGGGTTTGTGGGTTTTTTTCTTCCTTGTTTTTTTTGCGGAATGATTGAAAGCATTTTATTCGAAGCTTTTAAGAACAGCAAGAGGCTCATTTAGCTGTAAAAAAAAATGCTTAGACTTTCATCTGACTCTATTCACTATAGCTGGGAATGCATGATTGTGACATCTGACCTAGCGATCCTCTGCACACAGATTACCAGCATCTCCTCCAGCTTCTTCAGTATATTATATCCTCATTGTGGAACCTCACTAAGGTTCCTCTGTGCAGTAGTTTTAGATCAAGTTACCCACCGCCTTCAAATGTTTGTAGAGGTTCCGAAGGCGCTCACTAGCTCCATCTTTTCTACTCCTAATACTGTCGGGAATTCTGAAGCCTCCCTGGAACCCAGATCGGTTTTCTGCTGATTTCTTTATCAAATCTTACACAAATCATATCAAATCAAATACAACATAATTATATTTGTAAGGGATGTTATATGCAAACCCTATACATAAATCTGAATTTATAATTCTTGATCTATATTTAGAATTGTTGTTTAATGTCTTAAATCATGTGCCTGCTGTATATTCTGGTTTTCTTTTTTTTTCATGCATGTTCCTCATTCGCCTGGGTCACTATTTTACTTTGCAGCATTTTCCTCTGTACTACTTTTATTTTTATTGTTTTTCATCTTAAATGGGTTCACTGTATCACTATTATTTTTTTTCTGGTTAGCAGATAACTCTCAATAATTGTGATACGTTTCCACGGGTGTCTAACAAATGCTTATGTGTGTACCCAGGCTATCGTTGATACAGTGGATAACCTGCTGAGACCTGACGCGTTGCAGTCTTGGAGGGACATGAACTCTTCGGAACAAGCGCATATTGCCACAATGCTACTGGATACATTAGAAGAAAGTGCCTTCATCTTGGCTGACAACTTGGTAGATCCTACAAGAGTTTCAATGCCCACAGAAAATATCAGTAAGTCCAATCACTTAATTACTGGGTGTAACCTGTGGATGCCAGAAGTATACACAGTACCCTGCAAAGCACTGTGTTGGGTATATCTCTGGCACTCAATGAGACACGGGTGGTGTTATTTATAAAGGTTTACCTTTAGATTTGTTTGTGCTATTTTTTAATTTTTAATTTTTTTTGTACAGTTATTTAATATTACTAATTATTTTATATATGTTCTTTGTTTATCACAAGTTTGATTAAAAAAAAACTTGTTACAGAATTTAGATGATTCAGTGTTTTAGAATGCTCTTTAATAATAATTTCATTTTTTTTTTTTTAAATCGTTTGTATATTATAAATGCAAGGGCAAGCAATTCAGATGAATTGGTTTCTGAAATGATTTGGGGTTAGTATAGAAGAAAAATGTGGTATTTCTTATTTCCGTGATTAAGCACAACTTGTCTTTTAGGTTGATAGCATTATCCCATTCACAGCCAGCATTCTTTCTGTTATTCTGCAACGTGACTATCTCTAAAATATATCCATGTTTGAAACCATTGATCTCATACACATTTCTTTAACCCCTTAAGGACACATGACATGTGTGACATGTCATGATTCCCTTTTATTCCAGAAGTTTGGTCCTTAAGGGGTTAAATGGTCTCCATATTAAAAAGGAAACTATTAGGTTCTCTTCAAACTGAACTTTTGCTCCTTCACTCTTCAATATTGGGTATAATTACAAAAGTCAGGTGAATTGGAACTTGCTTGAAAATCCTGGTTTTTAACCTCATTTACCCTCTTTGGTAGGTGACCCGTAGGAGTTTGACGTGTGAAGTATAAGTATTTAGAATTCACAAGCTTGCAGATATATAGAGTTCTATTACTGCATTCTAAGCCTGCCGAATAGCTGGAAATGTAACATTATAATGCCATGAAGTTGACTGAAGATTTAGATTTCAATGTGCCTTTCATATAAGTTAAGCGCCGCTTTCTCTTAGCAGAACCGTTTCAGTGTTTTGTGCTGCACATGTTGAGCAGGCTTATAATAGCTGCATTGTAATGGTTCCGTGTTCCCTCTTTCTTCTTCCCCTTAACTAGTCCTCGAGGTGGCCGTGCTCAGCACAGAGGGCCAGGTGCAAGAGTTGAAATTTCCTCAGGGCAATAAAGGAGGCAATTTGATCCAGCTCTCAGCAAACACCGTTAAACAAAACAGCAGAAACGGTAAGTCAGGGGACACATGGTCTTCAAGTCTTTGTTAAACCTACCAGCTCTGAAACCTTAGATCGCCAATTGTTTATTAGGAAATGTGCACTATTCTTTCTTTTGCTTTCTACGAGCTGCAGAAACATCTGTACCACAGCTCTAATTTCTACAATGTTTTTCTCGAACACGATAATGTAGACGTCATTATAAACTTATTTCCCTGATTTTGGTTAATTTCGTACGTTCAGCATTGCATCGTTTGTTGCTTATGGTTTGTATTTCTCCTTGTGCTAGGGCACGCAAAGTTTGTCTTCATTCTCTACAAAAGCCTCGGGCAGTTTCTTAGCACGGAAAATGCAACAATAAAGCTAGCACCAGAACTGGTTGGTCGGAACAACACAATTGCTGTAAACTCGCACATCATCGCAGCTTCCATAAACAAAGAGTCCAGTCGCGTGTACCTAACGGATCCTGTGTTTTTTACACTGGAACACATTGATGTGAGTTAATCTGAATTAAGTGAAACGCCATAAAATCAGCAAAATGGCGGCAGTTTAGGATAAGTAAAAATAAGTTTTCATTAGGATTTGAAATGCTCGGCTAGGTCAGAGTAAGAGTTTATTTGAGTCAATGAACATAAAATTAAATGAACCCGGTTCAGTGATTATTAGAACTTAAGTGTATTCTTAATGAAAGCTAATTCAGTAATCAACATGAAAATGTAAATGAGTCGAATTAATTTGTGAGTGAAAATTAACTCTTCGTTTAGCAGCAGGACTGCAAAATCTAAACTTCTATTACTCTGCATAAATTAGTAGATTTAGGGGCCTCCAAGGGAAATGGGATGATAGGTCATTTAAAGAACATTTCCTGTCGTGTTCTTGTTTTCCCCTTGATTGAAAATGAATTTAAGAAGTAAATACACAGGTTTTCCATTTTGGGGTGGAATGGGGAGGGGGATAAACAGCCTTTTTCTGAGAGCAAGCATGTGCCTTGCAGGTCTCTTTATTGTATGGTTTAGAAACTGCTGCTGTTTCGAAGATCCTTTTGAAGTATATATATATATATATATATATATATATATATATATATATATTTTTTTTAACTTCTGCGACTTTGTAACTCTAGTTATGCTGTTAGATCCATTATGTGAGATCCAATTGCTCAGTTTAAAATATAATGAAGACAATGAACTGTCACATGCCAGTTGGCATGTAGCAACTCTTAAGTGGTGTAGCTGCTACATCAATACATATACTCAGAGTTCATATGCAAGCTCTCTGGCCCCTTGCTGGTAAAAAAAAACCAAAAAAATCTTAGAAAATAGGGCAAATATATATTTTTGTAGCCTGCCAGCCGTAATCCGTTTGAGGACGAGCTTTAAATAACCCAGCATGTATTTATATGAATATATGTTGCCAAGCCTAGAAAAGATGAGTTCAGACTTTGGGCTCAGTATTTTTGAACTATTTTTGAAGTATAATGAACTATTATACATCCACACAATACACATGTTCAGATATATGTATATATATATATTTTACACCACTGTTTATTCTTTTTCCTAACATTTTTATTTGTTCTTCAGCCCAATAATTATTTTAATGCCAACTGTTCATTTTGGAATTACTCGGAGCGAACTATGATGGGGTATTGGTCCACACAAGGCTGCCGACTTGTAGAAACAAACCGAACACACACCACTTGCGCTTGCAGCCATTTAACAAACTTTGCCATACTGATGGCCCATAGAGAGATTACGGTGAGTGTGTCCATTTATGCTGCATGATGGACTTATTCTTCAATAAAACCTCTGTTTGTTTCCCTGATATTTGCTTACATTTGTATTTTGTTTAACAGCAAATCTGAACTTGTGCTTTCTATAGTTAATTGACATTCAATGTTAAACTTGTTAAAACATAATTTGTCTTAAATTTCTTTCTATATCAGATTCATGCATCCTGCCATTGTCAGAAAATCGACATCCATTACTTGTATATGGCTCTTGTTAATGAAATTGGCATTTTCTGACTCAATACATCCCTTTACTAATTTTTATGCAACACTTTTGTTGCTCTTTATTTCCATGTTTGTCTTTAAACCATATGTACAAACTGAATGAAGATGCCTTGGCTTAAACAGGGGGCGTAGGAAAATTGCTTCCTGCATGATCAGAAGAGTTGAGCAGCCAGAGACCGAATTAGATTGACATTTGCAGCTGAAATGCTTTAGTTTTTTTTTTTTTAATTTAAGTACAATCTTTCTGTTTGTGATATCAAGTCTGTTGTTATACAGCTTTAGTAATTTACCATTTCTGTTTGCAGTTCAAGGACCACATGCACGAGTTGCTGCTCACTGTAATCACGTGGGTCGGGATCGTGATCTCTCTTGTCTGCCTCGCCATTTGCATCTTCACTTTCTGCTTTTTCCGTGGCCTGCAGAATGATCGGAACACAATTCACAAGAACCTTTGCATCAATCTCTTCATCGCTGAATTTCTTTTCTTGGTTGGCATAAACAAGACAGATTATGTGGTAGGCCTTTGACTCTTATGTTTTCTTTAAGTTGAATTTAACAATCCTTCTTTCACTCATCTATATATATATATATATATATATATATATATATATATATATATATATATATATATATATATATATATATATATATTCCCTCTAATACAAGTCATCACAAAGTTTACACATTTGCATTACTACTTTTAATTTTTTTTTAAACTCTGGTGAAATAATGTAATTGCAGCTTCAGTCCTGTGTTACAATACACTTAATTGCCATTCTGAGTGACTGTTGCATTTTTGTACCAGTGTCATTCTATAGATGTACCCTATACGTTGAATTGCTACTTAATTGGTGGGGTTCTCCTTCTGTCATTTACCAGATTGCTTGCCCCATCTTTGCTGGCCTACTACACTTTTTCTTTCTTGCTGCCTTCGCTTGGATGTGTCTTGAAGGAGTCCAGCTCTACCTCATGTTGGTGGAGGTGTTTGAAAGCGAATATTCGAGAAAGAGATATTACTATGTGGCAGGTTACCTCTTCCCTGCTACTGTCGTTGGCGTCTCAGCCGCGATTGACTACAAAAGCTATGGAACTGACAAGGCGTAAGTAATTGCAAGCGAGGCAAGTGTCTGAGCAAATTATTCGTTTTTTTTAAATTCTCGTTAGCTAGTAAATGTTACCAACTTGACAAAAATACTCTGAAGACGTTATTAGCGAGAGGAAGCGTTATGTGCAAGTTGTAATCATTTTCAAAATGCTGGCTGAGATAAATTTACATATAAAAGGCTTTAAAAAAAGAAATCTGACTCTTTAGTATTTTGTGGCCACACATTTTATCTTCACAATGTTTAGCCCAGCACTTTTAGGCTAAGACTTATTGTTTTCTGCAATATTATTCATTCAGCGCTCATTTTACTTCTGTATTAACAATCGGTTTTGTAATGAAAAATTTTATTAGGATTTCTCTTTTTTTTTTTTTCTCTGAATATGCATATTCAATAATTAGCAATAATTCTTTTATACTAATGCCAGGCTTTTTCCGGAAGTGTTTTGCATAAGATATTAGCTAGCGAAAAAGATGAATTTGTGTTGCATTTTAATTCAGTGAATTTATTTCCTTGTTTAAACACTGTAAAATTGCATAGATAGACAAAACAAACTTATACATGTGATTAGAAAATATACAGCTATCGAGATAGCTATTGTTCTATTTGTATAGCTATCTAGTTGTTTTAGATTTAGAGAGAACTCTTAATGCATCTTACCAGTGTTCCTCACTGGATCTTAGAGGGACAGAAGCTTTAGATCAGAAATATTTTATTGACACGAGAGAATTGTATTTATATGAAGAGAAGTGTATTCCATTAATCACTTCAATAAATACGAATAGACAAGCTTCCATGTGGAGTCCAGACCTATAAGTTTATGCATCATTTAATCTAATATAGTATATTATATTAAATCCCACTTGGGTTGTGCTTTAATGTCCTACTGTTTTTCAGTCGAACTCGACAGCTGAACATTTTATGTCTGCTACGTTCCACTGTGACACCTATTTTGCATTTACTATAGAGATAAAAGGCCTGATACAAAGAGCATAACGATTAGCCTGGAAAAAAATAATTATGTTTTACTGGTTGCCAAGATCAGACCTGTCTCGCAAATGTCTTAAACTAGTCCAAATAAATAAAACAAGCATTTTGATAAATTATTAACCTAACAGTCTTGCCGCAGTTCGATGAAGTGGACTTCCTATGCATACTATGAGGCTACCTAGCATTAGCTATGGGTGATTAAATTAAGTTTGAATGCATATTAAATATGCCATTTTCTTTCTTTTGGAAGGTGCTGGTTGAGGATAGACAACAATTTTATCTGGAGTTTCCTTGGTCCTGTTGCTTTCATTATTCTGGTAAGAATTTATTTTTATTTTTTTATTTTGTATTGCCTTGTGATAAAATCAGACACTCGAACTGTATATTTAAATTATATTGGTAATGCATAAAACCTATATAAATTGAGCTGGAATAAGAGGTTACTTTTGAGTATTATATGGTACCGCACCATTCAGGGTCCTGCTTCAGATGTAGGGCCATATGAAATGGTACAATTCTGTTAGGGCGGAGCTACTATATAATCCATTGATTGGTGGACAGGAAGAGCATTTTTTCGAAACCCCGCATGGCCCCTGAAGGGTCTGACTTGCAGTGGAAACGCTCACCAGAATAGGCTGGACCTTTCTAAACCTTCCAAACTGTACCGACCTGAACTGATCCGCTCACTGGAAACGAGGCATAACTGGTTTATTTAATCTCAATCTTAGGGTTAATAACACCACTTTCATCCACAGCACACCATCTGTATCTCTTAAGGTCATAGAAGCTCTTTCTTAGGCCATAGTGATTTGACTCCCCTTTTTCTGAAGAACCAGCTGGGGATTGTGTGTAGGGACACGTGTTGCATTAGCAGTAGCTAATGAGGTATTCTCTCATTCCGGATGCCCACAGTGTTTAATTCTTACTCTTGCTCTTTGACTTGTTACTCTGAGTAAAATCGCGTTAACGCTGCACATTAGCTTGCCATGTGACTAGCACAGTATATACGCAGAAAACGGTACTTCGTCTTGTTTTATCATGACAGATTCTCTTAGAAAATGGTCTGCTAACCTGGTGAATATAACAAAAAGCTGGGAATCAATTCTACACTATAAAGTGGCTTCCAATTTCAGCTAATTTATCTTCTCTGAAGTGTAAAGCCTTGTCTGTCTTCAAAGACAAATGTATTTCAAGATAAAATATCAGTGAAGAAATGTTGTATTAATCTTTTCATGAAAGGAGCCTGACAACTACTTGCATTAACCTTTTTTTTTTTTCTCCTTTTTCTAAACATATAAGCAAAACCTTTTTTTTACTTAAATATCTAAGTGTAGGGAGTCTGTGAGTCCTGTAAATAGTGTTTGTTCTTTCTTCAATTCTCTATTTTTTTTCTTTTCTTTTTTACATTTTACTGCTTCTCCCTTCAGAATAATTTTTTTGTTATTTACCCTTATTTATATACACTTTTTTGGGAGGCTGTAGGGGGGGATTTGTAGTTAGTTTAGCGCTGTTTTTTTTCCCACAACAAGTCCAAACATGAATATATCACAGTCCAAGGACTCGGATTCACTTTTGTCCGTGTTGACTTGGAATCAACTATTATTTACGGACTATGACATTATTATCTTCTAGCAAATTGTTTAGCCTGTAAAGTGTAGGGCCTTTGGGAGCTATATTCCCAACGTCAAAAAAATGAAACAGCAGGTAGCAATCACAGTGCTGTCCCTGAGAGTAATTCTTCTGTTACAATTGCTTTGCCCTCTAATCGTCCAGAGCTTTGCATGCTTCTTGAGCCTACCAGCACCCAGCGGTATGCGAAGCATTTTTAGTGACCATTGACTAAGCAACACGACGAGTTCAGGCTCTTTGTATATTGTGTTCTGTACACTTATTCCTCTTGAAGACAATCCACTCCCAACCTCACAGAAGTGGTAGGCGAAGCTTTCTTCCACTTTCAGCTCTGTCTCCAATATGCCGTTCTTGTTGCGCGCGGGTTATCATATCCATGAAAAAGAAGCGTGTAAGTAATGAGCGGTGGGAACCATTAGCATGGCTGAAATGTCTTAATGAAAGCTTAGATCATGACACGTCAGGAGCTGTTCTTATCATTTGGACAGCTCCATCTGCATCTTTAATAATTCATTCAGTTCACAAAGAGTTCATATGCGCGCACTCATTTAGAAACCTTCTTTTGAGCAACACCTCTTTCCCTGCCAGTCCCAGAGAGGGCTGGTCTTCTGCATGACTTGCTGCAAAGCTATCCAGAAACAAGCGCAGTTTCAGGGACGCACTCTCACCAGGTAACAAAAGCTCCAGGGAGACCAAATCGGGTCAGAACACGATCAGTTCAGCTAGGTTACTTTAGAATGGTGTTTTTGTTCTCCTGTCTTATCATATCCATGTCAGCACTGCAGGCTGTGTGGAATGAATTTTTAAATGCAAATCTCAGGCAGACATGATTCAATTGAGCAGCTTGATGGAAATAAAACACACAGCAGGATGTACTGTAAGGGGGCAGAGGAAAGACGCGCAGACTCCTATCACTTGCTGGAGTTTTATTTTCCAACATAGAAGCTTTGACTTCATTCTATTACCATAAAAGCCTCCGATGACACAGTCTCCAAAAACAGTTTTTAATGTAAAATAAAATGTACAACTAAGGAATTCTGAAAATAAAAACATGCCATTCAAAGATTACAGCTCTTGCATTAATTAATTAATTTACCATTTTCTGCAATCACACAGATTAAAGTCATTGTGAAAAAACAAATGAAAACGTCATTTAAAGTAACCGGTGGTCAAGCTTGCCTATGATTAAGCACTGCATAGAAAAAGAAAGCTTGAGGCTAAATCTACTTCTTATTTATTTATATTTATTTTTCTTTTTTTTTTTTTTTCTATTTTTCTTTTTATTGCTGGGATGTGTTATCTTTGTTTTTAGCAGGTCTCAAAGTTACTCTTAAGTGACATCTACCTTGTATCATTTCCTTAGTGTGTGTAGGTGCCTTGTGATACACTTTGCTGCAAAGAGCACTCCATCATTCACTCTGATCTCTGACTTTACTGAGATGCTATTTATGTGCTGCAATTCAGTGAACATATAATGCTGCCATATTTGTAGGAAGTCTTTTGTGTCTGTAATTACTGGGTATTTAGCTGTACAGTGAACAGTAGCTGGTCTGCTTTTGTGTAGGATCTCAATATTTCCACCTTGAATAAAAGAGTTCCTTGTTGGGTTGTGTTTATTTGTAGGCTTTGTTTCACAAGGTTTGGTTTTTGAGTAGTTTACAGCAACAATGCCTCAGAGGGGCAGAACAGATTTTCAGACAGTTTCAGACAGATTGCATGGAAAAAGGCAATTAGAAATCATTTATATTAGGTTAATCAGAGTGGTTTTGTAATGACGTTTTCTCTTTGGACAGTTAAACAGAACAAGGTTTAACAGTCAGAGCTCCATAAAGTTACCAGTCAATAGTTTATCAATGATATTACTTCATTCCCATTAAGCAAACCCCCAATACAGACACTGTAAGAATTTAAGGTAGCCAGAACATAATCTTGAGAGGCACCACATGTGCCTCATGGTTACATGCAATCCAGAACACCATAGCTAGAGTTGTCTGAACCAGCAGAACAGAGGACATGATGTTCACAAAGATCCAATAAGCAGGACATTGAGACCCACTGTGTTCACCAATACTCAAACTATGCCCTCGACTAAAAGACCTAACCTCACCTTCAGCTGCCATCACAAACGAGCTGTACAGCAGGGAAAATTGGGCCCAACATCTTCTGTATTAAACAAGTGGCTCTGGGATAATCTCTAAGGAAACAGAAGGTCTCCCTGTCCCCAAATAAAGGTTGAACTCTTAGACAAAGCACTATACTCATTTACGTCCCATCCTATACCCTGCTCTCATTCTCATCACACTGCATTCATGTCTTTACTAGTTTCAATTATGGTAGATTTCCCTTTCTATCTCGAGTTGGGTGCACAGGTAACATGTATACATGCATACGCACTTCACAAATGTCCACTCGTGCAGCAGTTCCAGCTCCCTTAATACACGTCAAAAGCACGTAGAGTGTTCAATATACTATTTATCGGATATAACGAAAAAAAGAAAAGACAATTTCTGCAGATAGTGGATGTCCAGAAACTGGGCTAAACCACTAAGACTGTAGAAAGTCACACCTTAAATGACACTCCAGTGGTGTCCCGGGGCATAACCCCTAATTATATACGAATAGATCCTCAGGTTATTGGATAAAAACCCAGAAACGCAAGAATTGACTGGAAAAGTATTTAAATAATAAAATAATAAAGGAAGAATAAGTATCAAAAAATTATGGTCAAGAAAAGATACAAAACTAATCAAGCCTAATGGCTACCTCCTGTCTTATGTACTCTTCAATGCATCTACTGTACTCAGACTCTGGACTTTAATATAATCGAGATGGTCCAAGTCTGGGACATATGAGAAATGCAGAAGAGAGTTACCTAGAACCCATGGTGTCTAGATTTATACCAAAAAGGTGGATATACAAATACCATAACCACTTATCGTATTATGAAATTCTAGTTACCAACCAATGGAATTACATATCATCTAGTTTTGTAGCCACCCCAGGCTTTTCTAGTTACTGTACTAGATTGCAACCTTTACTCACCCTATGAAGGTGACTAGAATTCCATAATACGATAAGTGGTTATGGTATTTGTATATCCACCTTTTTGGAATAAATCTAGACACCATGGGTTCTAGGTAACTCTCTTCTGCATTTCTCATATGTCCCAGACTTGGACTATACCGATTATATTAAAGTCCAGAGTCTGAGTACAGTAGATGCATTGAAGAGTACATAAGACAGAAGGTAGCCATTAGGCTTGATTAGTTTTGTATCTTTTCTTGACCATAATTTTTTGATACTTATTCTTCCTTTATTATTTTATTATTTAAATACTTTTACAGTAAATTCTCGCGTTTCTGGGTTTTTATCCAGTAACCTGAGGATCTATTTGTACTATTTATCGGAGTCTTTAATATATAAGACACGTAATGTAGACAGTGTTGTGCAATACCTACGGAACACTTAATCAGGCAAGTGAGAGAGCCCAGTTGCTTACTACATTAGCTTTTGTTCAAATCTGACATTTAATGATCAACAGATACAAGACAACTGTACAATTTTCTGAGCCCAATAAATGAGCACAATTAAACTGGGCAAATCACACTGCTCCTGGGTCTGGTAAAATCCCAGAGCATGTGCTAAAAGAGCTTTAAGTCCCATTGGGAAAAACTGTCAAAAAAATTTATTTTAATTACAAATTCTGTTTAAAATCTCTAGTGCTGATTGTTAATTGCTTCAGCACTTCATTAATTCATATATATGCATGTTAAGTGCTGATGGTTTACAGTTTCTTGTTGTTGAGCAGACACAAAAAAATTACACATTTTATAACTTTTATTTTTTTTAAATGCTAGATATAGTATAGATTCCAATGCAGCAATTGGTATGTTTTTATTATATATTTAATAGGGGGAAAAACCATGTTTCCCAAGAACGTAACATAAATTGCGTTGGTTCTCTCCACTAAAGATTTGAGAAACATTTAAATTCCAAAGAATGATATCTTACAGCCTTGATTATTTTGATTTTGTGACTGTTTTAAATTCATATTCAGTTAAAATAATATTCAGTCTACATCTGTGATTTGCCTCCCTTCATTCTCTGTACCTAATGTGCATAAAATATTCTGCTTTCAAAGTACAAGTGTAAAATGACATTATTCAGTTTGGCCTGGTTACATTTTTGATGTATTTATTTAAAATTGTCCCTGGACTTTCAATTTTCTGCTCTTTTCCTCAAATTTCAGAGCTAGCATTTTATTTTACAGTCCGAAACATTGTTCCCTCTCAGCTAAAAGCCACTGTAAGATGGTTAAATGCTCAGTCTATCCATTTTGTCGGCAAACTATGTTTGAACCTGATTAATAATGAAACTTACTGGTGAGAGACATGATTCAAAGTGATGGTTCTGATGTCAATCCAATGTGCATTTTGTGATTCCCCAAATGAATTTTATTATGTCCTATTTTATAGTGTTTAGTTGACTTTTTTTTTTTTTATATAATCGTGGTCGTCTCTAGGAAACTGCACGTTGCACAGGGACCTGCAGCACATTTCAACCTATGTGTAGCGTTTCAACCTATGTGTAGCGTATTTAAAAAAACGAATTTTTTGTTTGTTTAACTTATTTTTCATTTTTCATACAGCTCAATCTTGTGTTTTTGGTGATCACACTATGCAAGATGGTGAAGCATTCAAACACTTTGAAGCCGGATTCCAGCCGCTTGGAAAACATTAAGTAAGTGCTTTTTGCGACTCGATCATCATTGCATTTTATACGCTGGTAGTCGTAAATATGCAGAGGATGCAACACTTTTCCAAATAACACCAGGCCTGTGAACCACAGCAATCTTGCTTGCAGACATTCAGATCCGTTTCAATTCCTTCACATTACAGCCACAATGTCAGTTTGGTCATTTGTTCTGGGAAACGATGCTAGCAAATTGCATAAATGAATTAAAGTGCTCCATAGCAATAAGGTAATTTCATTTGCATTTAAAATGCAGTTCCAAACGATGTTCTCGTCCACAAGGCTGATATGATTATGTTAGGTTTGTTTTGTTAAATGACTTTCTGATGTATGGATTGTGAGTTGTTCTCGCTTGTAATCCAACCGTCCTGAGAGAGTTGACTTATTATTATTGTTAACTTGCAGATTATCTGTTGTATTCATACTAATTAAACAAATGTTTGCTTTTATCTTGATGCTATACGAAATCTGCAAGTACTATTAAAAAAAAAAAAAAAGAAAAGAAAAGGGAGGAAGACAATAATAATAATAAAAAAAAAAATCTGCTGTCCAATTAAAGAGTATTTAATTTGACAGCTTGGAGGTTTCATGTCGGACCTCAGAGAGCGCTGGCTATAATTGCGTTCAGGTTTTGCGGACGCTGCACAAATTTTGTGGTTAGTTTAAATGTTTCCATGTGTGGCGAGTTAGTAAGGACGCTTGGCTTCATTGCATGCTGCATGATAGGAAAGAGCTTATTTTTAGCATTTTTTTCCTTTTCTCTTTTCCTCCACCCTGTCTCTTCATCTGCGCCAGTAATTACCGTGTTTGTGATGGCTACTATAATACGGACTTACCTGGGTAAGGTGAATCCCTTACATTTAAAAATTCTAAGCACTTAAATCCACATCCCAAATATTCTTTTCGCCTCTCCCATTTAGTAGCAGTTCGTTAATCCTTGCACTTTATTTTTATATTATTTATCAGTCCTAATTTTTGCCCAGGCTATAACAAACGCCTTGTTTTTCCCTCTTGTTCCAATTCTGTCTCTAACATCTTTATCTCTCTCTCTCTTCTGCTTATAATGCTTTCTAGATATGAAGATAATAAGCCTTTTATCAAGTAAGATCATTAGTTAGATTGGAATGCCATTTCTGATATCTCCCTATTTACTGTGGGTGCATGTACTTTCCCCTTAATTAATTTGATGTGTAACCCATTTGCATTTTTCTCTTTATTTTTATTTATTTTTTTTATCCATCACATCAGGTCATTTATAATTTATGTATAATGTTGTTTTTTGTTTAACGTTCATTTCAGCTTTTGTGATGAGACATCATGGGCATGGCGTAAATTGTATAGTACTTTCTCTCATTGTATTGTGCCAGTGTTTCACACACGCTACAGAAAAAAATGATAGTGTTTTACAGGACGAGTTACAAAAAGATGAGCCAGTACTGCAAAGAATTATTTTTAAATAGATCTGTCACTAGCCATATTGTTTTTGTTAATTTATTTCCTTTTTTTTTTTTTTTATGTAATTTAAATATTTCTGTTGCTGCAAAAAAAAGTTACATTTTAATTTACCAGCAAATATTTGTTTTGCTTGTTTTTTCAAATACAATTTAAGTAGAGCTGTTAAGGCAAAGGGGCATAATTTGTCGGCCACGTGTGCAAGTGTGACAATTATGAAATAGTCGCTAGTTAGCAATGTGCCAGTTTAATAGCATTGTACAGTGCTTAGTGACTGGATTCATTTTTACAGATTTCTTTTAAATCACTAGTTTTTTTTTTTTTTTTCGCTGTTCATCATTTAAGGTTCTCAAGTTGTAATTTCTTTTGGTTTTCAATGAAATGCCAAGTTCTGTATCCCTTCAGGCTCGCAGGGTAATTGCTGTTATGTTTGTTTATCATCAGGTCCTGGGTGCTGGGCGCATTTGCCCTATTGTGTCTGCTGGGTCTCACGTGGTCCTTTGGCCTGCTGTACATCAATGAGGAGACAGTTGTGATGACGTACCTCTTCACAGTCTTTAACGCTTTCCAGGGAATGTTTATTTTCATTTTTCACTGCGCTCTTCAGAAGAAAGTAAGTGCTGGAATTATTCTTGAGGCCATTTCCATGTAATGAGTGTTTATTTTCAAGAAAAAGTCAAATCAAGCTTTAATTGCTTTGCTTGGTTTCGACAAACTAAAATATACGTGTGTCTTTTTGTTTATGTTTTCATGTATATAGTGTGTGTGTGTGTTGTGTATAATAAAAATGTGTTTTGTGTACATGTGTTTATTTTGATGTGCTAGGTGTGTATATAATGTGTGTGTGTGTGTGTGTGTATCGATGTGCTAGGTGTGTATACAGTTGTTTATTTATATAATCTGTATGTGTATATCTATTTGGTGTGAATATGTTTATATATAGTATCCAAATAGAAATGGCTGCTCACCGGTCTTTAAAAAATGAAATTTTATTAAATGACGTTTAAAAATAGTGACCAACGTTTCAGTCCCCGTTCGGGACGTTCTTCAGGGTCAAAAAATAACAGGACAGCATTGTCCTGTTATTTTTTTGACCCTGAAGAACGTCCCGAATGCTGTCCTGTTGTTTTTTGACCCTGAAGAACATCCTGAACGGGGACTGAAACGTTGGTCACTATTTTTAAACGTCATTAAATAAAATTTAATTTTTTAAAGACCGGTGAGCAGCCATTTCTATTTGGATACTGTGTCATATGGAACTCTGGTTGACGCGCCCGGCAGTGAAGCGGTTAAAGCGTGAGTGCAGGGGATTTTTTCATTTTTATGTTTATATATAGATGTGTGTGTGTGTATATTTAGAATTATATATATATATACATATATATATATATATATATATATATATATATATATATATATATATATATATTTATGTATGTATTTATGTGTATACACACACAGCTTTGTAAAATTTGGATGTACGAAGGCTATGAACTGTATATATGCTGACATACTGTTTGCAAGAGCCACCTAATGATGAAAAAGATTACTTGTGAATAAAGGGATACATCTCTGGTATTGCGTGGCATTCTAATAAACTGTAATCAGACGCACTCAAGTGTAAGAGTGCATGTTTGGAATTGGTGCAGTTTTGGCCCTAAATTCCTATAGAAGGTGTCATTCCAGGTGTAGAAGATCACTCTGTCCTTGTCTGCATATTTTATTCTATTATTACTAGCCAGTCACTAAATTGAGCAGAGAAATAGCATTGTGAAATTGAAAGCGATTATATTTCTAAGTTGACAAGATGATCGTTCTGTTCGTTCAATCCATTCGGAGCAGGCTGTAATTTCCGGGTAATGACAGAGGGACTCACGATACAGACAGATAATGTGCGCTCACAGCAATATAGGCATGAGGCAAACCATTCCTACAGGCTGTTATTTGGATAAAATACCATTTTGATTGGTATTGTCCCTATTATGTGGTGTTTTGGAGCAGATGATATCCATTACTTCTCCATGCTAAATTTTGGGGGTTCAGTTTGTTGCAGTACTAGGCAACAAATTCAACAGCAATTTTCTTCTTTTTTTCTTTTTCCTTCTTTTTTTTTTATTTTGTATTGTTGTATGTTTGCTTGTTCTTATAGTAAATAGATGCTACGTTTTACTGAGTTTGTTTTTGTTTAGCTATTTATTTGCTGTATAAATATTTAGTATTTTCTTTTGCAAAAATAACTGCTTGTTGGTGTTCACTTTCAAAATGCCTAGTCTAGTGTGATGCTTAAGCGGATACCTTCATCTGTAAATAATTTCCTATACCCTTTATTTGCTATTTGATTAGCCCCTTGTATAGAAAGAAAATTGTTTTTACTAAACATATTGTTATGTTTGCAAAGCAAGGGCTTTAAGACAAGAATCCACAATTCATTGGAAAAGTATGTTATTTTCATGTGTATTTTGCCACCCCTAGAGCCTTAGCCCTGAAATTATTTTAACTACAAGTACTCCTCACTTACCGACCGGGTTCCGTTCCTACAACCCGGTTGTAGAACGAATTGATCGGTAAGTAAGATGTTAAGGGATTCCCTGCTCTGGTGCGCTTGTCTATGTTCGGGAATATTTACCCGAACATATACGAACGCAGCAGAGCAGGGAATTCCTCTAATTCCCACGACGGCTCGCACTTACCACCCCGCGAGAGAACTAGTTGTAAGTGCGAGCCGTCGTAAAACAGGTGGGTGGCAAAACGAGGAGCACCTGTAGAAGTATAGAGGGATCAATCACTGCATTCAGTAAGCCGTATAAAGCAATGGATAATACCACATCAGTGTAAATATAGTACAAGTGGGAGGGACAAATTTCAGATACAGCTAGCACAACCCTAATGGAGATTTTTGAAAAAAACAGACTGACCAATCCATGGGGCATCCACACTGTATGTGCTCTGACAAATAAGTGTACCCCACAGGCTGGTCTGCAGCCCTATTCTATCCAACCACAGGGAACATTCTCTAGAAATAATGTGCCAGGTAGGAAATACGTCTAAGATAAGCGTGCCAGTAAAAGAACAAATGTTCATATTCCAAGTCTTGTCTAATACTAGTTTAGCTTTTGTTGAAGTGGGACACCATAGCACTTTCTTCCATACAGCAAAAATAATAATTATTGAATGATAAAAACATAGCCTGGAAGATATTTAGATAATAACAGAAAAAAATGAGCCACTCTAAATATAGAGAAAATACACAATGGAAAACCCTTTCAAATCAGAAACCGTGGGCCTGTAATTTTCGTTATATAGAAAGTACAAATAAGATAGCAGCCAGTAATAGATCTGAACCTTGGGTCGTCATACATAAATACCAACAACCAGACACCAGTCTGAAACAAGCCATGAAATTCCAGGCATCGCTAACTAAAAACACAGTCAGAACATGTTAACAAAAAGGGAGAAAACAGAAAAATAAACTGAAAAGCCCACTATAGTGAAGTGCGTGTGCTTATTAAGGACCGATTTTTCACTGGATCTTGCCCTGTGAAATTCTGACCCCGTAATTACAGGAACCACTAAATATCTGCTTATAAAACGGAGAGTGAAGTGGAGCAGTAAGGAACCTTGTTATGACAAACACTAGCCTAACTATGACTAGATATCAGGGCTCTCAGCTGGGAGAAATTCTCTCCGAAACATACATAATACACAGACTCTGTGATACAGTAATAATAAATTAAGAGAGACGCAGAACCCAACACCACAAACTATAATTTTATATTGCACATAAAAAGGACTCTGCAGCTTAAAGCGTATTGGCTGGAAACCTAGATAGTATGATGCTCAGAGTCCCCTTTGTACACCAGTACAAGCTTTGAGAGGAGAACCTGAAATGAACACTGTAACATTAAAAATAAGCATATTCACTTTAAAAGTTATTGGTCCATTTAGATCACTGGTCCCCCGTGTTATTAAAAAGTAAAAAAAAAAAAAAAAAAACACACCTGGGAAAGTCTCCTTGCTACAGCATCTACTCCATTTAAGTTACCAGTTACCATGACTTGTTTGATATAATGTTTCTAATTGAATAGATGATTCCATCAGTCCATTACTGTGATAATTCATGGTCTTAAGGACGAAGTGGCTCAAGTTGGTGTCAACCTGATGGCCACTAGAGGCTTGTTTTAGGCAAAATATAAACATGGCTGTTTCTCAGAAATGCTAATCTTTTTACTGTCACAAATACAGAGGCTCTGGTTTCACGCCAGCTCATACACAGAGATTATATCGGTCACTGATACTGAGGCTGTGTCTTCACCCCAACTAACACACTTAGGTTATAGCGGTCACATATGCGGAACTTGTGTCTTTACGCCAACTCGTACACGGAGGTTATATCAGTCACATACGCTGCGACTGAGAACATAAACCACCATACTTTTCCTAGTCCGTAATCTAAACTACCGATACACTTACCTGAGATGGGAAGAAAACAAAGTATGTAATTTTGTCATCACCACAGGAAAAGAATTTATAGTATCAATATTTATATAGGGCCACCAAATTCAGCAGCGCTGTACTATAGGTGGACTAACAGACAAGTATTTGCAACAAGACAAGTTGAATACACAGGACAAGAGGGTGCTGAGGGCCTACTCAAAGAACCTATATCGCACACTGGTCCGTAAAAGTGGCACATCCAGGTAGTTACCTTATACAAGTGCTGTTTAGTGGGTCTTCAGAGAAAAGAAGCTGGACCTTACCTTGGTCTTGTGCATCCCATGTACCTTTCTCATCTGGTCAAGGAGAAGGTTTTGGTTAGACCCCCAGTCATTAAACTGGGTATACCTATACCCAGAGAGCAAGTCTTGCATATGTGCTGTTTTTCTAGAAAATAGAGACTTACGTAATAATTTTCTGGGCCTACAGATATTCATCTGGTGAGAATAAAACATAAGCAGGGCATGGGAAGGTGGGCTCCTTCCTGACTGCAGGAAAATATAACGGATAGTGAGGCAGATGTAACATTTATACTAAATTCAGAGTTATTTCTTGTCTTCTTTCTTCTGTGAGGAGCTAGCTGCTAAACCCTTGGTTAATGCTACCTTGAGTTAATCATAAATAATAATTTACTGCATCTGCAAAAATTGTTAAAGTGGGTATATAACACCACTTAAAACATGCATGTATTTATATCTGTATTTTATCATTAGTGATGTATCTAAAAACATCTTGCAAAAACTGCAGCTCTATTGTCTGCAGCCTTTCAAAGCCCTCCCCTTCTTCTCATGACCAGACTTTCTGTGGCTGTCCAATCACAGACTTCCCAATGCAGGTCATTGAGAAGTCTTTGCAAGGCAGTTGCTCTGGGCAACTGCTGTCTCTTGACTTTATCTCCACTGAGCTAAACAACCAGGGAGCAACAGGACTGGTTGTCTGACAGCCAGTGTTGTGTGACCGGGTTAATTTATAAAAAAAGAAAATTAAAAAAGGACACCCTCTATATACATTAGAGCATTTCAGCGAGCTAAGGGTGCGTTAGGGGTCTAGAGTGTTAATTTAAGTTATTTTCTCCTGCCAGGACTATCCTATCAGTTTTAAATCATTCAAAGGTTTGTGTTATTCATTGAAGAAACAAAAATATTTTTTCTCTTCTTTTATTACCCCTGAGATAACCTTTTTTTTAATAGCTGCTAATTAAGTCCTCTAAGAATGGCAGTGCTGCGTCTTCGATGCCTTTCTAAATAAATGGAATGGTAAACAACCTATTACAAACAATCTCAAAAGATTTTGTCCTGGACTTTTGAAAGGGTTGTATTTATTTTCTGTATTGGTTTTATTCGCAGGTGCGTAAGGAATACAGCAAATGCTTCCGACACTCCTACTGCTGTGGTGGTCTTCCAACAGAGAGCCCCCACAGCGCAGTAAAAGCATCTACCACAAGAACAAGTGCTCGATATTCCTCTGGCACTCAGGTAACAAAGCGCTTGACAGAGTTTTTAATTAACCTTATTTATAGCAAGTCCTCCGAGATACCTCCAGTTGATCTTCACTAATTATCTTCTCATTAAAGATCTAGGCAGCAAATACATGTTTTTCTCTCCTGTCATGGAATTGGCTTAGTTTTTTATTATAACCTCTAGTCTTCAGTTGACTTCTGATTTGATATATATTTTTTCTAAATTTATTCTAAGAGAGAAATGCAGCTTAAAATGTACATTATGTTGATTTAAACCACTTCACTGTAATATTTTAAGGAAATGTATGCCTTTGTTTGATCCTTGAAGGACCACCCATTGGTCCAACCGCAAACACACCTACAATCGCTTGTCATTTTACCTTACAGAGCCGTATTAGAAGGATGTGGAATGACACCGTAAGAAAACAGTCAGAATCTTCCTTTATCTCAGGTGACATAAACAGCACGTCAACCCTTAATCAAGGTAATTAACTGCCAATATTTGACATTCCAGACCCTTTAACTTATAATCATGTAACAATTTTGTCGTTTTCCTGTTCTTTGGTTTTCTATATTTAATAACTTTTAGCGTTATCATCAAATAGCCTTTAACATTTTAAATTGTAGGGAATTTAAAATGTATTTTGAAAGTTCGAAATCCCCAGTTTTTTTTTTTTATGCAAATCAAATCTAACAGCCCTGTAAAAATATTTTTTCCTAATTCCCTATTTTGCAAAAAATTTTGTTTTTGTTTGTTTTTATTGGGGGTGGGGAAAATCTGAATGAAAATAGTTTTACTCTCTAGGCTTACTGCAGAGCAAAGGGCTACATCAGAGGACAGGGTTCTAAGAACAATAAACATGTAGAATATTTTTTAAAAGGCCTGAGCAGAATATTTAAGGATATACAGTAATTAATATGTATGTGAATAGGTTGTTGGTACGATAAAAGATCTCATTCAAATTATGGAGTCAAGAGGAATATTATACCCTTTTTGTGGGACCAACAGCTTAAAATATGTATTTTAAAAGTTGAACTAATTTTATTTTTTTTGATTTAGATGACTGTAACTGTATAAGTAAACTTTGTAAATATCTAATAAGCATTCCTACTCTTTTTAAAATGAGAAAATCTGGAATTTTATATTAAAGGGACACTATAGTCACCTAAACAAGATGACTATGTAACTGTATAAGTAAACTTTGTAAATATCTAATAAGCATTCCTACTCATTTTAAAATGAGAAAATCTGGAATTTTATATTAAAGGGACACTATAGTCACCTAAACAACTTTAGCTTAATTAAGCCGTTTTAGTGTATAGATCATGCTTCTCAGGTTTTACTGCTCAATTCACTGCCATTTAGGAGTTAAATCACTTTGTTTCTGTTTATGCAGCCCTAGCCACACCTCCCCTGACTCTGATTGACACAGGCTGCATGAAAAAACAAACTGGTTTCACTTTCAAACAGATGTAATTTACCTCAAACAATTGTATCTCTTGCTCTGTAAATGAATCTTTAATCACATACAGGGGGGTTTTGCAGGGTCTAGCAAGCTATTAACATAGCAGGGGATAAGAAAATCTAAATTAAACAGAACTTGCAATAAAAGAAGAATACTCTTTAGATGACTCTTTACAGGAAGTGTTTATTAAGGCTGTGCAAGTCACATGCAGGGAGGTGTTACTAGGGTTCATAAACAAAGTGATTTAACTCCTAAATGGCAGAGAATTGAGCAGTGAGACTGCAGGGGCATGATCTATACACCAAAACTGCTTCATTAAGCTAAAGTTGTTTTGGTGACTATAGTGTCCCTTTAAATTATAGTATAATATTTTAAGATGATTAGTTCTACTTTTTAGTAAACTTGCTTTATCTGTTGTGGAAATCTGAGTATGTTATCTTTCACTTTTCTTAATTCCATGATTTGTTTGTCATAATCGCTCCAAGAACAGCCTCGGCTGTTGATCATTTTAAAGATTTTTTTTTTGCCATATTTGATTGTGATGCTGTTTGAAATGTATAAAATACTTACATTTTTATTTGTTTTAAGCATCTCAGTGATTGGCTTAAATCATGTGAAATTGGGGAAAACCAAAGCCATGTAAACTGTGTTATGTTGTTCTTTGGCAAAGAATTATTGATTGAAAATTTTGTAGAAGTGCTTGCATTTATTATGTTCTCCTTGTGTTTTTTTTTTTTTTTGTGTTTTGTACTTTTAAGTCATTGTCTAAATGTGTGTTGTGGTTTAGTGTATTTTTCTACAGCATGTCTCTTGTGCATAAACAATGCAAGGCTTCTTGGCAAACTGCCTTTTTTCACCCCCTGTTTGGTTTATTTATTTTCGTTTCCCTTCTCCTTTTTGCCGTGACTTTTATTAACACAGATGTTTCCATCAGGGACTGCCCCGTTCCTAAAATATTCATTAAGATGAGAATTCCCTTGTAAGCAAAAGGTTTAAAGATTTTTTTTTTCTTCTTCATTTTTAGCAGCAGCCTGCAACATCTTGAAACATAACATTAATTTCTGTGCCTTTAATTATCATCCTTGTTTGACAGTAATTTTGTGTAAATTATTAAATGTCACTCTCTGAAGGTGTTTACTTTCGGGATTTTTCTAAAGCACCTGTGAATTAGTGAAACTTTGCCACAATCCTTCATTCTTCGCCTCCAAATTAGCTGTTCAAATATAATCAGTTACATTGAGCTGAATTAGATTTGACAGGTTTAAAACTACTCATGAGTATTAACGTGAGAAATAAAATGGTTATTGGATCAATCAGCGTAAAATTAGAACTGATATCTCTTTTTCTCTTTGCTTTAGGAATGACTGGCAATTACCTACTAACAAACCCTCTTCTTCGACCCCACGGCACTAACAATCCTTATAACACATTACTGGCTGAAACAGTTGTATGTAACGCCCCTTCTGCTCCTGTGTTTAACTCACCAGGTGTGCTTACAATTAATTAATTAAACTGCGATTCTTTCCTGTCCTGCTGTTCGTAAGATCCAATTATCACCATGCATTCCTTTTGTACTTCTACATATTAACAGACTCACAGCTAAGCTGACACCAGTCTTTTAAAACTGCACTATATTATAGCGTTGTTTTTGGGTCAAATTAGTATTTACCTATAATTATCCATGTTTTTAACGCAGGTGGCATAAATCTTAATATACTATTTCAGGACTGACACCTCATGGTCCAAGCGCCCAGCTTCAAGAGTTTTATCACTTAGAGGTACACGTCTCTCTCATACTTAGGTTCACATGTTTCAGAATAAAGTAGGACATTGTGTGGTTCTCAGACTATAGTATAGTGCAGGTTTCTGCTGGTATACTCTGTGCATGATAGGAGCTATTGGGTGCACTTTGCACCGTGAGTCTAATAGGATTTCGTAAACACTGCATTAGCAAATGTGTTGGCTTGAAATTATATGCTTTTTAAGAAAACAAAACAAAAGGTGTTTTTTCATAAATTGTTAATGTACGTCATTCAGCTGTTTTAATATTTAACGACTCGTGTTAATGTACGTACCAGGAAATCCTATTTTAACACCCGTTTCTACTGTCTGTTCTCTTGTTTTTTTTGTATTCCTTTTTTTTTTTTTGTTTTTCTTTTTCTTTTTTTTTTTTTTTTTGCTTTCCTTGTGATTTCCTCTAGCGACCTACAGAGAGACAAGTATGGGAGTCAAACTTAACTTTGCCTATCAAATGTAAATTTTTTCAGCATGGTTTTTAACAGGCACATTTAAAACATATCAACCATAAAGTAAACTCAGCGGGCAAGTGGTTCACAATATTCTATATATTAAAGCCATACTCATTTCAAATGGAATCTGGACATTGTTTTCCTCTCCACATTTGAATAGCAGCAATGGATATACTGCAATCTCAGTTGCTGATATACTCGCAATGCTGAAATAATTTGCTGTCAAGCAGAAATGTTTTATTTACTTACCATTTATACATTCCCACAGTAATCTTGCTACAGGCTAAGGAAAGACTTCAAGTGAATTACCTGATCACAGGCAGCCAACAAACTGCTTCTTCAAATGAGATAAAACATGTTCTTTTGTGCTGTACTCTGCAGCATATCACAAAAAAAAGACTTCCTGAAATCTCCCCCACATCTTCTGTGAAAGGCAAAATTATTCTAATTTCTTAGACTTCCTCTTTATATAACATTGAATCCAGCATGCGGTTGTATTATTTATAAATATCCCATGCGACTTAAAGAGGGAAAAAAATAAAATTTTCTATGGGTAAAAAATAAAATAAAAAAAAGCCTTTGTAGCAACACCTATTTCCCTCCCCCCGAAACATTACTTATTTGCATGCTTTGAAATGCAGACTTTTTGGATTGTTTTTCCCCCATTTGATCAATTATTAAAAAAAATATGTATTTTCTCATGATATCACAATCTGATTAGAATAATGCAACGTAGAACATCTTTTTGATGTGCTGCCGCAATAAGCATAGGGGGGTTCAGTCTGCCACTGTCCTTGCATGCAATGCAGCGGATCCAGTCTTCTCCAGTCTGCTCGTCGTGTTCAGATTCATTTGAAGATCGTCACCTATTATAAGCTCGCATTTCTCTGTTAGTGATCTTCATTTAGTACCATGAATAGAGGTTTTTTTTTTACTTTCAGCATATGAGTGTCTATTGTGCATCATTGCGTGTACAATCCATTCGCATTATGATTATTATTATTATTCGCATGTGTTTAGGGGGGAAGCATTTTTCTTTTACATTTTTAATGCCCATGCCTTTGTCCGCCTTTTTATATTAATTTAGTATGTAAGACACCATGGCTGACTCCTCTTACCATTCTACATTTGATCTTTATTATTTGACTTAATTTCTGTGAATCACTCTTCCAGAAATTCCTGACATTTCTGCATTTGACCTTGGTGCCCAGTCTAACCCTGGGCTTAACTATTTAATTACCCGCATTGGTTCAGCAAGCCCTGTCGCCGTGAATCATTCGGCCTGTGGGGCTTTAGGTGACCTTTGACCTCTGAAAGCTTTGGAAGTGGCTGGCACATATATATATATATATATATATATATATATTTATAGAAATATATATAAAATTTTAATTGTAATAAAATAAAAAATATAAAAAAATAAAATAATTAAATTATCAAGAATTAAATGCTGGTATTGCTGGTAATATGATTTGCTGAACACTTGCTCTAAATACTTGCTGAGAAACTTAGTAATTCATCTTGTCGCAATAAATCATTTTACTTTCTTTTATATATCAAGCTACTCTTAAGCCAGATAGCCTGAGCAGACAGACATGATGTGAGTTTTCCCACCTGCTCCTGTGTCTCATGTTGTTGGGTGTTGCTTGGTGGATCCTGTTCCCCTCTAGTGTGAAAGGTGGCTGTCTTTGTTTAAACATCCCGTCTCTGTATTTGTTCATTTTCCATTTGTTTCTTTTTGTTTTGGCTTTTATTTTCCTTTTTTTCAAAAACCCACCCCAGAAAGAGGATACATTAGGAATGTTTTCCAAAGTAGTTGCTTGCTAGTTTCTTGGTTTATGTTGTACATTTGCTTTTTTATTTTTATTTTGGTTTTGTATGTTATATAATCAATATTTATAATTTAGTGTTGTTTAGGACAATTCTTTTTTTTTTAATTTTTTTTCCTAAATTATGCTGTCAGATTTAAATTAAAAATGTGATCACTGACAGGGAAGAAAAATAATTGAATATACAAGAACATGGAATAACCAGTTTTGTCAAATTATTTCTATAAATTGGGGAGAAAAAAACTATTCTTATTCCACGCTAGATGTGAGAATAAGTATATGTGGCAGTGTAAGATAATCGTGTTCTGAATTGATATCTCAAATTTTACTTTGTCCTAGACGACATTAAAAGTAAAGTGTTTGTAGTTGAAACCTGGACAAAAGTCGAGAAAAATGCACCATGAACCATTTATTTGTTTTTTGTTTCAGGACATTCAATGAACAATGCCAGGGACTCAAGTGCAATGGATACTCTACCGCTAAATGGTAACTTTAACAACAGCTACTCTCTGCGAAATGGGGACTATAGCGACGGCGTACAGGTTGTAGACTGTGGACTAAGTCTGAATGATACAGCATTTGAAAAAATGATAATTTCAGAACTAGTACACAACAATCTCCGATGCAGCGGTAAGAACCACAACTTAGAGAGGACCCTTCCGGTCAAAGCTGTCATTGGTGGGAGCAGCAGTGAAGATGACGCCATTGTAGCAGATGCTTCCTCTTTAATGCACGTGGACAACCCAGGCCTAGAAATTCATCACAAAGAGCTAGAAGCGCCACTTATTCCACAGCGGACTCACTCTCTTCTGTACCACCCACAGAAAAAAGTGAAGACCGAAGGAACTGATAGCTATGTGTCACAGTTGACAGCAGAGGCTGAAGACAATCTCCAATCCCCAAACAGAGATTCTCTGTATACTAGTATGCCCAACCTAAGGGACTCTCCTTACCCTGAGAGCAGCCCTGATGTCGAAGAGGACCTCTCTCCTTCGAGAAAAAGTGAAAACGAGGACGTTTACTATAAAAGCATGCCAAATCTTGGATCTGGCCACCATCTTCAGATGTACTATCAGATAAGCAGAGGCAATAGTGATGGCTATATTCTACCCATAAACAAAGAAGGCTGCATTCCGGAGGGAGATGTCAGGGAAGGACAAATGCAGTTGGTCACAAGTCTTTAATAGAAATTTTCTTTCTTTCTTCTTTTTTTTGTTTTGTTTTTGTTTTTCAATTTTTTGTAGGATAGCACATGGTCTTGTGCAGGTCTAAAAGACTTTAATTCACTCAGCTGAGGTCACATGCGTTCTAACTGGCGACCTAGTGTGACCTATGATTCTCCATTGTGCAGGAGAGTAATAGACTTTTCAGTTCTGTGAATTTTTTTTTTTTTTTATAAAGCAAAAACTTTGTATATACACAGAGTATACTAAAAATGTTAAAAAAAAAAAAAATATTTGTTACAAAAGCAAAGAGGTACCAACAAGGTATTTAAAATATCTGCTGCTGAGTAAATGACTTTGTGAAATAGTGATTCTGTTTTTTTCCCAGCCATTGTACTGCAGCAGCACAAGAACATCGTTTGTAAATACGGCTGCCATTTTGTGAGGCCTGCATTGTATTATATACAAGATTTAGGCCCTTAAATCCTGTGGGATAGATTTACTGTACCTTAAAGTTTCTGACAAGGCTTGGACGCAGGATTTTTTTCCCCCTGCTTAAGCGTTGCAGTTTACTGCAAATTGTTCCATTAAGGCAAAGATTAAGAACATTTAAAACCATTAGCAATCAAACCACAGGCCTTATTTCATACATTCATCTACTGTACAATGAACTGTTATCATGAAAATGGCTAAATAAATTATATTTTGTTCTATTGCTAGGGTGAAATACATTTGTGTCCCAACTAAAGCATAATTGTCAATTAATTTTAAAACTGAGTTCTGAGAAAATATTGTTAAATTTTGATCGCACAAAGCTTTTTCTTACACGCTTGTTCATTGTAGTATTAAATGAGGCAAAGTCTCTTCATTATCGCATATTTTACACAAAACCTTTTCATCTGACTTTGAAAATTTTTAATTTGATGCCAAAAACTTTTTTTTTTTTAACCTTGTATATTCAGGAGTCAATATTGCCATTTATTGCACAAGTTTGGTGAAATCTGGCTGATTATTGAACAGCGATTGTAGGCACGAGCCCCTTCTCAATTCTGAAATATGCTGTGCCTGACCTCTATACAAATATTTATATATATATATTATATAAATATAATATATATATATATATATATATATTAGATAACAATCCTGAATATTATTCTTCCGTGGTTTTTTATGCCTTTGTTTAGCCATTAATTTATTTTATAATTAAAGCTTTGTGCAAATTTCCAGTGATTCTTTTTTTATTTTTATTTTATTTTTTTTAATTCCGCTGTTAATAAGAGCCCATCACTAATATCCAGTGTAAAGTTTAACACCTGTTTGACAGTAAATAAATGTGAATTTCTTTTTTCAAAAATGCTACTGTTTTTCAATTATATAAGTGGTTATATATTTACCTAAAAGGTTCCGAAACAATTATAGAGGAAAGTACCCAGTGGAGAAGACAGAAGAACGATTGGCCTCAAAGGCTTCTTGAAAGCCTTTTATATGACATGTTTCTTATGCTTTTTAAAGGGAAATATCTATTTATGTAAAGATTGACTTTTAAATGTAAGACAAGCAGGTTTTTTTTTTATGTTTTTGTTTTTTGTTTTTTTTCTCATCGTTAAGGTATATTTTTTGCTAACTTGACACACACAAGTATTTGCAGCTTATTAAGTAAATGTTTGAAAGCAAAAGCAACACCCATGTCACAAATTCAACTATGCTGCTACCCTTGCTGAAATTCAAAACTCCATTTTATAATGCATTTGATTCATATTCATAAAACAATGTACATTGTCAAAACTTTGCACAGATTTTAGGAATACCATTTTGTTCTCAGTCAAGCCAATGCCAAGCTTATTTGTCAGCAGGCCAAGCACCACTAACCCTAGGAATCCCTCATACACAGTTTCATTCAGTTAACCCCTTAAGGACACAACTTCTGAAATAAAAGGGAATCATGACAGAATATTTCCGTCATGTGTCCTTAAGGTTAAACATCCTTTGGGTATAATGTTTGTCATGTGTGTCTGCTTTCCTTTGCTTATTTGTAAGATACAACAAAACTGCTTTACTTAAATCCCCAATTGAGCAGCACTCAAATATGTAGTGATATTTTGTGCCTGCAGATCTCCCAACATTTCAAATGAACGACAAAGAACCCTTCCATTTTAAGAGGTGTGGTTAGAGGTGGGGCTATTCTGAGAGATTCCAGGTTCCTTGTTGTCCAGAGTGTCTTTTAAACATGTAGAAAGGTTTAGGTTAGGGTAGTTCAAATATATAGACACGTGCAGTGGTGGGGTTAATGTAAAGAAGTTGTTTTTGGGACCCCCTCAAGCACAAGGATGGTAGAAAAAGATTCTCAACTGTTGTGGAACTTCCCCAATGCTTTGCCAGTTAGGGATCTACCATTTGCACATCTTTGTAGTATGGTATTTGTGAGTAGTGTTTGTACATATTGAATGTAAGTATGTTTTTGTACAGAGTGTGTATATGTGAATGTAGAAGTGTGTTTGTATTTATTGTTTGAAAGCAAAGAAGCAAAATCAAATATTAAAGGAACACTATAGTGTCAGGAATACAATGATGTATTCCGGACACAATTGATGTAAAAACACTATTCAGGTGTCCAGCTCTCCTTGCCCCCATGAAAAAAAGTATTTTACTCACCCTTTTTGAGCGCCACGTGGAGATCAGCCTCCTTGCCTGAGGAATTGGGAAGCTAATGTGCGTACGCAGCAAAAAGCTGCTCTGTGCCAATCAGCATCTCCTCATAGAGATGCATTGTATCATTGAATGTCATTATACAGCACTGGCCCAGAAAGCACCTCTAGTGGCTGTCTAAGTGACTGCTTCTCGAGGTGTTACTAGGCAGGGTTTACATTAAAATTCCTGCAGTGACATACAATACACACCAGCGCAACTTCATTAAGCTTTGGTTGTTCTGGTGACTATAGTGTCCCTTTAAATTAAGAAAGGTTAACAAAGGCTACGCTTTGATTTATTGCAACATATACATTATACATAATAAAGAGTGCCTCTTTTAATGTGCTGCGTATCAGCTTGTAGAAAAGCCATAGACATTTCCCATTAAAAGCTATTAGACATAGATTTGTACAATAACTATATTCCTTACGGGCCCTAATATATTGGTTATATTGTGATATCGGGTAGAAGTAAGATAAAACATGTGAATGCAGAGATGTTCAGAATTGACAGCTCATTTTACTTACAATCAATTTGGGAATATTTTTTGTGCCTTCTGTGTAACACTACTTTGAAGCGACATACATCACATGACCATTATTATTATTAATTTTTTTTTAAAGCAGCAAATAAACCCTTTTAAACAAATACAAAACCAAAACTAAGCAAAAAAAAAAAAAAAAAAAAACCTTTACAAAATATGTAATAAACGTTTATGAACTTGGTCAGGTTGCTATATTTGGCACGCCTCTCAGCCAGTAGAGTTTAGTCAGCCTCCCTCTAACCCACCCAGCTCCTTTTCAGAGCAGTCCGCTAATGACAGAAAAAAGGACAGTATTGTGTAGCAGGAGAGAGAAAACGGACACCAGAGCCTGCTTTGCATGAATACTGATCAGGTTCCCTCATTTCTCTCCAATCAGCATGTTGCAAGGTGAAGAGATCTTTAAATTGCATGTGTCAGGCATTCCCAATGCACTTTTCCAGAAATCCTAAGGATAGGACACTGATAGCTTAGATCAGTGCCTCTCCCCCACCCCCTTCTGGAGTGGGTGTGTAAAGCAAAGCAAAGTAAAGAATAAGCAAATACACATGAATAAAAAAAATCATATTTACCTGCTTTTGTAAAGCAATGCATGTCTCTATAACCACATCTGTCTTCTCTTTGTATCCCTAAACTATATTGCACACACAAACACACACACACACACCCACCCACCCAAAGAGTCCTTGCACTCAGACCAACAAAAAATTATGTTTCCCGGTGCAATAAGCCAGGGCTAAATATCCATATATGTGAAAATTAAAGGCTTGCACTCAAGGTCATATATATAATATAATATCATTTCATGCTTTATTGAAGAATTTCAGTAAAATAGGATTGCCGTTTCTGGAACTTTCATCAGGATCAGTAATATATATAAATAATATGTGTTTATGTGGGATGTGTTATAGAATCATTTCTTAATTTATTTGCCCCTTGGGATTCTTTTGGGGTAAAAATAAAAAAAATGTAAATTCTGTCTCTGGCTATTAAGCACTGATTGCTTACAAAGTAAAAAGTAATTTAATTTTATCTCTGAATTTGTTATTGTAGTCAGATAAATTTGCTTATGCACCTGATTACTTTATCAAATCTTGAGCAAAAACTCAAAGGATGTGGGGTGAATTTCATGACCGTGCTTTGACTTCTAATTAACACAGTGCTGGTCAGAGATTAAGGGGTTGGCGAGGGGCGGCGGGGGGGAGACTTAAAGCTAAAGTCATCCTTTTACAGATACTGCCTCTTTAGAAGAGATTTGAATAGATTCCCTGTCCCTATGCTCCCTGCAGAAATATATTCCAGCTCTGATTTCTTTTGCACATACACACGCTGTGAAGACACAAGTGGAATAATTCTATCTTGTACCTGAGCTGTGGGAGGCTGTAAAATATCTGCTTTTAATTACCACGCAGAGGCTCGATTGCGTATTGATGATAATTTGTGTTCTTGTAGTGTGTATCTGAGAGCTGGCCCTAGCCATAACCCTTGCTTTATTATATACATTTATATTGGTTAAACTGCACCCCTTAAATGGAATAGTCCTAGCACCATAACCAATACAGTGCACTGCAGTGGTTATGGTGCTTTTTGTGTACTTTTAAACTGCGACAGAGCCGTATTTGTTTTCCCTGTTACTCAGTTTCTAATAGTATAAGTGCAGCTGAGTGAGAATATATTTAAGCTTTTATGGGTGGTTGTGAACTATTGCACTATGTTGTGAAATTATTCTTGGAAGCGACGTTGTGATTGCCATTATTGAGCATCCAGATCTCCTTAGCCGAATATCCCTCATTAAACATCAGTAAACATAATATGCAGACATTCTGAGGTTCCATTGAGTTAACTATGTATTCATTTTTCTTGCGTGTTATTTGCCAAGTGTGCAGGACTTTGTTGGGATCATTATTGGTTAGAAGTAAGGACTTGTAATGGCTTTCCCATCATTCCACCTATCTGAAGATATATATGGGATCGTTGCTTCTGATCATCAATGGATTCCCACGGTTTGGACCTTTGAATGATAATGTCAACCTTGATTGCTGAAGAGTTGGACTGCTCTGCGTTCACCTACACTAATTTCATAATGGGCTCCCATAGGCTTATTTTTCTTTAGAGTCCTGAATGATGGCGTCATAGAGTCCAAAGAACACAATTAGTACATGCTCTTGAATGACAATAGGTCAGTCAGTTCATTCTTCGTGCAGTATGAATGACCTTTTGTCATTTTAGAAATCTTCTAATGGTAACAGGTTTACAAATGACAACAGGTCTGGATTTTCAAAGGCTATCCTACTTGCGCTTAAAAAAATGTATCTCCTGGTTCACGGACATAATTAATCTGGGAAAGATATATAAAAACACAATGACATACGTTGTTCCTGTTTCACTTTAACTTCTATGGAAGCCAGCACAAGAAGGTAAAAGAACTGAGACTTCCTAGAATCCTCTCCAAATAATAGTATTTCTAAATGCAGGCGGGATGCATTTTGTTGGATATTTATGTGAATGGTTTAGGTGTTTTTGTTTTCTTTTTAAGTTAAAAGTATTTGTGGACAGAAGTTGTGTGAAGGCACATTTACCTGAGCTTAGTCTGAATGTATGAAATGGTCCCATGGACAGTAACAAAATCAGTCTATTTAAGTATCTAATACACATTCACCTGTAATTATTTTTCCCTCTTGACTATATCTCCTATTTTTCTTAACTGGTAATTTTCAAAGGAAGGTTTGATTTTCTGATTTTAGGCTTGTAAACATATTTGTTTTCCCTGAAAATTGCCCATCTTCTAGATTGAATTGCAGAGACTCAAATGTGTTGTGATATAAACGAAGTGCACCCCAGAAAATGACAGGAATTACCTTCTTGACTCGGTCAAGACACATTCATTTCCATTATGTTTTCAGAGGCAGAAGCCAATATCGGGAATGAAGGATGATGATCACTCCCAGTCTTTCCCAAGTTTATTTATCACTCATAATTCTTGCAGTTGCCTTTTCTGTGACCTGTTATTACGAGGGTCTTGTACATTTGGCACACTGATGCACTGCAAAAACGACATTTTCCTTTTTTTTTTTCTCTAATCATATCGATCACATGTTAAGCCCTGAAACCTCAGCTTGTTACCTATTGAGAAACTATCTTGTCATTCTGCAGTTTAGTTAGTTAAAAGGTTCCTTATTGTCAAAGAAAGCCCTTGGCAGTCTAGGATTCAGGCAAATTCTTGCAACTCTTAAGTCATGTATTTATTTTATTCCGGTTAACATAAAAGTAGTTTCATTACGATATAGATGTAAATTTGTTTTATGCAATTGTCATGTTTATTGTGTCATAAGTTCCTTGAAAATGGCTAAATAACTCACATGCAACCGTTTGCTTATCTACTGTGTTCTTGTCCCCAAGCATATGAACGTTAAGAGATAAACAAACACGAGCTCACCATGTATCAGAGATCATAATTCTCCATCTAAAAGTGATATCAACCGTAAATACCAAAAACTAGTTTAGAATCCCACTAAAGTAGCTTGTGTGTGTGTTTATATATTAAATCTCCCGATACAACATATTTATAAAGGTCGCTGTCAGTACCCTCCTGAACAATCTACAGGCAGCTCATACTCCTCCCCCATCTACTGATAGACTCTAGTGGTGTCCATTATATCATAATTCTTCATCACCTGTCCCTAACTCTAAACTGAGCTTCTGCTAGATCACGATAGTCCTCTCTGCTACGTCATCTTTTTACCACTGTCTCTCCCTACTATACCTGTCTCCATCCACTACCTTCACTCAATTTCACTACCCTTACTCACCACTCTTCACTTTACTCATTACTTATTGTCCATCGTATCCATTCTCTAACCTTTCAGATATCTCTCTTCTAATCTTCTTACGGTTTTCTTCCCTGTTACTAACTAGTATAATTGCTAAACTTGGTAACCTATCTTAGATAAAAGTGCTGTAAGATATAACAAAATATTTAAGAAATCACCAGAACATGAGCAGTATATCTCTATGATATGTCCTCGCTGAAATCGATGTTTTCTAATCCCTGAAAACTGATACAATTGGGAGAGGTAAATATATTTAAGTAGCAGGAAGGAAAATGTTTAGCATTGTTCAAACCTGTTGTGTTTCTATATAAAATCTCCTTGGTTTCCACAGGGCTGGAAAATGGGTATATTAAAGGAATACTCCAAACACCATAACCAGTACAGCTACAGATAGTTTATGGTACAGGACTGCCCTTTGTAAGTAGTCAAACCAATGCTATCAGTCCATAAAGGCAGGAAGCAGTACCCAACAGACCCCTTCAAAACTGTTGACCTACTTACAGTGGGATGCCAGGTACACTCCAAGTGCCATGACCACTACAGTGAGCTGTAGTGGCTATGGTGCGTACAGTGTTCATTAACAAATGTGGTGAAGACAGAACAATACATAATTAGGCAAACTGGTTCAAAAGATAAAATCTAGCAATGCTTACTGTTTTGCAACCATACGTTGCATTCCAAAATCATGTTCTCTTTCTTCCTGCAGCCTGTTCTATCATGAAAATTTGGAAAACAGTGGACAATTGCAAAATATGTAGCTTGGGCTAGGATAACTGTCAGACTGACCCAAGATGCATAAAGATGGCTGTCGAAAGTGGGAGTAGGGAAGATAGGCAAGTGATTTCTTCAACAATTTTAGTAAACAAGCATTTTTATTTTTTTTTAATGGTATATTGTGTTCTAACAAAGATTATATTAAGAAATTTTTTTTAAAAAAATTACGAGTTATCCTTAAAAGGTAACTAGAATGGCCGTTGATGTCTTGAATTCTTACAGTGGAATTCCATAGTAACTGTAGCACGCATTGGTTACTGAAAGAATACACTGTGGAATATGAAAAAAAAATAAAATAGGTCCGTTCACCTTCAAATGCGTTAAGATATGCACATTAATAACTTGTTCCTTTAAGTGAGAAGAGTTTAAAATATTCCATTGCTGGTTTTATAGTAAATATTTGCCCCTTCCATACAGAGTTTAAATCCGCCAACTCGCCGAAAATTTTTCATTTTGGGACTTTGCATTAAATTAGTGTATCAAGTATGATTTTGTTCACAGCGTGTAATTTCCCTTTTTTAATATACCTTCCCAGTGGCTTGTAATTTTAATTAGCACTTGCAATGTGTTCACTTCAGTACCGTGCTGGATGTCTGCGCAATATGGAGGCTTTCTAAGTGCACTTTCTGCGTTCTCTCTTCTAGGTCAGAGTAATTATATTCTAATTCCGTTGAATCGTGTAATTCAACGTGAAAATAGTAGAAGATCTGTTTTTACTCGGACAAGTTTTCTTCATTTTAAAATACATAATCCACATGTTTACCTGTAGCTTTTCTGGAACTGTTTAATGGAGATACTGTAATTGCTTGATCACTAACAAGTAAAACTGGGGGGGACGGAATTTGAAACAATTGTATGAACTTCCTTCAACCAGGTTTATAACTATACAATGGGTTTGAATAAACAGTGTATTATTATATTGTATTAAATATTCTTCAACTCAAACAAAATGCAATATCTGGAAAAAACAACATATAATTAGCAACAGGTAAGTATTTTACCTATAAACATAAAACCAGAAAATGGATTTAAAGGACCACTATAGTGCCAGGAAAACAAACACGTTTTCCTGGCACTATAAGGTCCTTAGGTTCCTCCCCACCCTCCGGGTTCCACTCTCACCGGGCTGAAGGGGTTAAATACTTACCCTTCTCCAACGCCGGGCTCCCTGAGCGCTGGGGAACATTCCTCCCTCTTCCTGAGCTGTGCGCGCATTCAATCAGTCCATAGAAAAGCATTTCTCCATGCTTTCCTATGGACGTCAGCGTCTTCTTGCTGTGATTTTCAATGAGACAGCCACTAGAGGCTGGATTAACCCTAGTGTAAACATTGCAGTTTCTCTGAAATTGCTATGTTTACAGCTGCAGTGTTAACCCTAGATGGACCTGGCAACCAGACCACTTCATTGAGCTGAAATGGTCTGGGTGCCTATAGTGGTCCTTTAATACAATGATTTATTAACTCTGTGCCAATATCATCTATTTCTACCATTAATGTACATTGTTTGTCAAGTTTATAAACTCTCTACTATAGGTTAACCCACAGGCTTTAAAAACTCTACACCATTTTCTCATGTACTACAGAAGCCTGCTTCATTGGGATGTGTGTCTAAAGCCCCCCCTACATTCAGTTAAGAAATAAATTGGAATGTATGGTTTACACAAATTGTGCTATTTTCAGTGACTCCAACACCTTATTGATTTTAGAGTTTTATTATTCATGTTCCGCTTGGTTAATTTGGCTTACTTGTCTTATTCTTTGTACGGTATTGTCAAGCATTCTATAAGCAATGTCTCAGTCACAATTAATAATAACCATAACAAATGTGACTACAAATTATACATGATGTTCTATTAATATGACATAAGAACTCCCTCATATCTTCACACTTTATGTTCTAGGTGAGAAGATATGTGCTGCATTTAAAGCACCAAAGCATACCTCCCAACATTTCAAATTAGCAAAGACGTAGACTTTAATTTTGGGAGTGTCGGTGTGGGGATGTGGTGAGGGGCAGGGCTGTTCTGAGAAATTTTGGGATGACTTACTAATAATGTATGAAACTAAAATATAATTTATAAGACCAATAGATCTTAGTTACACAGGCTGATTTCTAAACACACTTAGTGTAGTTTACGGACACATTACTGTGAGTTTTATTGCTGTGGAGCACTGTTGTTCATGGAGCATACATGGAGCTCCTCGAAAAGATGTAGAGCGGGATTTTGACCCAAAATAGGGTCAATTGGGAGTTTAAAGTCACTTTGTTCTGGAAGAGGAAGCAACACTTATGGCTGTCCGGAAGACCGTCACTAGAGGTTGACTAACTTTTCAATTTAAACATTGCAGATTCTAAAAACTGCAATGTTTTATATTGAAGGGTTAAAACGACAGGACCACTGCACTCAGACAACGTCTTGGAGAAGTGGTGTGGGCGACTCTAGTGGTCCTTTAATGTGTTAAAGTTCTGAAATTATTGTTCAACGAAGTGACCTGTGTTTTTTTTTTTTTTTTTTTGCTTAATGCAGAGTGGCTTTTCTTTTTGTTTTGAATATATATATTTAATTTACCGTAGTAGTGCATTGTCTTGCATTGTAATACTTTTTAATAATCCCCACATCCTGTTTTTGCAAAGAAAGGATGGGAAGTTGCCACGTATTTAGATTTCTTAGGTCATCGTCCTTAAGTGATTTGGGATGGGTTGATTCTGTTTTGGAAACATTCCTTAGCAATCGCTCTTGCGTGTAAAATATATTTTTCCCAAAGAGTGCTCCCTTTATGAGATGAAGATATATGAAAACAGACAATAACCAGGTAAAACAATCTCACGCCAGGAAATATAATCTGGAACACGTACTGAGCTGTGGATGTTGTGTGGAAAAAACAGAATACGTGTCATGAGAGCTGGCTACTGCTAAAACGTCTGTCAGCAAAAAAACAAAACAAAAAAAAACTGCACCCAGTTTTTTAATGGTGATGGTATAGTAGGTGATCTTTTCTTCTTAACTTTATTTGATCACTAAACAAAATTTAGGCTACGATGGCAGATTTATCGTGTACAGTCTAACTGAATTTATGACTTTTTATTGATATCCTTTACTGCTTTCACGGGAAAGCTGTTCCAGGTATTTACTATACATCTGTTCCAGTGTTGGTGTTAGCCAGGAGGCTGTTCCAGATCTCTATTATTTTGTGAAGTTGTCTTCAGATTACCCCACAATTGACATTTTCCCATCCCCTCTTTGCTCTACAATCAAGTTTTATAGAACTTGCTGTCTTAGCTTTATTTCATTTTTTTTAATTTTATTAAAGGGTTTGTTAAGCTTTATATATATTTTCTTTCTCTTCTCTCCTTAAGGCCAATATTTTAAAAAGAGACTAAATTTTAACTGGAATTTTTGTTTCGGTAACAGGTTTAGGATTGGAATACAATTGATCTGTATCTGGGAAAATAAAAAAACAGTGTGACTCTCAATTGAATGCACACACGAATATGGAATTAGAAATGTATAAAACTGCAAAATCATCTGGATGTGGGTTTAGTATTGCTGTTTGACTGATTTACTGTGTGAAACGCAAAGGGTCAAGGCGTGAATCTAAAAACGAGAACAGCAAGTGGCAGGTATGAATGGCACCAAAACAAAAGTGTCTTAAGCTGCAATAAATGTGTTCACGAACTAGTCTGTGCAAATAAGATACTTTGTTATTGTTCAAAACTAAATGTTCGTTGCACCCTTTGGTCACACCCCCACTCATACTCTTAAAATTAAAGGAACACTAGAATCAAATAATTCACGAAAGGCTGAAGTCTCAAATTCAGCGCATTTAACTCTGATTTGTCAAACAGGAAGTCTTGGGCAGGGATGTTGCTGACTGGCTGAGAATGTCAGCAGAATCAGTAGCTCCCCATTTACAAAATGGCTGAGAAGCATGCATATTTTGCTTGAGCCAGTGTTACTGACACACTTAGCGGCACCCCTGTCTGAGGCTTTGTGTTTCAAGAATCAGAAAGAACTGGAGGCAGGGACAGTGCTAAACAGCGCTAAATTCAATACTTTTGGATTAAACCATTTGTAAAAGGTTTAACTCCCAAAGCTAAGCGGATATCAAGAACCTCCTGGCACCATTACAACTGAAGTTGTTATGGTGACCAGAGTGTCCCTTTAAAGTGTCCCTCTTTGTCCATTTGAAATGTTGGGAGGTATGTGAAATGTTGATAAAAAGGTTCCAATAGATGTGTATGGTTTCTGTTTTAATGCGATTGCAGCCTTTTTATCTTTTTCTGTGTATAGAAATAATTTTTAATAATTAATAGCCAACAGTGAACAGGTAACTGATACTGTGCAAAGCTCTTATCCATCTCTCAAAAGAACAACCAGTGACAGTGTAATAATGGGGCTTGTCAAACAAGGAACATTTTAATTAAAGCTCTGTACTTTGAGTGTTCTTGGAAAGTAATATAAAACATGCAAACACATACTGATATGTAAACACATTGAAATTAGAAATGTACAGTCCCTGATAGATGAATAAAAAATTGTGTCAATCTCGTTGATTGCAAACACTTGGAAATGTAAGTAAACTATAACAGAAAATGTAGTCACACACTTTACAAACATTCATTGTTTGTAAATATGGTATAAAAGAAAAAGATTGGAAGGTTTTTCGTTTAAAGGTGTACACAAAGTCAAACCACTTGATCATAATTTAAGGCTTATGAGCACACATTAGGAATTATGCATGTAACCTGTTTTTCGACAAACTTTGGTCAGAGACTCCTCCATCGAGCACTAAACACGTAGAACACTGTCACAATTAACAGACCTAAGCAGAGCAAGGCAATATGAAGAATTTACAGCTTCATCTCCTTGTTGTTTACAAGTCCAAGTGTATTTATTAAGGACTTTCAGACAAAGGGGATGTGTATTGCATATACTTCACATCACTCTGCAAAGAGCAACTATGTTAATTAACACTCGACATGCTATATAGCATAAGCAGACTGATATCTTTTCAGGAAGTGTGTAGGCAGACTTTGTGATTGACTGCCAGGGGAGGTGTGGCCAGGGCTTAATTTATAAAGTAATTTGACTCCTAATAGTTCAGCCATAATATCTATACCATCAAGTCTATATCTATTCCTTGAGAACTTTAAGGACCATTAATTTATGGAGTATGCACCCTTCCCAAATCACACCTCTTTGACTCTATTATCTTTTCTCTCTTACAGCCATGGTCTCGTATATAAGAGAAGTAACAGCGCTGCCCCATTCACACTGTTGTCACTAACGTATAAAGTCCTCTTTACTTAACAAACTCATACCTTCCTTCATTGAGTTACCTTATTCTGTCATCTGCTAACTCCTGTATTGCTAACTACCTACAGGGTTTTTCAAGGGCCACACCGTTTCTCTGGAATTTTATATCCTATGTCACGGGCAGGGCTCGAGTCCTGCAGGAACGCGTGGGAACGGCGTTCCTGCACTTTTTTCACAGCAGGAACGCCGTTCCCCCTGCAGGCACTCAGGGGGCGGCAAAAAATGCCGCCCCCAAATGCCCTCTGTTCCCCCTGTCATGGGGGGGCCACCTGATTGCCCCCCCTCCTCCCCCCCGGCGGGCGGCTCTCTCCCTGTCACACGCGGCGAGGGAGCTGTGTCCTCTCTGCTCCCTCTCGCCGCGTGGGTTGTCTGCTGATGCCGGGAGCCGGAATATGACGTCATATTCCGGCTCCCTGCATCAGAAAACGGCGCGCGGCGAGAGGGAGCAGAGAGGACACAGCTCCCTCGCCGCGTGTGACAGGGAGAGAGCCGCCCGCCGGGGGGGAGGAGGGGGGCAATCAGGTGGCCCCCCCATGCCAGCCTCACTGCAGCCCCACTGGACCCCAGGGACCCATCCATGCCAGCTTTCCTGAAAGGTAGGGAGGCTGGGTGGGTGGGCAATGTTTATTTGAATAATTTGAATATATGTATGTCTGTTAGTGTATGTGTATGTCTGTTAGTGTATGTGCATGTCTGTTAGTGTATGTGTATGTATGTCTGTTAGTGTATGTGTATGTATGTCTGTTAGTGTATGTGTATGTATGCCTGTGTGTATGTCTGTTAGTGTATGTGTATGTATGCCTGTGTGTATGTCTGTTAGTGTATGTGTATGTATGTCTGTTAGTGTATGTGTATGTATGTCTGTGTGTATGTCTGTTAGTGTATGTGTATGTATGTCTGTGTGTATGTCTGTTAGTGTATGTGTATGTATGTCTGTGTGTATGTCTGTTAGTGTATGTGTATGTATGTCTGTGTGTATGTCTGTTAGTGTATGTGTATGTATCTGTGTGTGTATGTCTGTTAGTGTGTGTGTGTGTGTGTGTGTGTATGTCTGTTAGTGTGTGTGTGTGTGTATGTCTGTTAGTGTATGTGTGTATGTCTGTTTGTGTGTGTGTGTGTGTGTGTATGTCTGTTAGTCTATGTGTGTGTATGTAAGTTCATGTCTGTTGGTGTATGTATGTGTGTGTTTGTGTCAGTGTGTGTGTGTGTATGTGTGTATTTACGTCTGTTATCATATGTACGTGTGTGTGAGTGTATGTGCTTCTGTTAGTGTATGCACATGTTTGCCTGTATGTGCTTCTGTTAGTGTATGTTTGTAAGTGTCTGTCAAATCAGTGAGAGTCTGTTTGTCATTTAGTGTGTGTGTGTGTGTTTGTGTGTGTCTCTCTGTCAATGAATGAGTGTGTGTCAGTGAATGTGTGTGTGTGTCAAATCAGTGACGTCTGTGTGTTTGTCACGTAGTGTGTGTGTTACTGTCAGTGTGAATCTGCCAGTGTGGGTGTCTGTCAGAGAGTGTGCTTAGAGGGACACTATAGGCACCCAGACAATTTCAGCTCATTGAAGTGGTCTGGGTGCAGTGTCCCAGTCCCCTTAAACCTGCAAGTGTAATTATTGCGGTTTCTCAGAAACTGCAATAATTACCTTGAGGGGTAACTCCACCTCTAGTGGCTGTCTATCAGACACTAGAGGGACTTTTGGGTGGTTAGGTGACCAAAAGTCGCCTAACTGATGCTGGACGTCCTAACCCCTGTGCATGAGGACATCCAGCATCTGCTAAATACCCATAGGATTTTAACCCCATCAGTGTCGAATGAGGGAGGGGGGGCACTACAGGGAATTATAGTGCCAGGAAAACAGCTTTGTTTTCCTGGCACTATAGTATTTCTTTAAAAGGAGCAGGAAAAGGTGGAGTCTAAAGAGGAAGGGGTGGGTTCTTAATCAGGAAGCGGTGCGCCCTTGAAAGGAAGGGGTGGTAAATTTAGATTAGGGGGTGCTCCAGTATAGTCATGCCTAGGGCAGCACAAAATTAAAATACACCACTGTGTGAGTGTCTGAGTATGTGTGTGCGTCTGTGAGTGTCTGAGTGCATGTGTGTGCACGCGTTTATATATGCATACAAGTGGGTGTTTTTTTTGGTGGGGGAGAGTTCCCACACTTTTTTCCCCAGGACTTGACCCCTGGTCACGGGTAGGCAACCTTCGGCACTCCAGATGTTGTGGACTACATCACCCATAAGGCTCATGTAGTCACAATGCAGGCAAAGCATCATGGGATATGTAGTCCACAACATCTGGAGTGACGAAGGATGCCCTCCCCATGCTAGTCCTCCTTTAAACCGACTTTGTAAATACACCTCTTTAGGAAAGCTTCCTTCTTGTAAGTATGTGTTATGGGATTCTGACAGAACATGTGGCATCATCTGTCTCTTGCAACATCTATCAGAAAGACCTGCACAGTATGCTATGTAGCTTTGGCCCATGACATCATAAAGACAGTGTGACAGTGATGTCATTTGGATACAGCCAGGTAATATATAAGGTGTTAAGGAGAAATGTTTTTACTGAAAGATGATGTTTTACAGAGAATCATTTTTTCACCTTTATATTGAACAATTACATTCTAAGCAAGTGTATCCATGAAAAGTATTGCTCTAAACATTTTAAGGTAAATTCATGAAACCGTGCATTGCAGTGATCTGGAATCTGAACAGCAACATTTGAACTGAAATATCCAAGCTTCAACTCTTGTTTAATCTGAGAATATTTGTAATTAAGCACGTTTTACCTAAATTTTGTAATTTGAGTCTTCAATATATGAAAATGCTTTAAAAAAATGTATCTGCAGAAGTCACCATTAAAGTCTATGGGCTTTTTGTAGACAAATCATTCAGGAAGTTCATTAACCCCTTAAGGACACATGACGTGTGTGACACGTCATGATTCCCTTTTATTCCAGAAGTTTGGTCCTTAAGGGGTTAAAGGGAAAAAAAAAGTCAAGTAAAACAGCATCAAAGTGAACATAATTTCTTCACACATTAAAAATATTTCATTTTTCACGTTTTCAACTACAACAGTTATTTTGGAAACATTCTCCTAATTTGCTAGTTTTACCTCATCTATTTTGGGCAACGATTTAACCCCTTAAGGACCAAACTTCTGGAATAAAAGGGAATCATGACATGTCACACACGTCATGTGTCCTTAAGGGGTTAAGGACACATGACATGTGTGATGTCATGATTCCCTTTTATTCCAGAAGTTTGGTCCTTAAGGGGTTAAAATACATGTCACTTCATAATTGCAAGCTTAGTCACTCTTCAACTTTAACAGTTTATCCCATAATCAATCTGAAGTCTGTGTAAACATGTATGTGTGCTCTGTAAAAGCCAAGTACAGATTGAGCGGTGCTGATTTAGCCTATGACATCATAAAGAGAGTATGACATCACTAATGATATGTTTGGCTAATGGGACACCACTGATGTCATCCAGATACAGTCAGTTACCATAAAAGCTGTTAAGGAGATAATGTTTTTAGAACAAGGTTATGTTTTACAGGGCATAATGTTTTACCTGTATATAGAGCAATCACATTCTAAGCAAGCGTATCCATGTAAGTCATTACATGCAATATGTTTAGAGTAAATTCACAAAACCATGTATTGCGGTGATCTGAAAACTTGAGTAGCAAAATTTTTTTTCCCACACTGTTTGTTGTTTATTTAAGTTTGTACATGGATACAAGACAGTACAGATCGACATTTCGTACATTGCGGATTACTCATTTGAACATCATGAGTACCAGATTAACAGAAGCTATGGCAAATGAATGACATGCAGCATACCTTGACACATTGATAGGTTACATGTGTAGAAAATGATTACAATAACGAGTACTCTATGCTAAATGCGGAATTATTTATACCAGTGTGAAGAGACATTCCTTCCCCACATATGGTGTGTTCATCTGTTGTTCCTTGCGTCTGTCTCGTCAGTATCCATAAAGTTAGATAGAGGGGGGAGGAGGGGGAGATAACAGGATTTCAACAAACTGAAAGAAAAGGGGGAGGAGTGTTCATGAGGGGATACATTAGGGGGGTGTCTCTAGGTGTGCATGTGCCTCCATGTATCTCGGGGGGTCGCTCAGAGTAGCAACATTTTTAACAAAATTATCTAGGCTTTGACTCCAGCTGAATTGGAGAGATTTACTAAATAAGCAATTTTTACCTACATGTGCATAATTCTGGTCATAAATACATGCTTTGTTCAGTGCAAAAAAAATACAGAGAGACTGACAAAGTTATGAAGAAACTATGACAGTTTGTATCTGTGACAAAAGCACCTTCATCACTGGGATTTGGAGAGGCCTGCTTGCCAGCCTCTTACCCTGTGCGACTGGCCCCTGGGATGTAGGGCCCTTTAAAAGCTCTATTTGGGCATATTGGATTTTAAAGCACTGTTACTGCCCCTTTAAATTATATTGGAGACGTTCTACACCTTTGAAGTGGCATTTCGGATACAGCCGAAGTAATTGAAGTGGCCACCATTCGACATACGAACACGTGGCGGCGGCCATTTTAATTCAGTTGAACGCGTTCAGCGATGTTTGGTCGTCGAGTTCATGGAACTCAAATTGGACACGTGACGGCACGAACACCACTGAAACTTTACCTTCTCTGAACTTCGACTGGAGTCAAACGCTGTTCAACAATTCGAACGGCACTTTAACCCCTTAGGGACCAAACTTCTGGAATAAAAGGGAATCATGACATGTCACACATGTCGTGTCCTTAAGGGGTTAACTTTGACATTTGCACGAATGGTTGACGTTCGTCTATTTGAACTGCATTTAACATTGGAAATTGACCGATCGCACAGACAAATTATGTGGAACTGTTTTGGGCAAGAAAGCCATGCTGTGGTCGGTCCAAAGAGACTTCTGCAAAACTTGAACCCCATGGCGATTTTACTATGCTCATGGGATCTGAGCACTGTTCGGATATATTGAGCGCTCAGATCCAAGCTATCTGGGGATAGGTCAAATGTTGGGGTTCAGTTCTATGGAATATAAATTATTTATTTTAATGTGTTTTGTTGCAGTTGTAACTTAAAGATATTTTCTGTACATGGGGATAATTGAGTTTACTAAGGTTACTTAAGCCAATTATCTCCAGGATAGAAGGGAGGGATTTTACTGTGTATGTGGGAGTGTCAGACATTGTTGTACCTCTCTTCTCCTGTGACATATTGATTTTCTTGTATTCCTTTACCCCTTTCTCATAGATTGTAAGCTTGTCTGAACAGAATTTTGTAACGGCACCCCAGGCATAAAAGGGTTAAACCGCTGTTTAGTAGATCTTCCCCTTCCAGCGACACAGGCACAGCTACTGCAGAACCCCAAACTCCCAAACAGGATACCAAGTAGCACTCCAAACTCCCGAACTGGAACCTCACGAATAGCTCCTAGCAGCTGAACAGGAAAAGCACCCAAGCGGCTTACACTCCTGGCAATCAGTCTCTAACAGCATACAGTAAATCCCCCCAAGAACGAGACAAAGCTCCGTGTTGGGGGTCAAGCAGTGAACAGACAGAGCTGTGGGTTTATTGTTCTTATATACACATTAGTACCACCCACAGGGTTTTGGAAAACAACCAATAAACACGTACAATACACTCAGACACTCCCACACAAAATCCTCCCCTCTGTCTGTGATACAATTACCTTACACAATGGGTAATGTAATTATCACAAGCAGAGAAATACAGTTTTTCCACATTATTCATAACTTTAAAAGTATGCATCACATTCACATTTTCAGAATCAGCATACTCCAAATACGAACATATGTCAAAATCCTGCACATTGGTCCATTGGTTCAAAAGATAGATCGAAGTCCTTTGTGACCAAAGGAAGCATGGCTTTTCTGCCCAAAACCAGTTCCACATAGTCTTCTATCCTGGAGATAATTGAGAAGTAATCCAATTATCTCCAAGGACAGAGGCAAAACTCCATTGAACACATGGCAGTAAAATACAGTAAAATACAATAAAATACACAAGGTTACATTTATTACATAAAATACAGACATGCAACATATCCCCAGATAGCTTAGGTCTGAGCACACATTATTACTGAATGACGCTCAGACCACACACACAGTTCAATTACCATGGAGCCAAAGTCTTTCCCATAGTCTTTCATTATACGAATGGGCTCCATGGCATAGCTATCTGGGGTACCACCGCACAAACAGGGCAACCTGACCCGACTTTCATGTCTTTGCAGGGGGAAATCAAGCGTTTCAACATGGGGCCATAGTCTAAAGGCAGCAGGTGGGCAACCAGACTCCTCCAATGCACAGTGGCGAGATTGGTCTCGTCACAAGTTTTTTCACCTCTTGTCTCTCTCAAGATTGTTTTTATGGCAACTGCTTGTTGTCAAATAATTTTAAAACACTGACGAAAATGTCGGTGCTATATCAATGCTACTTCTTATAATAAAAATTAAACTGAAGTGGTTTTGGTTCTTGGACTTAGCCTTTACCCTGTTATTACTGCTTTGGTTTTTGCAACCATTACAATGGTAAGACAATATATGTATGATGTTTGATCTTTGACCTAAAAGTTGATGTGATCCTCATGAAAATCTTAAGCTAAATAAAGATTCTGATTAACCAAGTACAGTTATCTCCTCTATCCCTCAAAGCTATATCCTTTGAAAACCTGATGAACATATTATTATATTAAAAAAATCATGTTGAGGGGAGAATTGTCCTCTAACCCTCTTTTTACCTTTCTGGTTCTCGCTAAACATACAGAAATCTCCACTTCTTTTTAATATGATAAGTATATTATAACCACAGCCATATACATAATCAGTCTGTTTATTGACAAATTTAAGACAGGATCTATGCTTTTTTTCAGAGCAATGGTTTATTCCGTAAACCCTTAGTCTATTCCGAAGATACATGAAACCATCACACAGTATTCTGGAGTTCTTTGTGACCTGAAATATTGTAAGTCAAGGCTCTTGGTCTTATAGTTCTACTGCCAATTCTTGGAAAGAAAACAATTAATAAAAAAAAAAGAATGTTTCTATATATACAGGGAGTGCAGAATTATTAGGCAAGTTGTATTTTTGAGGATTAATTTTATTATTGAACAACAACCATGTTCTCAATGAACCCAAAAAACTCATTAATATCAAAGCTGAATATTTTTGGAAGTAGTTTTTAGTTATAGCTATTTTAGGGGGATATCTGTGTGTGCAGGTGACTATTACTGTGCATAATTATTAGGCAACTTAACAAAAAACAAATATATACCCATTTCAATTATTTATTTTTACCAGTGAAACCAATATAACATCTCAACATTCACAAATATACATTTCTGACATTCAAAAACATAACAAAAACAAATCAGTGACCAATATAGCCACCTTTCTTTGCAAGGACACTCAAAAGCCTGCCATCCATGGATTCTGTCAGTGTTTTGATCTGTTCACCATCAACATTGCGTGCAGCAGCAACCACAGCCTCCCAGACACTGTTCAGAGAGGTGTACTGTTTTCCCTCCTTGTAAATCTCACATTTGATGATGGACCACAGGTCCTCAATGGGGTTCAGATCAGGTGAACAAGGAGGCCATGTCATTAGATTTTCTTCTTTTATACCCTTTCTTGCCAGCCACGCTGTGGAGTACTTGGACGCGTGTGATGGAGCATTGTCCTGCATGAAAATCATGTTTTTCTTGAAGGATGCAGACTTCTTCCTGTACCACTGCTTGAAGAAGGTGTCTTCCAGAAACTGGCAGTAGGACTGGGAGTTGAGCTTGACTCCATCCTCAACCCGAAAAGGCCCCACAAGCTCATCTTTGATGATACCAGCCCAAACCAGTACTCCACCTCCACCTTGCTGGCGTCTGAGTCGGACTGGAGCTCTCTGCCCTTTACCAATCCATCCATCTGGCCCATCAAGACTCACTCTCATTTCATCAGTCCATAAAACCTTAGAAAAATCAGTCTTGAGATATTTCTTGGCCCAGTCTTGACGTTTCAGCTTGTGTGTCTTGTTCAGTGGTGGTCGTCTTTCAGCCTTTCTTACCTTGGCCATGTCTCTGAGTATTGCACACCTTGTGCTTTTGGGCACTCCAGTGATGTTGCAGCTCTGAAATATGGCCAAACTGGTGGCAAGTGGCATCTTGGCAGCTGCACGCTTGACTTTTCTCAGTTAATGGGCAGTTATTTTGCGCCTTGGTTTCTCCACACGCTTCTTGCGACCCTGTTGACTATTTTGACTGAAACGCTTGATTGTTCGATGATCACGCTTCAGAAGCTTTGCAATTTTAAGAGTGCTGCATCCCTCTGCAAGATATCTCACTATTTTTGACTTTTCTGAGCCTGTCAAGTCCTTCTTTTGACCCATTTTGCCATAGGAAAGGAAGTTGCCTAATAATTATGCACACCTGATATAGGGTGTTGATGTCATTAGACCACACCCCTTGTCATTACAGAGATGCACATCACCTAATATGCTTAATTGGTAGTAGGCTTTCGAGCCTATACAGCTTGGAGTAAGACAACATGCATAAAGAGGATGATGTGGTCAAAATACTAATTTGCCTAATAATTCTGCACTCCCTGTACATTTTCTGTCTTCAGTACATAAGAAGGGCACAATCTTTAGGAATACTGTTGCAATCATCCCCTACCCTGTGAGCTTTGACATTTTCTTTTTAAATGTCTTTTAAGATCTCTTTTAATGAGGACCTGATCCACATTGCAAATTGGTGAGCCAAACAACAGTTTTTGTGTTTGTTTTCTATGTGAAAGGTCCTTTACACTCAGACCTAATTGTCATTTCATTGATTGATATGTAGTGATGTCCCGAACGGTTCGCTGGCGAATAGTTCCTTGCGAACATCGCCCCCTATTCGTCATCATTGAGGAAACTTTGACCCTGTACCTCACAGTCAGCAGACACATTCCAGCCAATCAGCAGCAGACCCTCCCTCCCAGACCCTCCCACCTCCTGGACAGCATCCATTTTAGATTCATTCTGAAGTTGCATTCTTAGTGAGAGGAGGGACAGTGTGCTGCTGCTGATTTAATAGGGAAATTGATAGCTAGGCTAGTGTATTCAGTGTCCACTACAGTCCTGAAGGACTCATCTGATCTCTGCTGTTAGGACAGCACCCCAAAAAGCCCTTTTTAGGGCTAGAACATCAGTCTGCTTTTTTTTTTTTTCCTGTGTAATCTAATTGCAGTTGCCTGCCTGCCAGCGTGTGTGTCAGGCTCACAGTGTATACTGTGCCCACTTGCCCAGTGCCACCACTCATATCTGGTGTCACAATAGCTTGCATTTAACAAAAAAAAACGTTTTTCACTGTAATATAATCGCAGTCAGTTTCTTTACACGTGTGCGTTTCAGGGCCTGCCAGGGCACAGTGTCACACCAGTGCAACTCATATCTGGTGTAACAGTAGTGTACATTTAAAAAAAAAAATATACAATTTTGACTGTAATAGATTGAATAGCAGTTAGTTGTCTGCAAGCGTGTGTGTCAGGCCTACAGCGTCTACTCTGCCAACTTTTGCCAGTGCACAGTGCCACTCATATCTGTTGTCACAGTACCTTGCACGCATAGTACCACTGATCGAAAAAAAAAATGACAGGCAGAGGCAGGCCACCCCTCAGGGGCCGTCGTGGTCGTGGTGCTGTGATTCCCTTTGGCCCTAGAATAATGCCCAGTGTTCAGACGCCACGTACCCTGAACTCGAAAAGTTCTGAGGACATAGTTGACTGGCTCACACAGGACACCCAATCTTCTACAGCTTCCGCTCGGAACCTTGACGCACCATCCTCCTCCAGCTTAGCTTCGGGCACATGTAGATAAAAGGGATATGTCTCAGTCAGGCAGCATTACACACATGGATAGTGATGTCCCGAACTATTCGCTGGCGAATAGTTCCTGGCGAACATAGCATGTTCGCGTTCGCCACCGCGGGCGAACACATGCGATGTTCGATCCGCCCCCTATTTGTCATCATTGAGTAAACTTTGACCCTGTACCTCACAGTCAGCAGACACATTACAGCCAATCAGCAGCAGACAATCCCTAGCAGACCCTCCCACCTACTGGACAGCATCCATTTTAGATTCATTCGGAAGCTGCAATAATTTTTTTTTTATTATTATTATTATCTATTTTTTTTTTACTCTAAATGCAAAACATTGGTTTATAGGGGAATATTCACTAAATGCCAAACATTGGTATATTTCCCTATATAACAATGTTTGGCATTTAGTGAATATTCCCCTATATAACAATGTTTTGCATTTAGTGAATATTCCCCTGTATATCAATGTTTTGCACTTAGTGAATATTCCCCTATATAACAATGTTTTGCATTTAGTGAATATTCCCCTATATATATATGGATTTCAAGCCATCCAATCACAGTGCTCTGTGTCATTTTACACAGAGTGGGAAAGTTCTTTGGAATTTTCCCACGCTGTGTAAAATGACAAAGAGCACTCTGATTGGCTTAAACCAGCCAATCAGAGTGTTCTTAGCCTAATTGCAGGGCGTGGCAAGGCTTTATAAGCCTTCCCCCGCCCTGCAGAGCTCAGTCTGCGCGGAGCCCTCCATGGGTGAAGATGGCTGAAAAACGAAGATTTTAGAAAAAAGAAAACATCGAATGGTAAGTTGTTTTTTTCTAATTTCTAATTTTAGTTAAAGGTCCCCCCTCATTATTTTTAGGGTGAGGGGGGTAGGTAGGGAAATCATTTTTTTGGGAGGGGGTGACTAGAGTACCCCCCCATTTGTATTTAGGGCTCCACCCGCCGCTCAGGGGTGGGGGCCAGGGGGGAGGACATTAGGTCCCCCTCTTTATTAGTATTTGGGGCCCCCACCCACCGCTCAGGGGTGGGGGCCAGGGGGGGACAGTAGGTTCCCCCCTTATTGTTTTTTTTAGGGCCCCCACCCACCGCTCAGGGGTGGGGGCCAGGGGGGGACAGTAGGTCACCCCCTCATTATCTTTATGGCCCCCACCCGCTGCCCAGGGGTGGGGGCCGGGGGGGGAGGACAGTAGGTCCCCCCCCTCATTATAATTTTGGCCCCCACCCGCTGCCCAGGGGTGGGGGCTGGAGAGGGGGAGGACAGTAGGTCCCCCCCTCATTATCTTTATGGCCCCCACCCGCCGCCCAGGGGTGGGGGTCGGGGGGGAGGACAGTAGGTCCCCCCCTCATTATAATTTTGGCCCCCACGCGCCGCCCCGGGGTGGTGGCTGGAGAGTGGGAGGACAGTAGGTCCCCCCCCTCATTATCATTATGGCCCCCACCCGCCGCACAGGGTAGGGGCCTGGGGGGGAGGACAGTAGGTCCCCCCCTCATTATCTTTATGGCCCCCACCCGCCGCCCAGGGGGGAGGACAGTAGGTCCCCCCTCATTATCTTTATGCCCCCACCCGCCGCCCAGGGGTGGGGTCCAGAGAGGGGGAGGACAGTAGGTCCCCCCCTCATTATCATTATGGCCCCCACCCGCTGCACAGGGGTGGGGGCCGTGGGGGGGAGGACAGTAGGTCCCCCCCCCTCATTATCATTATGGCCACCACCCGCTGCCCAGGGGTGGGGGCAGGGGGGGGAAGGAGAGTAGGTCTCCCTCCCCCTTCACTCACTAGTGTGGCCAGAAAGAGTCCCTGTGGGTTTTAAAATTTGCCTGCCTATTGAAGTCTATGGCGGTTCGCCCAGTTCGCGAACATTTGCAGAAATTCGCGTTTCGCGAACCGAAAATTTTATGTCCGCGACATCACTACACATGGACGTACGGTGTGATGATGATGATGACGATGTCCATGGATGTCACGTGGGTGCCCCCTAGAAGAGAAGAAGAACAGGGGGAAAGTTCAGATGGGGAGACAGAGAGGAGGAGGAGGAGACGAGTTGGAAGCAGGGGGAGGTCGTCGCATGGAGCTAGTGGCACAGTCAGGAAGCATGCATCGGCACCCGGGGTCAGCCAGACAGCACGCCAATCAACGCATGCTGTTGCCACCACCAGAATGCCGTCATTGCAGAGCTCAGCAGTGTGGCATTTTTTTTGTGTGTCTGCCTCTGACAACAGCGATGCCATTTGCAACCTGTGCCAAAAGAAACTGAGTCGTGGGAAGTCCAACACCCACCTAGGTACAACTGCTTTGCGAAGGCACATTATCGCACATCACAAACGCCTATGGGATCAACACATGAGTACAAGCAGCACACCAACTCAAAGCCGCCATCCTCCTCCTGGTCCAGCATCTTCAGCCACGTCAACCACTGCTGTCCTCCTTGCCCCCTTTCAACCATCCGCCACTCCGTCTCTCGCCTTGAGCAGTTCCTGCTCATCTGCCCACATTCAGGTGTCTGTCAAGGACATGTTTGAGCGTAAGAAGCCAATATCACAAAGTCACCCCCTTGCCCAGCGTCTGACAGCTGGCTTGTCTGAACTCTTAGCCCACCAGCTTTTACCATACAAGCTGGTGGAGTCTGAGGCGTTTAAAAAATTTGTAGCTATTGGGACACCGTAGTGGAAGGTACCCGGCCGAAATTTCTTTGCACAAAAGGCAATCTCCAACCTGTACTCGATTGTGCAAAAGGAAGTAATGGCATGTCTGGCACACAGTGTTGGGGCAAGGGTCCATCTGACCACTGATACCTGGTCTGCAAAGCATGGTCAGGGAAGGTATATCACCTACACTGCGCATTGGGTAAACCTGCTGACGGCTGCCAAGCATGGAATGCGTGGCTCTGCAGAGGAGTTGGTGACACCGCCACGACTTGCAGGCAGGCCTGCTGCCACCTCCTCTACTCCTCCTACTCCATCCTCTTCCATAACCTCCTCGGCTGAGTCCTCTTCTGCTGATGCGTCTTGCTCCACATCAACGGCACCCCCCCAGCTCCCCAGGTACTATTCCACATCCCGGATACGGCAGTGTCACGCCGTCTTGGGGTTGACTTGCCTGAAAGCAGAGAGTCACACCGGACCAGCACTCCTGTCCACCCTGAATGCACAGGTGGATCAGTGGCTGACTCCGCACCAACTGGAGATCGTCAAAGTGGTTTGTGACAACGGAAGAAATTTGTTGGCGGCATTGATTTTGGGCAAGTTGACACATGTGCCGTGCATGGCACATGTGTGTAATCTGATCGTACACCGCTTTGTGCTTAAGTACCCCGCTTACAGGACGTCCTGAAGCAGGCCAGAAGGTGTGTGGCCATTTCAGGCGTTCCTACACGGCCATGGCACACTTTTCAGATATCCAGTGGCGAAACAACATGCCAGTGAGGCGCTTGATTTGCTACAGCCCGACACGTTGGAATTCAACACTCCTAATGTTCGACCGCCTGCTCCAACAAGAAAAAGCCGTTAACGAGTATTTGTATGACCGGGGTGCTAGGACAGCCTCTGCGGAGCTGGAAATTTTTTTGCCACGTTACTGGACGATCATGCGCAATGCCTGTAGACTCATGCGTCCTTTTGAGGAGGTGAAAAACCTAGTCAGTCGCACCGAAGGCCTTTTCAGCATTGCTTGCTGGACCTGCGGCAACGCTGGAAGAGGATTGTGAGGAAGAGGAGTCAGAGGAGGAATGTGGCTTTGAGGAGGAGGATCAAGACCAACCACAACAGGCATCCCAGGGTGCTCATTGTCACCTATCTGGTACCCGTGGTGTTGTACATGGCTGGGGGGGGAAGAACATACCTTCAGTGAGATCACTGAGGACGAGGAACGGGACATGAGTAGCTCGGCATCCAACCTTGTGCAAATGGGGTCTTTCATGCTGTCGTGCCTGTGGAGGGACCCTCGTATAAAAAAGCTGAAGGAGAACGACCTGTACTGGGTGTCCACGCTACTAGACCCCCATATAAGCAGAAAGTGCCTGATATGTTACCAAATTACCGCAAGTCGGAAAGGATGCAGCAGTTCCAAAATAAATTAAAAAGTATGCTTTACACAGCGTATAAGGGTGATGTCACAGCACAATGGGAATCTAACAGGGGAAGAGGTGAAAGTAATCCTCCTCCTCCCACGACCACGCCGGCAAGGACAGGACGCTTTACAGACGTGTTGTTGATGGAGGACATGCAGAGCTTTTTAAGTCCTACGCATCACCACAGCCCTTCAGGGTCCACCCTCAGAGAACGACCCGACCGACAGGTAACAGACTACCTCGCCTTAACTGCAGATATCAACACTCTGAGGAGCGATGAACCCCTTGACTACTGGGTGTGCAGGCTTGACCTGTGGCCTGAGCTATCCCAATTTGTGATAGAACTTCTGTCCTGCCCCCGCTTCAAGTGTCCTGTCAGAAAGGACATTCAGTGCAGCAGGAGGTATTGTAACTGAGAAGAGAAGTCGCCTAGGTCAAAAAAGTCTAGATTACCTCACCTTTATTAAGATGAATGAGGGATGGATCCCGAAGGGACTGACAGTGGGCAATACATTCGACTAAAAAAGGCCTGATGAGGGGGACAACTTAACACACCACTCCTATCTGGTGGCACATTAGATTACACGCGCAGTGCCCCAAATTTGAAGTAGGAGGTCCAACTGATAGGAATAGTACTACTTAACACACCTTATAATAACGCAGAGAGAGGCAACGCAGAGAGAGGCAACGCAGAGAGAGGAGTCTGAAGAAGAGGAGTCAGAGGAGGAAGGTGGCTTTGAGGAGGTGGAAGAACAAACACAGCAGATGTCCCAAGGGGCCTGTTGTCACCTTTCGGGGAACCTTGGTGTTGTACGTGGCTGGGTGGAGGAAGAGACCTTCAATTACCTCATTGAGGACAAGGAACAGGACATGGCTAGCTTGGTATCCAACCTTGTGCAAATGGGGAGTTTGCGGTTGTGCAAATGGACTGTTTGCGGTTGTTTGCGGTGCGTTAAATGGGGATTTTGTTCTGTCACTGTGAAGCGGGCGTAACCCTTACACTACCTGATCGATACAACATCATACCTGATGTTTTAAAGCACGTTATTCCAAACAATTTAGGAATGTTAAGTGATTTATGGCCTTTATGGATTAAAACCAGACTCTGCATCAACTATGTAATTTTGCATGGGAGTTTTGCCATGGATCCCCCTCCGGCATGCCACAGTCCAGGTGTTAGTCCCCTTGAAACAACTTTTCCATCACTATTATGGCCAGAAAGAGTCCCTGTGGGTTTTGAACTGAAAATGTTATGTTCACGACATCACTATTGATATGTTTTATTCAAATCATCTCTAAATAGTTGCCGATTATACATTAGAATCAAATGCTTTTTCCACCCAAGACTTTTGTGGATCCATGTATTCTACATGGACAGGAACATTATAATTTCTATTTCTGTGATCTTTGTATCATTAAATTATCCTTATGGGGACAGAGCTAGCTCTTGGCCTGAACAGCCGCAAGATCACTGCACTTCTACATTGAAGCACTAATCAGCACCAAATTTAGCAGCATAAGGCAACTTACATCATTGCAGACAGTCTGAGGGAGTTCTTGGATTGATGGGGAGAAAACTATAAAGCCACGACTGGATCGGTCCTGGTTCTTGGCAGACATAAGTGACCTATTGCGGAGGCCACATTGTGCGACCAAACCTAATATGGTCGCCGACCTCGATGACTACATGGATAGCTCGGATGACATCCCCCTTCACATTCCTGAGACTCTGGGGTATAAAGGGTCTACCATGCTCCCACAGCTGACCGCAGGCCCCTCTCCCCCGGTCACCACAGGGATTCTCACCAATCTCAGACCTCCACCAAACGCTCTCTGCTGAGGGAAGATGTAAGGTGGTTCACCGCTCACCTCACAGCTGTGGAGCATACATCTCAAATTCACACCAACAAAGTCCTAGAGCTCCAGAAGCAGGTCAGTGACCTTACCTCTGCTCACACTACTCTCACCCACCAACTGGCTGCTATGAAGGACAAGCGGCGGTGAAAGCATGTAAAAATCAGGGGCCTCTCTGAAGGAGTAACCAAAGCTGAATTGCTTGACTCACAGGCTATTTGCAGCCCTCATACCTCCCAGGTAAAGGGATAAATCTCCATGGATTGTTTCGCCTGCATAAGCTACCAGTGCCAACAAGTTCAACCACCAAGGACCTCCTTTTTAAGTTTCAAAATGGGCAAGACAAAGCAACCTTCATGAGTACCACAAATTGGAAGAATCCTTACCTGTTCAAAGAAATGGGCCTGTCATACTTTTCAGACCTCTCTCGCACTACACTGAAGTAGAGGAAGTCCCTCCGACCGCAAACATCGAATGTAACAACCAAGGTGGTGTAATATTGTTTGGAACCATCACACATAATCCTTATTAAGCATCAGGACATCGAACATAAGGTGTTGGATGTTGCTGAGATGGACTCTGTCCTGGAAGCCTTTGGCCTCACTATTCCATCTACTACCACAGCCTGGGATCACGCCAAAATTAATTCTCGTTTCCAGCGGAGAATCTGGGATGGTGACCACCTGACTTACCTGCCTCTGTGTTTATTTTTTATTTTAATCTTATTGGGTTGTGCCTTAGGTTAATTGAAAATTTGATGACAGTCTTCTGTTAAAGTTTTCCTTCATGCTCATGGCATGACCACTACCCCTGAGGCCAACCTTGGCTGAGAACAGGAATATCCCAGACATGCTCCAATTTTAACACTTACCCCCATTCCTATAATGTAACTCCATTCTTTAATTATCATTAGGGAACTAAATCAAACAACAAAAAGGACAGATGTGGTCAGATTCAAGAAATCAAATGAAACTAACCGCATCTCTGGAAATAACTATAGCGGCAGTGTCTAGGATTATAATGCTGGCTGTCGGTAACAGGTGTAGCTGTGAACCGCTAAGGGTGTCACTATAGACCCATGAGCAGAAAAAATGCTATTAAATACCAAAATGAAGTATATACAAAAAGTTACTGCTAAATGCAAAAAATAAATAAAGTATATACAGTGGTACTAGGATTCCACGCCTGTCAATAGAAGGATATGTATAGGTAGGGATATAATGAGCCAAATGGCAACAGCAACTCACCCCTAATTATCAGCTTTAATATAGTGCACTATAAGGAGATGAGAAAAATCCCCAAGTCCCAACCATAAATACCTCCTATAGAGATAGTAGTAGATACAGGGTAAACAGAGGCTCCAAATGAGGCTAGTACAGGGGTGAAGGGAGATTGAGGAGGGTATGCAGTGTTACTAGCAGTCAAATTCGGACTGCTAGTTTTAAATTTAAACAACCTCTCTCCCTGTAAATCCTGTACAAAAAGGATTATAGGTCCCCAAATCACAACCATAAATACCTCTTACAAAAAAATACTAATGATAGGTAACAGGTGTAGCTGTGAACCGCTAAGGGTGTCACTATAGACCCATGAGCAGAAAAAATGCTACTAAATACCAAAATGAAGTATATACAAAAAGTTACTGCTAAATGCAAAAAATAATAAATAAAGTATATACAGTGGTACTAGGATTCCACGCCTGTCAATAGAAGGATATGTATAGGTAGGGATATAATGAGCCAAATGGCAACAGCAACTCACCCCTAATTATCAGCTTTAATATAGTGCACTATAAGGAGATGAGAAAAATCCCCAAGTCCCAACCATAAATACCTCCTATAGAGATAGTAGTAGATACAGGGTAAACAGAGGCTCCAAATGAGGCTAGTACAGGGGTGAAGGGAGATTGAGGAGGGTATGCAGTGTTAATAGCAGTCAAATTCGGACTGCTAGTTTTAAATTTAAACAACCTCTCTCCCTGTAAATCCTGTACAAAAAGGATTATAGGTCCCCAAATCACAACCATAAATACCTCTTACAAAAAAATACTAATGATAGATACAAATTGCCCAACGTACGTTTCGGTGCTAAAAAGGAGCACCTTCGTCACCCCTGACGAAGGTGCTCCTTTTTAGCACCGAAACGTACGTTGGGCAATTTGTTTTTTCCTCATATCACGGATATGAGCACTGGGCACTGGTGGTTTTAGCACCATGTTAATCACTTAATGTATATTTGATTTACTCTTTCTTTTCTATGCCTGTCTAGCTAGATTAACAGGGAGAGAGGCTTTATAAATTAAACCAGCAGTCCGAATTTGACTGTTATTATGACTGTCTACCGTCCTCAATCTCCCTTTACCTCTGTACTAGCTCCAATTGGAGCCTCTGTCTACTCTGTATCTATCATTAGTATTTTTTTGTAAGAGGTATTTATGGTTGTGATTTGGGGACCTATAATCCTTTTTGTACAGGATTTACAGGGAGAGAGGTTGTTTAAATTTAAAACTAGCAGTCCGAATTTGACTGCTATTAACACTGCATACCCTCCTCAATCTCCCTTCACCCCTGTACTAGCCTCATTTGGAGCCTCTGTTTACCCTGTATCTACTACTATCTCTATAGGAGGTATTTATGGTTGGGACTTGGGGATTTTTCTCATCTCCTTATAGTGCACTATATTAAAGCTGATAATTAGGGGTGAGTTGCTGTTGCCATTTGGCTCATTATATCCCTACCTATACATATCCTTCTATTGACAGGCGTGGAATCCTAGTACCACTGTATATACTTTATTTATTATTTTTTGCATTTAGCAGTAACTTTTTGTATATACTTCATTTTGGTATTTAGTAGCATTTTTTCTGCTCATGGGTCTATAGTGACACCCTTAGCGGTTCACAGCTACACCTGTTACCTATCATTAGTATTTTTTTGTAAGAGGTATTTATGGTTGTGATTTGGGGACCTATAATCCTTTTTGTACAGGATTTACAGGGAGAGAGGTTGTTTAAATTTAAAACTAGCAGTCCGAATTTGACTGCTAGTAACACTGCATACCCTCCTCAATCTCCCTTCACCCCTGTACTAGCCTCATTTGGAGCCTCTGTTTACCCTGTATCTACTACTATCTCTATAGGAGGTATTTATGGTTGGGACTTGGGGATTTTTCTCATCTCCTTATAGTGCACTATATTAAAGCTGATAATTAGGGGTGAGTTGCTGTTGCCATTTGGCTCATTATATCCCTACCTATACATATCCTTCTATTGACAGGCGTGGAATCCTAGTACCACTGTATATACTTTATTTATTTTTTGCATTTAGCAGTAACTTTTTGTATATACTTCATTTTGGTATTTAATAGCATTTTTTCTGCTCATGGGTCTATAGTGACACCCTTAGCGGTTCACAGCTACACCTGTTACCGACAGCCAGCATTATAATCCTAGACACTGCCGCTATAGTTATTTCCAGAGATGCGGTTAGTTTCATTTGATTTCTTGAATCTGACCACATCTGTCCTTTTTGTTGTTTGATTTTGTATATATGGGGTTATGCCCCTTCTTGAGACATCTGGAGTCTCTAATTGGTACACCAGTCTCTGAGTAGACACTCGGCATTACTTCCCCGGGTTATCCGGGGTTGTCGGCACAGGTGTACACCCAGAGACACTGAACTTTTTGTTCTCTGTTTTCCTCATTAGGGAACTATCCATTTGCAACAATAGGTTCCATGTCATTTTACTTGCGTCCATCAAGTTGAGCTTTCCTCACATTTGTTTTTTTGTGGTTGATCCAAAAGAAGGCAAAAAAAAAAAACCCAGTTTGAAGCACTTCCAATTTTGCAGCAAACTAGGAAAAAAATTATATCCTTAAATATTCTGGTTTTGCAAGTATGCATCTAGTTGCTGTTTGAGCATCAACTATGTTTAATCATACAGTAGTCACTATTTGTATGTGTATCTGAGAGTGTGTGCCTGTCAGTGAGTGGGTGTGTGTCTGTCAGTGAAAGTGTGTGTTGGTTAAACAGTGTGTTCTTATGACTGACTGTGTATCTGTCAGTGAGTGTATATCAGTGCATGTATCAATGAGGGCATGTGTCTGTCAGTCAAAAAAGTGGCCTTGACACAAATTGGGGGGTCAAATTTAGATTTTGGGGGTGCCCGAATTTAGTCGTGCCTAGGGCAGCACAAATCCAAAATACACCACTGGCCTCACGTGTTCTAACATTGCCTGTATCTCTCAATTCTCAAATAAAATACATTTAAAAAACAGTAGCCAGTACAAAAGCCGATCTAATGATAGTCCTATGATGTTTTTGGATTGCTATTTAATCTAAATGTTTGACTGTGGCATAAATAAAGAATGCAAAAAACAAAAATCTATCTTTATATGGAGTTAGATGAAGATTATATCTCATTTTAGGTTAAAGTAACAGAGTACATAAGTACAGACAACTTGCACAAAACTTGTGTATATTTTATTTTTAGTTTTGTTAGTATGCCTACAGAACATGTGGATGGTGTTATATCGGGAACAACCTCACGTAAATCTATGATATGAGCTGGCTTTAGCTCACAAGATCCAAGGATGCCTTGTAATAATTCTGACAGCAAAACTCAAAGGACTTCACGTTCAGAGAATTCGAATTGGCTCCTCTGTGATATTAATACATTTTTCATAACTTGTTTGAGGGTAAATCAAATATTATTTCCTACACTTGTATATCCAACTTTTAGCATACTTTGAAATATTCTATATTTCTCAGAGGAAACAACATTTCCAACTTGTTTTCAGAGCAGAGAGAACAACTTCTAATCTATGCTGGGTCCATGTTAAGAGAGAAAGTTGAGGTCGAGGACTGTCTTCCGGGAAGCAGGATGTCCGCGATACAGCTACAAACCAAAGGTCATTTTACAATCAGGATGAGATTTAAATTACAAGTTCTTAGACGTTCGACTTTAAGACTATGTATATGAGTTACAAGGAAATTCTATCTATTTGTCCAACTGCATTTATTAGATAAGATACAAATGATGATCAGTGATGGTAAATCCTGACACACATCTTACATTTCCTACAATGGTTGGCAAATTTAGAGCATTATGGGAAATGTTAAATTATAAACTGGTTATGTTCCAAGTTTGCCCTTCATTGTCTATAATTATGTAAATTGTTAACCAGTGGCTATAAGGTCCATATAGGAAAATCATACCCACCATATCTGATGCTGTTGTATTGGTAGAACAATAGATTATTTTTGATTGTGTAAAATTGTGTGGAACATACCATGTTTTTGCCTCTAACTCCGTTCTTTAAAGAAAAAAAAATTTGGAATCACATCACAAGTTATGGTGACTCCAACATGTAATGCAATTGTAATCGGCTTCCGTCAACATATTGCTAGTTTGTGTGTAGGCTTCACTTGCCATTACCATGTAGCAATCAGAAACACTTTATGAATTATATATAGCTGGGTGAGTCTGTATCTTTTTGAAATATACATAATTTGTTAGACCTTTAAAACACCGGACTACCGAATCAATTGATCGTTCATTTTGAGTTGGGTTAGATTATTGTTAAAACAATGTAATTTGTGAGCAATTACTAAAATATTGAATCCTTTTAAAGAGCTGCACATGTAATGATTTATCACTAAAAAAAAATATCAATTCAGAATAATAATTTTAACAGATTAATAAATTATGTCCATAGCCAAGCTATAATAAATTCGCTTTAAATTGGTAATCTAAGCATCAAAACAACCGTAGCTTAATGAAGCAGTTTTTGGCATATTGATCATCCCCCTGCTCAATTCTCTGCCATTTAGGGGCTAAATAAATGTTGTTTCTATTTATGTAGTCCTGGCCACACCTCCCCTGGCTGTGACTCACACAGTCTACATGGAAAAATTGTTTAATTTTCAATCAATCTGACCGCACAGTGCATTTATTTTCAAGTTTGTATATCCTCCTCCTTTAATTGAACTTTTATCACACACAGGATGCTCCTACAGGCAGTTTAAACATTTGATCTCTCTCTTTATAGGAAATGTGTAGGGAGACTGTGTAGGTCACATGCAGGGAGGTGTGGCTATACCTCAATAAACAAAGTAACTTAACTTCTTAATAGCATAGAATTAAGCTAACATTAGTTTGGTGCCTACAATGTCCCTTTAATTCTAACTTCAGCTTCTAGTAGTTTTTTTTCAAGTTTTGTGACTAGTTCTCCCTTCTATTTTTCACTTTAACACTAACTTCTCTGATCACTAAAATATCCCTATCCTTTCACTCACCTGTCCCTAGCAACACATTCCTCATTACTTCCACCTTACTCCCCTCCCCTCTCTATTCATCCCATGCACTCTACACATACCTTTCCAGCCTATCTCCACCAACTCCTCCCAAATCTACATACATACCCTCCTACAAAACTTTCAAATCCTACTCCCACCTTCACTTCCTTTCTATCCTTCTACTCCTAGCAGCTGGTGATGTATCTCCAAACCCCGGTCCCCTCTCAACAAACACAGAACATACTAACCCAAGGACCCACACTAATCTCATACCCATCTCATGTTCCTCTAGATCCTCCTTCAATACTGCCCTCTGGAACGCACGCTCTGTTTGCAATATAACTAAATCCACTGCTGTCCATGACTTCTTTATCTCTCGTTTAATAGATTTACTAGCCTTAACAGAAACCTGGCTCTCCCCCTCTGACACTGCCACCCCTGCATCTCGATCCTTCGGTGGTCTCTAACTTACCCACAACCCAAGAAACTCTGAATGTAAAGGTGGTGGTGTTGGGTTTCTCCTCTCCCCTCACTGCTCTTTTAAACCTCTTCCCACCCCCCCTTCCCTCTCTTTCCCGTCATTTGAAATACACTCAATACGCCTTTTCAAACCCTTCTCAGCTAACATTGCTGTTATTTACCGTCCCCCTGGTTCCCCTCTTCTCTTCCTTGACCACTTTTCTGCCTGGCTACCCTATTTCCTCTCTTCTAACATTCCATCCCTAATTCTCGGGGACTTCAATATTCCTATAAACCCACCTTTGACCTCTGCAGCCACTAAACTACTTTCAATGACTTCCTCCCTCGGGCTATCACAGTGGGCAAATTCTCCCACCCATGTAGCTGGCAATACCCTTGACCTAATCTTCACTTATGCATGTACAGTAACTAATATCTGCAACACTCCATATCCACTCTCTGATCACCACCTCTTATCATTTGCTCTTGCGTACCCCCTCACCCAACAACCTCAGCCTAACCCCCCTCAACTCAGGAGGGACCTTAATTCTCTGGATCTCCAACAGTTGTCAGCTGACATTGATTCACAACTGCTGTCCATCCCTTCCCTCTCCTGTCCTTCACTGGCCATCTCCATATATAACTCTACTCTTACATCTGCCTTGAACACTGCAGCGCCACTCCAAACAAGCACCTCAAGGATGACCCGCCCCCAACCATGGCATACTAAATCAACGCGCTACCTGCAAAGATGCTCCCGTTGTGCTGAACGCTCCTGGAGGAAGTCTCGTACCCAATCAGACTTTCTCCATTATAGATTCATATTGTGTTCATACAGTGCAGCCCTTGCCCTTGCCAAACTGTCCTATTTTTCCTCTCTCATTAGTTCATGTTCCCACAACCCCAGGCGTCTCTTTGACACCTTTAATTCTCTTCTTCGCCCTGCTGTGGCCACCCCCAAAACTAACCTTACTTCTGATAACTTTGCATGTTACTTCACTGACAAGATTGAACAGCTAAGGAAAGAATTCTCCCCTCCTTGCCTTTCTGTTTCTCAATCACACATAGATCATGCATTTCCTACCCTTCAGACATTCTCCCCAGCTACTGACCAAGAGGTGGCTGCTCTTCTTTGCTCCTCTCGCCCCACCACTTGCCCGCTCGATCCTGTCCCATCTCACCTTATCAGATCTCTCTCCACTTGTCTCGTGCCTTCTCTAACACACATCTTCAACTGCTCGCTCTCTTCTGGCATCGTCCCTGCTGACCTTAAACATGCCACTGTAGTACCTATACTAAAAAAACCATCCCTCGACTCATCCACCCTCTCTAACTACCGTCCCATATCCCTGCTCCCTTTTTCCTCAAAGCTTCTGGAAAGGCTTGTCTTTACCCGTGTGTCTCATTTCCTCAATTCCAACTCTCTCCTTGACCCCCTTCAATCTGGCTTCCGCCCTCTCCACTCTACAGAGACTGCGCTTATCAAAGTTACTAATGACCTAATCGCAGCTAAATCCAAAGGCCACTACTCCATACTAATTCTTCTTGACCTCTCAGCGGCCTTTGACACCGTTGATCATGCACTCCTTCTTCAAACTCTTCAATCGCTTGGTCTCTGTGACTCTGTCCTCTCGTGGTTTTCCTCTTATCTCTCCCAACGCTCATTCAGTGTCTCCTTTTCTAATGATACCTCCTCCTCTCGTCCTGTCTCGGTTGGAGTCCCCCAAGGCTCCGTCCTTGGTCCCCTTCTATTTTCTCTTTATACTGCCTCTCTTGGCAAACTTATTACCTCTTTTGGATTCCACTACCACCTGTACGCTGATGACACCCAGCTATATCTCTCCTCCCCGGACCTCTCCCCTGCCGTCCTGCAACGTGTCACTGCTTGCCTTTCTTCCATCTCTGACTGGATGTCCTCCCGCTTTCTGAAACTCAATCTCTCAAAAACTGAGCTCCTTGTCTTTCCTCCTCCTAATACTGATCCTCCTCTTTCGCTCTCCCTTCAAGTTTGTGGTACCAACATCAGTCCATCCTTGCAAGCGCGCTGTCTTGGCGTCATACTTGACTCTGGTCTCACCTTTGAGCCTCACATCCAGCATGTTGCCAAATCCTGTAGATTCCATCTTAAAAACATAGCCTGCATCCGCCCCTTTCTTGCACCAGATACTACCAAGGAGCTTGTCCATGCTCTGGTAATCTCCCGCATGGATTACTGTAACCCTCTCCTGATTGGTCTTCCCAAAAGCCGTACTGCACCCCTACAGTCCGTAATGAACGCTGCTGCTAGACTGATTTTCCTCTCTAGTCGTTTCTCTCACACCTCACCCCTCTGCCAGTCCTTACATTGGCTTCCTGTATACTATAGGAGTCAATTCAAGGTACTAACTCACACCTATAAAGCACTGAACAACTCTAGCCCCTCTTATATCTCCTCACAGATCCATAGGTATGTCCCTTCTCGGTCTCTCCGCTCTGCCCGTGACCACCTCCTGTCCGTTGTCCGCACTCGTACGGCCAACTCGCGCTTGCAGGACTTCTCGCGGGCGGCTCCCTTCCTATGGAATAGCCTGCCTACTGCCATCAGACTCTCCCCTAGTCTTGCATCTTTTAAGAAGTGCCTTAAAACCCATCTCTTTAGGAAAGCATATGGCCTCCAAGACTAACCCTTACCTCACATACCTGTCTCTTGCCCTCTCCTAAAATAAACAAACAACTCTGCTGAACAGATTTACCAAAGATCAATAAAAGTGATAGACTCAATGGTGTAAAAATGTAGCCAGGTCTCCTTCACATGGCTTCTATAATAAAGGCTTGTTAAGTGTAAAAATGCAATTCTTTGCAAATTTTACATTTGTCGCATAGATCATTTTATGGCAAAGCAGAAATAAAACAATACATGACATCAATGAAAGATTCTTCAATTACTGTTTAAAGTTATATTTTCTTTCTTTTATCAAGTTCTGTTGTTTTTTTTATTCTACATTTCCTCGTATATATGTTAAAAAAAAAATAGATGAAATTAGTAACTGTAATACTTTTTTATTGAACAAACAGAAATTTGGAAAGACAAGCATTCTGGAGAACTTCCCTTTTTGAAGACTTGAGTAAGGGTGCTTCTCCCGAAAGCTTGTCATTCCAAAATTCTGTTTGTCCAATAAAATAATAGAAAGTTATTACTAGATACTAATTTCATCTGTTATTTTAAATCGGCATTACTGCACTGTTACGACTACAATCTCTAATGTGTGTGTGTGTGTGTGCGTATATATATATATCTCGGTTGCTGATAACTTGTACTGCTCTTTGTGCGAGAGAGCTGGTCTGTACACAGCAGTGATCACCACTAATCAGAAAGCACGTGTACTTGTCAGTGTTATGATTTCAAGCTGAGAAATACATTGAGTACTCCTGGCCGCCTCTGTAGCCGGCTCAGTGTGGTGTAGCAAAAAGCAGTTTGAAGCTAGTTATACTCTGTGAACACAGTGAAGTGTTTGACAGCTGTCTTCCTCAATGAACTGGTTAAAAGAGATGATATATATATGTAATCTAATTTAAGGCTTTATATTTATTTCCATATCTACAGTAAATCCCTTGCAGGCATTGCATTCATAAAATGTTCAACTTTCTGCGCCTTCCTATCCTTATCTCTCAATTGGAACTCATTTCAAATGATCTGATGTTATTGTGACGTGCTGCATTTAGTTCATGGCTACTCCTGCGCTGTTTCCATTGGAGCGCAAATTTACTTTCTGTACTTTAAAGGTAGAGGTTAATTATTAATAATGCTTTCAGATTATAGAATATATATATATATATTTAAAAACCCTACAGTTTCCATGATATTTAATTTGTTGGGCATGTCAGATTGGGCTGATATAGCCTGGCATCAAAAGCATATTTTAAAGGAGCCTGGCATACTTGCACATAGCAGTTTAGGAAGGTGATGGTGTTGATGGTGAGGGTACCGAACTGCTTGCTGTCCGAATGGGGGGAGGGAAACAAGCTCCTCTCCTGCGGTGCACACTAGACCACGCTACACAAAGAAACAATGACTCATTGCCCTATTGTGGTTCTAGTTTGATTGTTCCTATAGTGCATACTCTGGTTTGGTTTATTGGTATTTGACTTGGCTCTGATTTTGATTATTCTGTGTTCTCCTTCAGTTTGACTTGGCTTGTTTATTTGTTCAGGGCCGGCCTTAGGGGTGTGTGAGCTGTGCGGCCGCACAGGGCGCCATGGAGCAGGGGGCGCCCTGCGGCCGCATAGCTCACACGGCAGGGGCGTATTAGCTGCGAGGCTAACAAGGCATTTGCCTTGGGCGGCATTTTCCAGGGGGCGGCAAAAAAAGCCGCCCCCAAATGCCCAAGGCAAATGTCTTGTTAGCCTTGCAGCTAACAGACATGCTGGGCGGTCGGGCGGCGCTGGTGGGCGGCTGACGAGGGAGCACTTCCTCTGAGCTCTCTGCTCAGCTCCCTCGCGCGCCGCAGAGTGAGGCTGGGAGCCGGAATATGACGTCATATTCCGGCTCCCAGCCTCATTCTGAAGCGCGCAAGGGAGCTGAGCAGAGAGCTCAGAGGAAGTGCTCCCTCGCCAGCCGCCCGCCCGCCCGCCAGCCAGCCAGCCAGCCAGTGCCAGCAGCCACTGGACCACCAGCATTCCCAAAGGTAAGGAGGCTGGGGGATGGGGGGGTGTTTAAATAAATTTAAAAAAATGTGTTAATGTGGGTGAGTGTGTGCGTGTCTGTTAGTGTGTGTCTGTGACTGTTAGTGTGTGTGTCTGTTAGTGTGTGTCTGTGACTGTTAGTGTGTGTGTCTGTTGGTGTGTGTCTGTTAGTGTGTGTCTGTTAGTGTGTGTCTGTTAGTGTGTTTCTGTTAGTGTGTTTCTGTTAGTGTGTTTCTGTTAGTGTGTTTGCCTGTGAGTGTGTGTGACTGTCTGCGTGTGCGTGTGTGTGTGTCTGTCTGCGTGTGCGTGCGTGTGTGTGCGTGTGTGTGTGTGGCTGTCTGCGTGTGTGTGTGGCTGTCTGCCAGTGTGCGTTTGACTGTTTGTCTGTGTGTGTGACTGTCTGTGTGTGTGTGTGTGTGTGACTGTGTGTGTGGCTGTTTGCCTCTGTGTGTTTGGCTGTTTGCCTCTGTGTGTTTGTGTGTGGATGTCTGTGTGTGACTGCCAGCCTGTGTGTGTGGCTGTCTACCTGTGTGTGTTTGTGTGTGTGACTGCCTATGTGTTACTGTCTGGGCAGACTAGATGGGCCGAATGGTTCTTATCTGCCGTCACATTCTATGTCTGTGTTTGTGTGTGTGTGTGTGTTTGTGTGTGGCTGTCTGTGTATCACTGCCTGAGTGTGTTTGTGTGTGTGTGTATGGCTGTCTTCCTGTGTGTGTGTGTGTGACAGGGTGTGTGGGAAGGGGGAAGGAGTGGGGGCGGGGGGACAGGAAGGGGGGGCGCTGTTAAGATTTTTCGCACAGGGCGCCCAAATGCCTAAGGCCGGCCCTGTATTTGTTTACCTGTTTTCTGGCTCCTTCGACCTCGGCTTGTCCCTGACAATTCTCTATCCTTTTCTACGTTAGTCCAGCCATTCTAAGGCCTGGTATATGTTCTCCTATTTTGCATTCTGCGTATTGGATCCCTGTGTCGTTCCTAACAAATATACATGAAGAGGCTGGGAGAATGAGACACATGAGGGGACTGGGAGAATGAGACACATGAGGGGGCCGGGAGAACAAGACACATGGAGGGGCTGGGAGAATGAGATACATGGAGGGGCTGGGAAAATGAGACACATTAAGGGGCTGAGAGATTGAGACACATGAGGGGGCTGAGGGATTGAGACACATGAGGGGGCTGGGAGAACAAGACACATGGAGGGGCTAGGAGAATGAGACACTTGAAGGGGCTGGGGGATTGAGACACATGATGGGGCTGGGGGATTGAGACACATGGAGGGGCTGGGAGAATGAGACACATGAAGGGCTAGGGGACTGTGATACATGAGGGGGGTGGGAGAATGAGACACATGAAGGGGCCGGGGGATTGAGACACATGAGGGGGCTGTGGGATTGAGGCACATGAGGGGTCTGGGAGAACGAGACACGTGGAGGGGCTGGGAGAATGAGACACTTGGAGCAGCTGGGGGATTGTAACACAAGTGTTTGAGGTGTAAAAATTGGGGATAAGATATACTAAAGGGGAGTATAAGACAAAAAGGGAGGATAAGAAATGCAAAAGGGCTAAGAAATTTGAGAGGAGGGATTAAGGGACAACGACACAGGTGAAGTTGACCTTTTTTGGGAGGAATGAAGAGGGGGGGAGAGAGAGGGGGCAAAATGCATATTCACTTGTGTAGGCAAAAATCCTTGCACCGGCCATGTTGATGGTACTTAAATACTTCCCCTGCACACCTCATGGCACCACAATAGAAGTTTAAACAAAATGAACACGTCTGAAAGTAAGAGGAATTTTGCAATTAGAAAGATGACAATTCCTTATTAAATATTTATGTATTTGATTTTAATAGTTTTCACAATTCTGCTCAAAAATCTTGTCTACAATGAAATTGTTTTTTGTGATTTATTAGTGGAATTGAAATTAAAGGAATTGATGACTGGACATTTTATAATCCACAACGGAATAGCCTTTTGTTTCACAAATGTTACTGTTCTTTCCAAACTCTCATAAATAATAATAATTAGGAGCAGACATTAAACCATTTGCCTTTTTGTTTTAAAAGTCAACTTTTGTTAAATGTTAATTTAAGATATCCTTCCTGGTCTTACAGTGTCTGAAGCAGCAGAATTTTCGGTTAATACCACACCTTCCCAGTGTCCCTATTTAGAAGGGACAATTCATATTTTTGTCTCAAAATCCCTCTGTTCCTATTTTCTATCCTAATGTGCCTATTTTATAGAAACCTAAAACACATGACATGATGGTTAACCTTGCCACTCCTGATACTTGATTTTTGCAGCCTGCTGTTCCTCATAGGTGTGCGCACTGGGTACGCCTCTGTGCTGCACTGCCTTAGGGCAGACTAACATGTCGGGTCCTTGGTCTATGACCGAGGACCCGACACTGGAGGGGGCCCGGCAGCTTGCCCACAATGCCGCCGGGTGTGAGGCCCCTCCTGTCAGTCTGCCCTGACGGAGATCCAGCCTTCAGTCTGCAGCTTTGCTGGGTGTGAGCTGCAGACTGAAGTGTCTTCCGTTCTCCAGCCTGTCAGAGCGTTGCCGCGGGTTACCACAGCAACACTCTGACTGAATGGAGATTGCGAGACTCACCATGTGGTCTGCAGCTCACTCCCGGCGGAGCTGCAGACAGAAGATAGAGGGCGCCCACTGGACCACCAGGGAAAGTATTTATAACCCCCCTCTACACCCTGTCACTGCCCCTCCACCTCCCTACTCCCTGTCACTACCCCTCTACCTACCCTAATGCCTGTCACTGCCCCTCTATCCCCTGTCACTGCCCCCTCACCCCCGTCACTGCCCTTCCACCCCCCCTAACCCCTGTCACTGCCCCTCCACCCCCCTACTCCCTTTCACTGCTTCTCCACCCCCCTAAGAGAAGGGGGCTAAACACTTAAAACATATTAAAATAAGTATAATGAAATTAAAAAGCTGCTACCTCTCAGACCCCTATCCTAGCCTGCAAAGCTTCTCTCACACTACAACCCACCCCTCACAATCACACACAATGTACCCCACACACACTGCATCCTGCACAATCACACACACACACACACTGTACCCCACACTGTACCCCTCGCAATCACACACTTTATCCCTTTCACACTGCAGGCCTTACACGCTGCACCCCTCACAATCACACACACACTGAAGCCCATTTGTATTTGTATATATATATGTGTGTGTATTTATATATAAAAATACATATACACGCTGTTTGTGCTTTAGGGTGCACACCTTATTGCAATAGGCTGTGCACGCCTATGCTGTTCCTATGATAAACCTGGATTCACTTTTGCACCCCAGATTTTTGTAAACTCCCATTGTGCTCCGATAGGCTGGCTGTGTATCATGGGAGCAGAAGTTTACAAACATATGAGGTGACAGCCATATATTAATTAACTGAGAACAAATATCATTAAACTGCAAGATGGCTTACATTGGTGGCCAAGGTAATTGGAAACTAACGTGTTTTGTCCCGATGATCAGTCAGCCTAGCCTAAATATCATGTGAACATTATTCCAAAAAATCCCTCAAATAACTGGGTTTAATTATAAAAACATTAACCCCTTGAGGACGCAGGACGGTTCAGGACCGTCATCGGCATTTTTGCGTTGCCGACCGACGACGGTCCTGAACCGTCCTAAATTTAAAATGTACTTACCCGATCGCCGTCGTTCCCCCGGCGGCGATCGGCGGTGCTCCCGGTGTGGGGAGACTGCCTGCAGCCCAGACAGTCTCCCCATGGCGGTTTAGGACCCCTGGGGCCATGTGATCGCCCAACAGGGCGACCACATGGTCACAATAGGTGTCCTAGACTCTGCCTGCAGGGGGACTGTCTGTGCTGACAGGCAGTCTCCCTGCCAGTGTAAAATCATAGAAAAATTTAAAGTTATAGTTAATTAAAAAAAAAAAATTATTATATATGTGTGTATATATATATGATATATAGACATATATTATACCTATATAATATATGTCTATATATCATATATATAATGTCATGCTAAGTGTATTTTTATATTAATATGTACATATATTAATATAAAAATACACTTATAATTAATTTGCACACGTATATATATAATATATATAATAACTATATATATTGTATATATATATTATTATAAAATACGAATAATAAATAATTTAAATTAAATTAAAAAAATTAAAAATAATAATAAAAAATTGAAAAAAAATTATATATCTATACGAAATTTTATTCTAACTGTATTTTGATATTAATATATATATATATTTATATCAAAATACACTTAGAATGAAATTGTATATATATCTATGTATATTTAAATAAATAAAAAGAATGCGAACTATTCATATGTCGATATACAAAATTACATAAATAATTATATAAATATACACGTAGACTTCAAATATATAAATATGCATATATATTTAAATTCTACGTGCGTATTTAGGTAATATTTTTACATAATTAAGTTATTTTATTGATTGCAATTTAAGGGACCTGCCTGCCAACCCAGGCCGAAAGACCAGATAATTTAATTTGCTAGCACTGTATTTTACCCTGTAACGTTCTACGACACCCTAAAACATGTACATGGGGGGTACTGTTTTACTCGGGAGACTTCGCTGAACACAAATATTAGTGATTCAAAACAGTAAAACATATCACAGCGATGATATTGTCAGTGAAAGTGACTTTTTTTTGCATTTTTCACACACAAACAGCACTTTTACTGATGATATAATTGTTGTGATACATTTTCCAGTTTTGAAACACTAATATTTGTGTTCAGCAAAGTCTCCTGAGTAGAACAGGACCCCCCATGTACAGGTTTTATAGCGTTTTTGAAAGTTACAGGGTCAAATATATAGGTCAAATATTTTTACATTGAAAATGGCCAGGTTGGTTACGTTGCCTTTGAGAGCATATGGTAGCCCAGGAATGAGAATTACCCCCATGATGGCATACCATTTGCAAAAGAAGACAACCCAAGGTATTGCAAATGGGGTAAGTCCAGTCGTTTTTAGTAACCACTTAGTCACAAACACTGGCCAAAATTAGCGTTCAATTTAGTTTTTTACTTTTTTCACACACAAACAAATATGAACGCTAACTTTGGCCAGTGTTTGCGACTAAGTGGCTACTAAAAAAGTCTGGACATACCCCATATTGAATACCCTGGGTTGTCTACTTTTAAAAAAATATGTACATGTGGGGTGTTATTTAGCAATTTATGACAGATAACAGTGTTACAATGTCACTATTGATACATTTTAAAAATGTATGTTTTGAAACCGCAATTTCCTACTTGTACTTATAGCCCTATAACATGCAAAAAAAAAGCAAAAAGCATGTAAACACTGGGTATTTTTGAACTCAGGACAACATTTTGAATCTATTTAGCAGTTTTTTTTCATTCGCTTTTGTAGATGAGTAAAAGATTTTTCACATAAAATTCAAAAAACGTGTATTTTTTTCAATTTTTCATCATATTTTTTCATTTTTTTAAAATTAAATTAGATGAGATTATATAAATAATGGTATGTAAAGAAAGCCCCTTTTGTCCTGAAAAAAACAATATATAATTTGTATGGGAACAGTAAATGAGAGAGCGGAAAATTACAGCTAAACACAAACACCACAAAAGTGTAAAAAAGATGCCTGGTCGCAAATGTACAACATCGCAAAAAAAGTCCAGTCCTTAAGGGGTTAAATTAATAGATTACTGGTGTTGTTCACGTATCAGGGAAGTCTTCCCATCCATTCCAGACATCCTGGTAAAGTGATGGCTCGGCATGATGAAATCACTCATCCAAAAGGCAGAGAGTCGGACACAATAGGGGTTTAAAAAAAAATAAAAGGAACAAAATAACATTGAATGGGTTACAAATTTGAGTGAGGTGGCAGGAGGCGACGAATTAGACTGTGGAGGTGGCTGCCCTTGGGCTTGTTGGTTTAGGCCAAAAAATGATAAAAGGTGCATTAGTAATATTGAAAGTATCTACTCTATTAACTGATAAATCCAACCCTGTTTCAAGCAGTCCTTTTAACTAGCATCATATTCGTGTCACTAGCTCAGTGCTCTCTACAGGCTCCTAATGCGTATCTAAGGATTCACTGACACTGTGCTTGTTGAGGACAGTTCCTTGGTGTCTCCAAAAGTGGGACCAGAGAACAAAGTTGGGACAGCTGGAGTCTGTATGTGCTGCGTTCTGCTATATTGAAAATCCACCTCCATATTTGTCTCTGGGGCAACATTATCCCAGAGCAAGAGTTCAAAATGGTTAATGTAAATTCCGTGCAAATTTGGCACCTGATATCAGCATGCACAGCTGCTGGCACCAGAAAGCCAATGATGCCCATGTCCTCTTCTCAGCCTGCTCTCCCAGACATCACTTCCCCTCCGGTGAGGGGATGTGATGTCAGCAGAGGAAGGACAAGGTACAAGAAGGATATGGCCTTGGTGCTGGAATGGAGGTAAGTTTTATCAGCTTTTTTTATTTTTCAGATTTATGGAGGGGAAGCCATTATAAGAAGGGTTACTTGGTCTAAAACCATCGATTTATTAGAACACAGTTTTTTGGTTGAAGTAACCCTTCAGTAATTTTGCGTCTGCACCTGTGTTGATCCTCTCATAACTGAAATAATTTCTCAGACAATGTTCTACTCTAGTGTGTCACTCTGCCTTGTGCAGTGAGACAGTAAATGATGTTTCCTCCTCCCACTTAACTTGGAACATGGTGGGACTGGAAAAGGGACATGTCACTGGAGGCAACACTTACTGCTGATGGTACACGATTGCCACTGCTGATAGACAACCCTTCTAAGCTGTTATCTAGGACTCTCCGAGTGCAGAACTCTGAAGAAGTACTCTAGAATGTACTCTTTGTATAGCACAGGTAAATTACTTCTTTTACGTATACCTTGTACTGCATTTTTTTTTAATTAGGACTTTTTCCTGGTCACCAGATAAAGAACATTGTGATGCATCTGTGACTATCTTGCAAATTCTAATTCAGTCAAGGCTTGGCAGGTTGTGCATGCTTGGAGAGGTAGGGCAGTAATGATCTTATACAATACTTTTTGTTTTCTAAAAAATATCAGTACAGCTGGCTTTTTATTTTAATTTATTTGCAATAGGAAAGGATTTGATAAATAGTGTGTCATGACAGAGTTAATAAAATGCCTATGCATTAACACTATGCCTCTTTTCTAGCATTTGTTTGATACTTACCACTAATTTAAATCAATCTTCTTTCCTTCGTTGGTGTTTAAAAAATGGGAAATTCATTTTGCAAAACTGTCTTCAAAATTGTGTTTTTTTCCTTTTATTTTTTTTACAGAATAAAGTAAAGGGGATTATTACTATTCCAAACGGCCCATTTGTCCATAAACTTTCAAGGTGACTGCATCTTTTATGTAGCATATGTTTAACACCAGGGGTACAATAACTTCTACCATGTAACTTGTCTTTGGGTTTCATGGGTAATTAAATGACAAATGGCCGCTAACTCCTTATTCACAGCAATAAGCCTTTTCTATTAAACATTTAATTTAATAAAGAGTTGAGTAGCATAGCGTACAAATTGCAATGAAGGACAGAACTTGAATTTATTAATATTTAAAGCACTGAATGTTAAAGAAGTACTTGCCAAGCACGGTTTGTTGCTTCTATGGAGATATGTAGTCTTCTGAAAGTTAATAGGGCAGTTGGCATAACATTAATCTGTTGTCGGAAGACGTTACATATAGTATTCCAAGAAGGAGAGGTTTCCCAGGAAACGTTCAGGTCTTATCTGTTTTAATAAAAGCTAAAATAGCCTTTACTACAATGTTTCATTTCTGCTTCTGTAATGTGTGTTCCTGATATAAACCTGAAATTAAAATTAAAGAGGAAATTTAGCAATTAATTTTAGCACAACTGAACAGCTAGTGAACAGTTAGCTATTTGTATTTTTTTTTATTTTTGTTTACATGCTTTGCCTGGCACTGTCAATTAGTTAACTATTAGAGTGCCACATATGTGGCACAAATGTCCTTATCAAAATGTTCTAATTGAAATAATTCTCATACTCTTGCTCAAATTCGGCTATTTATCCAGCTCCGTGATTCTAGCTTAAAATTTGCAATTCACTTGTCTATTGTGCACAATTTTTGGTTTAGTAAATACCATTCTTTGCCATAATTCTTCAGCACCCCTCTCTTTTTCTTTCAATACAACACCATTTTTTTCTTTCGTTATTAAATATTTTTTCTGCCTGTTCCTGCAGCTCCCCTTTATTATAATGTGTATTAATGTAATAACTATATGTATATTAAAGGAGGATAATGTGTATTGATGTTCAGTGATAATATTAACTGGCCATGCTAGCAGGAAGCAGTTTTACTGAGCTCCGAGCAAACAAGCAAGAAAAGGCCTAAAAAGCAAGTTTTATCGACCCTTACCATTCCGGATTCAGGCTGTAGCCTTCCTTACGATATGGGGTGCAAAAACAAGAAGTACTGGGCGGACAAATCCCTCCACGACTGCCGATATCGGCGATCTTTTGTGGAAACCGCAAGCTGCTCAGAGGCATCGCTATCCATCAGGCGCTCCCGATCTTCCGGTGAAACATCCTTCCCGGAGGAGTGTGACATAGGGACACAAGCTGGTCGAGACCACACCACACAGCTCCAGCCTGCAGTGAAACCCTCGATCACGGAGGAGACACTGGGGGGTCTTTCGGATGAGCTCCACAGAAATATTGCAGCTGACATCGGTCAGTTCAGAGACGAGATCAACGGTGTCTCAGATCGCCTCACCAATGCAGAGGTGAATACTGCTGCTCATGAGAAACGGATTGAGAAGCTGGAGCAGGGGCTGCAGACCCTACACCGCTCCCAGGCTTTGACTCAGGAGCGCATAACCACCATGGAAGACAGGAGGCGCAGGAAGAATGTCAAGATGCGTGGCCTATCTGAAACTGTTGAGGCAGCAGAAATACCGCACTTCATTAGGAACATCACTAAGGAACTTGCAGCTAATAAGCTACACTACAAATGGGGATCACCACATTGCCTGTTGATTAAATGGGACACTGACACGATCAAAGTCGACGATGCTTCGGAGATAACATCCACACTGCAAAAGCTGGGGCTATCAGCCACAACCCAGTGAGCCAACTGCTGTCCTGACGGCGTCTAGACCGACAAACTGGAATCCTGAGAGGGTCCGTCCATTTGTTCCAGCATCTCAGAGAGGGGATCCTTCATCGACCTCAATACAGTGACTGGCCTGACAGCGGTTGTCTCACTCAGTGACTCCTATCAGTCTGTGTTTATAATGCTTTTTGGTTCACGTTTTTAGTTGTCACAACACTCCTTAGTTAATATGCCCTTGTGCAGTACTCACACTCACCACTGTTTCTCATTTCTTTTCGTTAAGCACTTCACCTGGCCCTTGTTTAGCACCTATATATTCTGGTTTTCCCTCACTCCCTGTCAGATCATTATCCTCTATCCTTTATCTCGTGTCTGCTGTTTCCAGGTTCCTGTTCCCCGTCATTCTGACTCCTTGCTCCTTGTTCCTGTATCTTGTATCCTGTGTATCCTGATCCTGTGTTCCTGTTCCAATGTCCTTATGGTCCTGCGTTCTTGTCTCTGCCTGGTCCTGTGTCCTGTGCCTCCCGTTCCAGTGTTCGCTTGCAGCGTTCCTGCCTATACTTCATTTCCAGTGATTCTGACCTTGCTGCCTTATTTACCTGTGACCTGCTTTGGGCTTTGCTCCTTGGTGTTTTTTATTTAGTGCTTGGTGGCTTAGTGCCCCACCTATATTCTGTGGTGGCTGCACGATCCTGCCTAAGGACTTTACTTTTGCCAAAGGACTATTAAGTGTACTTTGTATCCATGTCTCACCTATATTCTGTGGTGGCTGCACGATCCTGGCCTAACTATTTATTGTTTGCATTAGCCCTATTTACATGTACTCTGCCTGCTCTATTTGTATTTATATTGATTTCTTGTGTGTGTGTGTGTGTGTGTGTGTGTGTGTATATATATATATATATATATTTGTGGCATTGTACATATTTTGTATTATTATATCCTTTGGTTTTCTTTAATACATATTTTCTTGATTGCTCCATTCATCGTGTCCTTGTATTATTTCTCTGCTAAGTTGGTTCCCACATTTAAAGGGACAGTGCTGTTGCAGGGCAGCACCCCTTCATGTCCTTGCAAGTTCCTCTGTTCATTTTGTTTTTTAAGTGACACACTGTGTTCCCATATGCACTGTTTAGTGTCTTAATACACTTATTCCTGCCGACTTTACTGGGTTATTCACCCTCCCCCCCCCCCCCCCCCCCTTCACCCACCTGATGATTCTTAGTATACCTGATACACAGGCAATGTGGGTGTTTTAGCCTCTATAAACTTGAAGATACACTTCTCCACATCTGTTATAGTCACAGAGGCGTCTATGGCTGCTCACTTCCACTAGTTCACCTACCCACCCAGAATGTTATATAGGAGTGAGCGGCAACATACTTTTTGCTAAATATTTTCTTACTAAGAAATTTTATCACTTATGCTTAAAAATGTGCCAGTACCTGTAATGTCACAATGATATGTCTATTAATGAAAAACCTGTAGTCGCTGTTGTGGCCTTACAAGCCTGTTTGTTTTCTTTCGCATAAATAAATAAAGATTGACCCAAAAAAAAAAAAAACAACAACTTAAAGAAACATGTAACGGTCCTAAAAGTGACTGGTTTAGTGCCTTAAACTGATAAATGAAATGTCTGCAAACAGACCGAGCAAAGATGAGAGATAGGCCTAGGATAACAGAGATACACAGAATCGATAGCCAGGCCAAGATCAGGATAACAGAGCGCAAGAATAGTCAAACAAGTGGAGGTCAGAAAACAGTAAATCCATTAAACAGTATAAACACACACTCAGTAACAAGAACCATGACAGGGCAAGGTAACAAGGACTGCCAGGAAGTATATACCCTATACTGGATTGTGATTGGTTACAGAGGAGCATGAAGTCACATGTTCATATACATCACCAAAAAGCAGCACATAGACTGACATTATAAAAGACCAACGGAAGGATTCCATGTCACTTATGATGTCATAATGAGGCACCAGGAAGGTAGGGATGAGTGAGTGTTCATCAGAACTCAGAAGAGACATAATTTCTGTGATTGCACTGCGTCGTGAGAGACTGGTATCTAGACATTAAGGAGTACCAACTTTTAGACCCTGTTCTGTTGAACATATTTGGTGTTATGTAATGTTTCTTTATAAATATCTATAGGAGATATTTTGAAGATGTAGCTCAGCCTGGAATGCTCAGCTGCTAGACAGTTTAAGCTCCACACAGAAGCTTTCTCAGGCACCATGCTATCCCAGAAATCCTGTTTCTTCTGTATTCTGATGCACACCCACTCATCCCTATCTTCCTGGTGCCTCATTATTACATAATGTAGGGAATGGAACCCTTCCATTAGTCTACTTTTTTAATGTCAATGCTACTTTTTGATTATGTATACACACATGTGACCAGCTCAACATTGAAACTCTATCAGACACTCGCTACATTAGCTCCAGATAGAAACTTTCTCAGATACTAACTACGCCAGCTCAGCGTGAAAACTTTCTTAGACACTACGCTGCCCCCAGTAGATGCACATTCTCAGACGGTGGATGTGATGGGTTAAGAATAGAAACTTTACCAGATATCTGACATCATGAACACAGTATATGTAATATCAAAAAATGGGAAGCATAACTTCAAACCTGGACAACAGTAGCTCGTTGTATAATCATTCTCAAATATTACATAGCACTAGCTGAATATAGAAACGATCTCCAATGTTACAAACACTAGCATACCTCGAATTAACTAGAAACTCCTACAGTCATGCACACTGAAACAATTCTTTTTGGCCATATGAAGGTTTGGCTCGTCTAAATTTCGTTAGCAAAAAAAATTCAGAAAAATGAATCAGACAAACAAACATGGTGCAAGAAATGGGCCAATTTGTGTACTGCAAAATATTCACACAATATGAAAATTAACAAATAGAAGGAAAAAGAGGAGCAGTAAACAAAAATGATATATATATATATATATATATATATATATATATATATATATATTGTAACAATATAATTAATGTTATTCACTTTACCAGTAAATGGTGTGTGTATATATATATATACACACACCATTTACTGGTAAAGTGAATAACATTAATTATATTGTTACAATGACACCTGCCAAGTGAACAGTCAGTTCTTAAATTTATTGAGTTGGAATCAGGAAAAATGGGCAAGTGAAAACATGTGGGTGATATTAAAAAGGGCAAAATAGTGATGGTGTCAGGGACCAGGAACCAGACAGAGACAGAACTAGATGCAAAAAACACCTTTATTAATAAATAACAAATAAATAACCAAAAGCAAAGTCCAGGAATCAAGCAGGGGTCAGTCACCAGAGCGGGTAGTCAGACAAGCCAGGATCAGGAGCACGGAGAGCAGCGGAGTCAGGAACAAGGCCGGAGTCAGGAACCAGGAACAAACAGGAAACACAGGAACAAGGAGACTTCTGGGGAACAGGAAACCACGCAAGGGCAAGGAGGAGGATTTGCTGCTTAAATAGACTGAACTGATTAGCAGCAGGGTTGATTACTACTCTCAGGTGAGTAACCGTGGCAACATGCTGAAGGAGCTGATAGTAATTACAGCTGAAAACTCACTGAAACAGAAAGGGTTGCTGTTTAAAACAGACGAATCGGGCAAAACTTTAACATGTGACCGTGGTGTCCGCAGTATAGGCACAGGCCCTCCCTCCTCCTAAAGGCTCTCTCCTCGACCGAGAGGCGTCAGAAGCCTAACCGCCTTGGCTCCACACCGACAGAGGACTCAGGACCAGGAGGCATGGGAGGTGAGGGAGGTTTTGATACCGGAGAAACTGACGGAAGCGAAGCACAGAGAGATGGACACAGGTTTCTTCAGGAAGGAAGAGATTCTTTATTGGATCACCGATCGGGACTCAGAGGGACTAACGTCACCAAAATACGACAAGTTCTGAGCCCCGGACAATAGTGCAGGCTCCTTATATAGGCACATAACTCCTCCCATATTAAGCTCCACCCGCATATTCTCTTAACCAATCAACACAAATAAGAATTAACTTCCTGTTTGACCGCATGGCCTGTCCAGCACAATGGAGGAGGGGAATACTACATCCTGTATTCTTGCACATGCTCCGTACATTACTGATCGTATCTTGCCTCGTGCAACCAACTGATCGATACGTCAGCATATGCACGTACATATGCCACGTGGTAATCTCGGCCTACTAAATTTATTTTTACCGAGATTCCACCACATTCCCCCCTTTGATGCCTCTTGATATTTCACAATTACTTGAGGCATCACTTAACCTTAGTTTGCATACACCGCAAGTTACCTTGAACCAGACCAGACTTATCTTATGATGTGAATCTTCAACACTCATCTTCCTGCATTGGTTCTCCCTGATCTAGAGCCTCATATTTATAAATTGCCATTATCTGTGCAGCAGCCTTCCTCTCTGCTATATTTTCTATCAGGCTTTGCACAGACCTAACTACTAAGGGTATAAGACACGGCAGGAGTAGACACAACATTAAAATCAGTAGGACTCCACCTACCACTGCCTTAAGCCCTCCAAACCACTCATACCAGCTACCAAACCAACTACTTGGATTGTACCCTTTCCATACCTGAGTAGGCACATGCGCTAGTTTAACCATATGGCTAGTAAGCTCAGCTATTGCTTGCCCTTCGTCATCTATTTGAAGACAGCAATTGCTCAGATTAAACTTCCCACATACACCTCCCTCTACTGCCAAAAGGTAATCCAAGGCTAATCTATTTTGGTAGACTGCTGTCCTCATCCTGGTATTATGCTTCGCTAGAAGATTGAGCGCTTGTGATGTCTCGTTAGTAATGATCTCAACCACCGCCTGTAATCGTATAATACGGTTGAGCATATAAATAGGGGTTCTATAACCAAAGGTACCATCTTCTGCCCACGTGGCTGGCCCATAATAATCTATAATACGCTGGGGAGGCCATTCATTATCTTCCCAGGCGCCTATCTCTATGGGTCCCCTTTTCTTCCTATGATTCACATCATACACTTTAACACCTAAAGTCTCACCTGTTTCAATAGGTAACAAGAAGAAGGATGGTTTGAGCATACCCAACACACATGCCCCTTCCCAGTCCTGTGGCAACTCCGAATAGGCTTTCTTACCACAGATCCAGTACAAATTTGCTGGGGCTCTCCAGGTAGATGTGATGGATAGGTCAAACCACACATCCTTTAAATTGGCGTATCTAGCAAACGGGTTAGATGGTTCTGAGACATTTGAAGCCGACCACCAAGTTGTATTCTTTGTATCATCATCGTAAGCTTTTTGCCCTAGACAAGTTAATTCTCCTACAGAAGTATTATACATCATCCCTTTCCTTGCTATGCAAACATAACCTATGATGGAGGTCTTTAATCTCCACTCAGATTTACCTCTAACACTCATATGATAATCGGCTTGTGTAGATATTAGTTGGTCAACTGCCTCAGAACCGGACATTACCTCCTTTGCTTCCCAAGGCCATTGGTCTCCCATGTTAGTACCTCCACACACATAGCAGTTGGTAACATTAAGACTACCAGCAATACTTTCAGCTAAATCAATGAACAGGTTTTTAGCATTATGGGGGATCTTATTATCTATGCTCATCTCTTCATAAAAGGAATGGTATACTTGATGAGTTTGGGAGGATACCGTATCAGTCTCTATCCCTATAAACAATACTGTCCCAGGATCTAAACCCGTCCCATATATTTGAAACCCAAATAAATTACCATATGTATCTAAGAACTTGTCGGGGTTATTTATAAGTATATGGACTGGATTGCATTCCATAGACTTACAATATGGGCTGGTAGGCAACTTAGTCACAATCATGTCCTTGTCTACTGTCTGTCCCCAAGTTGCCCACCCCACACAAGACCAATATGGGCAAAAGTTATAATCTCTATTTGGGCATCTAGGACTCACATATTTATTTTTACTACTGGGACAAATATATTTATCATTAGACCCATACGTCCTCTCCCATCTAAGATCCCCACATACATTCCACGGCTTTCTACCACTTGATATCGCCTTACATGCATCAAATAGCAGAACACCCGAAGAATGTACGGATTCTAACACTGTCTTGTTAATTAGGGTCCCCTGAGGATCTCCATTCCTGAGAGTCAACCAAATTGTACGAGGTTGATACTCCGGACTGAAGCACTTAGGTTCTCCTACTCCTAAATGGCACACACTATATTCTATATTAAGGTATCTACATCTTGATACATCTCCTTTACACTCGTATTGTGAATGCCAAATTAGGGTTTGGGAAATATGATTACCTGTTCTCGTAGTCTTAATGCATACCTCACAGCTAGGAGTGTCGGTACCTCTACCTTCCTGAATATAAAAACACACATAAATAAACATTATCATAAATACATCTTTCGCCGTCATCCTCAGTCTTCGTCCGTGCGAAGGCACCTCAGCTTCCAGGATGTAAGGGCTGCAGGGAATGGAGTTCTGCTCGTCTTCACAGGAGTCCCTTCGAGACTTTCCTGGCTTATATACTATTTGTCGGTGAGCGGACAGGCTTTATTATGGCCGTCTAAACACTCACTTCACCAAATCTCTGTAACAATAAAATTTGTAATCCACAAAGTTCCTCGTTACTCCGACTGAGTAGTGCGTTTTAACCGGATCTTGCAGGGATTCTCTGGATCTGCTGTAACTTGCCAAGAATCGACTGCTGCTGGTTTAACCCTGGAGTGATGTATCCACGGAGTCACTTCGGCTACTTTTATCGCTGTAGGGGTAGACAAAAGAACAACATAAGGACCTCTCCACTTGGGCCCTAACGGTACATTATTCCACTCTTTAATCCACACTTGATCTCCTGGATGGTAACTATGAACTGGGGGATAAATATTCACAGGTAATCTATCTTGTACCCATTTCTGTACCTCCTCCATAGTCTTACCCAACTCTACAACCTGCTGCCGGGTAATTCCTTCTCCCAACTGACTCAAATCCCCCTTAAGTTACCAAGTACGGGAGGTGGTCGCCCATACATGATTTCAAAAGGAGAGAGGCCCATCCTTCTGGTAGGGGTACTGCGGATTCGCAATAGAGCTATGGGTAAGAGAACGTTGCACTTAAGTTGGGTTTCCTGACACATTTTAGCCAACTGATTCTTAATAGTTCTATTCATTCTCTCTACCTTACCAGAACTCTGGGGTCTATATGCAGTATGAAGCCTCCACTTTATACCAAGCATATGAGTCAGTTGTTGTAGGCACTGATGAACAAAAGCTGGACCATTGTCCGATCCTATAGAACAGGGTAGTCCATATCGGGGTATTATTTCTCGTAGCAGGAATCTCACAACTTCTCCTGCTTTCTCTGTACGAGTAGGACATGCTTCTACCCAGCCTGAATAGGTGCACACAATTACCAGCAGGTAACGATGTCCACCCGATTTAGGCATCACTGTAAAGTCTATTTGTAAATCGGACATGGGGAGTCCCCCCATAAACTGGACTCCTGGTGGCTTTACTGGTCCTTGTCTTGCATTATTTTTAGCACACGTTACACATCTTCGTACAATGGCCTGAGTCAAGTTGGACAATCTTGGTATGTAGAAATGTTTTCTGAGAGATTCTTCTGTGCTGTCTCTCCCAGAATGTGTCCCGTTGTGATAGTTTTGGACAATTTCTACCGCTAGTGATGCTGGAATGACTATTCTTCCATCTTCTAACTGATACCATTTGTTCTCCAAGTACTTTCCAGGTTCAGTCTTTAACCACTCCTCTTCTTGAGCTGTATAAACTGGAGTCCATTGAGACAGTGGAGTTGGTATTAGAGCGGCTATATGCCCCACATATTCCTGTCTTCCCGATTCAGCGGCACGCTTAGCTGTACTGTCTACTGTCTGTCTGAATTCAATAGTCCTCTTTCTTTATACAAAGCTCCGTGGGCATGAGTGGTTAAAAACGCATACTTGGAGTCCGTGTAGATGTTCACTCTTAAACCTTCAGCCAATTGTAACGCTCGTGTCAGTGCTATCAATTCTGCCTTTTGTGCTGATGTTCCTTTCGCCAGTGGCCGAGCTTCTATCACCTTGTCTATTGTTGTTACTGCATATCCTGCATAGCGGATCCCTTCTTTCACATAACTACTGCCGTCGGTGTAATATTGAACATCGGGGTTCTGGATGGGAAAATCACGAAGATCTGGTCTACTTGAGAACACTTCATCCATTACTTCCAAACAATCATGCTGACTTTCAGTAGGTTGTGGTAAAAGGGTAGCTGGATTTAAGGTGTTTACAGTCTCTAAATGCACTCTTGGGTTTTCACACAACATTGCTTGATACTTGGTCATACGGCTATTACTAAACCAATGATTTCCTTTGTAATCCAACAACGTCTATACTGCATGTGGGACTCGTACATAAAGTTCTTGACCCAGAGTGAGTTTATCGGCTTCAGCTACTAGCAGGGCGGCTGCAGCTACGGCTCTTAGACAAGGTGGAAGTCCGCTGGCCACTGCATCCAGTTGCTTAGACATGTAGGCAACAGGTCTTTGCCATGATCCCAAGTACTGTGTCAATACTCCCACAGCCATTCTTCTTTGCTCATGTACATACAGGTAGAATGGTCGTGTGTGATCAGGTAGACCTAATGCTGGGGCACTCATCAAAGCCTTCTTCACATCTTCAAATGCCGTTTGCTGTTCTTGAGTCCATAAGAAGGGGTCGTGCTCTGTACCTTTGATAGCTGCATACAGAGGTTTTGCCAGTATCGCGTAGCTGGGAATCCATATCCTACAGAAGCCTGCTGCCCCCAAGAATTCTCGCACTTGTCTTCTATTCTTGGGTATCGGTATTTGGCACACAGCTTCTTTTCTCTCTGGCCCCATAATTCTTTGACCTTCAGAGATATGGAATCCCAGATATTTGACAGTTGGCAAACACAACTGAGCCTTCTTTCTAGACACCTTGTATCCTGCCTTCCAGAGAATGTGTAGTAGATCGTGCGTTGCTTGCTGACATATTTCCTTTGTAACTGCTGCTATCAACAAGTCATCTACATATTGTAACAATACACACTCTCCTGGGATGGACTCGAAATCCAGTAGATCTTGGCTTAGAGCTGAACCAAATAGGGTAGGTGAATTTTTAAACCCTTGGGGCAGTCTTGTCCAGGTCATTTGGCGTTTTGAGCCCGTTACAGCGTTTTCCCATTGAAAAGCGAAGATACATTGACTTTCTGCAGCAATTCGGAGGCAAAAGAAGGCATCTTTGAGATCTAAGACTGTAAAGTAAGTAGCCCCGCCCGGAATTAAAGCAAGCAGGTTATATGGATTGGGTACAACTGGATGTATACTAACAACCGCATCATTGACTGCTCTCAAGTCCTGCACAGGTCGATACTCATCTGTACCGGGCTTTTGAACAGGCAGCAATGGGGTGTTCCAGGGGGAAGTACAGAATTTTAGGATACCATACCGTATGAACTTATCCAGATAAGATTGGATGTTCTTCTTAGCCTTCTGCGGGATGTGGTATTGTCTTAGGCTCACTGGATAAACCCCAAGTTTTAGTTCGATTTTAATAGGTGGAATATTGCGGGCCAGTCCTGGTGGGTTGTTCTCTGCCCAAACTCCTGGTATGTTAAATAAGGACTCATCACTCCTAGGGTTTTGGCTAGTCAACGCTGTATAAAGTCGCCACTCTTCTTCCTTTGGTACGGATAATGTCATAATACCTGAAGGTCCATTAAACTTTAAGGATGTTCCATTTGGTAGGAACGTAATCTGCGCTTGTAACTTAGATAGCATATCACGTCCCAGCAATTGGACTGGACATTCAGGCATATAAAGGAATTGATGTTTTACTACGTGGCCTCCCAATGTACAGAGTCGACTTTTAAGAACCGGTTTTTCAGCACTTCTTCCAGTTGCTCCTATCACAGTAATAGTCCTTCCAGATGGAGGAGCAACTAGGTTAGTCACCACTGAATGTTCAGCACCAGTGTCGATCATGAACGCACTCCTTTTTCCCCCTATTGATACATCGACCATAGGCTCCGCTCGACCAAGGGGGATGGAGCCCGGTCGGTATCAATAGTCCTCCATGACCGTGTCAGCCAATCCTACAAAGTCCCTACCTTCTCTATCGCGGGACCTTTGCGCTGCTGGGAAATACCTATCTTCCCTAACACTTCCTCTATTCCCATTGCTCCCTCTATTACCATTACTCCCTCCGGGGCCTCCTCTACCTCTCGCTCTGCCTCTAAAGTTTCCGTAACCTGCCCTGGGTTGGTCTCTCTCGTACTGCTCTCTTTGCGGACACTCATTCCTCCAATGCCCTTCTTCCTTGCAATACGCGCATTGACTCCTACTCAAGGGCTCCCTATTCCATCTACTATCGCCTCTATCTGGGCCCCGTCTATCTACGCCTGCGATTGCTACCGCTAACATATCTGCCTTTTTACGCATCTTGCGCTCTTCCTCTTTCTTACTTTCTGTTTCCCTGTTCATATATACTTTATTCGCTACCTCCATTAGTTGGGTGATTGACATACCTGCAAACCCTTCTAACTTTTGTAGCTTGCGCTTAATATCTCCGTAAGCTTGGCTGACAAAGGCGGAGTTCACCATTCGGGAATTATCTGCGTCTTCCAGATTAAAGGGGGTATACAAGCGGTATGCCTCCAATAATCGGTCATAAAAGACACTGGGCGCTTCATCACTTTTCTGAATCACCTCAACTGTCTTCGACATATTAATGGCTTTCTTTCCTCCGGCTTTCATGCCAGCAATTATAGCGTCTCTATAGGCTCTGAGTTGAACCATATCAGCACCGTTTACATTCCAGTCGGGATCGGTGTTAGGATAATGTGTTGCGGCCCATGCTGCTGGGTTGGCTTGATTCAAAGCACGGGCTCTATCCTCTAGCGCTTTAATGGCTGCTTGATTAATTCTTGTCCTTTCCTCATTGTTAAACAAAGTCATTAATAACTGCTGGCAATCAGCCCATGTCGGGTTATGTGTCTGAACTATCGAGGTGAACAGATCAGTCATAGCTTGTGGTTTCTCAGTATACGAGGAATTGTGGGTCTTCCAGTTTAAGAGATCAGTTGTCGTGAATGGGACATATACGAAGACTGGGTCAGCATGTGCCATTTGACCTGCGGCATCGATATAGGCTGACCCGGGATTCAGACGAAGAGGCATCTGGTAATGTTTTAATTGTTGGGTACCGGTCAGTTGTCGGGTTTGTATGGGGCTACGTAGAGGGGCGTCAGTCATGGGTTCCAGTCGGGGAGAAATAGGGCATGAGGATGTGGGAGCTTGGTTTTGGGAAAAGGTAGTAAATAAAACACTTCGGGTCGAGCTAGAAGAAGCTTGACCGGAAGTCTGAAGTGGCGCCAAATCAGGATATTCAGATCTAATGGGGGTTGGCTCTGGTTCCGGAAGGGGAGATTTAGTACGAGAGGGGGTGGATTCTGTACTGGAGGAGGAAGCGGAAGTGGATGAGGGCAATGAGGGGAGGGTTGCAGGACTTCCTGCATTTGCATCACTTCCTCTTAAAGGAAAGTAAGGGGGCGGCAAAGGGATCTCGGACTCAGGGGGCGTGTCCAAAATGGGCCTAACACCAGTCCTAGTGGACAAACAAGTCATAGCCACCATGAGGCGACACTGCTCCTCGTGGCATGTCTGAATCCATTTTGGCGAGTCATTTACGGCCTGTCTCCAACAATCAATATAAGGAAACTGCCCGTAAAGTTCAGGCCTACCTGATACAGCCACGTGTAAGCGCTGTACCAGAGTTGGATCCAAACTGCCACGTGGCGGCCATGCCGCAACCAAAGTAGGCCACTCCCTAGTACACAAAGTGACCAAACGTACAGGAGACATTTTAACCCCAAAATCACAGTTTGTAAATCCCTTTTTAAAATTCTTCACCATACAACCTAAGGGATCCGGAATCGTTGACTGCGACGCGCCCATACTTAACAATGGAACGTCGTCGACAACGAATACTATACACACGTACTATTCAACAGTCACACCCGTTTCCTCTGGCAACAGCACCACGTGGTACGGTTACCAAGTGAAACGTACACAATAACACAATAAACACTCAGGGAATTCCCGTACACACACAGCTGTTACACCAGTCACTATATAATCAATATTATGCCCTTTGGCGAAACTATACAGTCACCCACGCTATAATTCTCTATATACGAATTACCCGTCTATAACACACCCCAGTAACATCGTCTTTTACAAATAGCGGTTACAGTACGGTTAGCATAGGTCAAAGCACAAGTTAAGGTCACAATACAATTATTAGTGGTTATGGTGTTAAACATGCAATGGACGACAATTATTAGTACTTGTATACAGTGTCAGTAAATATACAGGGTTATGGTACCGTGCACTATAATACAGCAACACACTATTAACACTCTCGCTAGACGGCTGAGCTCGAGCTATCTAACAAGATATACACTTTACTAAACAATCTTTAACACATTTACAATTCCCAACTAAACTATTGGCCAGTACCTTGAATGGACTACCTAAAACTATGTACACCCGTTTTGGTTAGCCACACTGCCCAAGCACCACATATAGCGAGCTAGAGGACCGAATTTACACAGGCGCCTCTTAGTCGATTACTATCAAAAGTCTAGTGGGTTCCAAATTTACACGCCTTCCCACTTAGCCAAGATAGGTTGAGAGCTAGCGAACCGAATTTACACAGGCGCCGCTTAGTCTCCCGGTCCCTCCGACCTAGCGAACGTAATATACACCCTAGAACGCTAGTCTAGACAAGGCACCGGTGTCCGGCTAGGGCTATTTACACAGGACCCCGCCTGACTAACCAAATCAAACGGTCTGACTAAAGAGCGTTCGATTGAGCAGTGCGCCTTCGCTCCTTCCCTCCGACAGAGGGGGCAGATTCCATACACAAATAACCCCTTATGGGCCTACCGCACAATCGGTATACCCCTAGTGGGTCTGCCGTCTAAAACAGCAGTTGTCTTACCTCCTCGTTCCTGAACCTGAGTTCACACTCATCGACGGGGACACCCCAGCACTTCTTACGTAGAGGCCGATGATCTCCTGGACAACAGACCAGTGGCGCCGAGACGAAGGGAGGTCCACGCAGAAGTTCAGGGGTGCAGCCGTAGAGAACGTGGGCAAAGATAGACCGTCTCACGCCTCTGCCTCTCAGCTACCGTTGAACGATGAGTTTCCCGGCCAATGCACCAAATGATACCGGAGAAACTGACGGAAGCGAAGCACAGAGAGATGGACACAGGTTTCTTCAGGAAGGAAGAGATTCTTTATTGGATCACCGATCGGGACTCAGAGGGACTAACGTCACCAAAATACGACAAGTTCTGAGCCCCGGACAATAGTGCAGGCTCCTTATATAGGCACATAACTCCTCCCATATTAAGCTCCACCCGCATATTCTCTTAACCAATCAACACAAATAAGAATTAACTTCCTGTTTGACCGCATGGCCTGTCCAGCACAATGGAGGAGGGGAATACTACATCCTGTATTCTTGCAAATACTCCGTACATTACTGATCGTATCTTGCCTCGTGCAACCAACTGATCGATACGTCAGCATATGCACGTACATATGCCACGTGGTAATCTCGGCCTACTAAATTTATTTTTACCGAGATTCCACCACAGTTTGGGTGGGCAAGAAAAGCTTGGTGCCAAATATACAGGAGGCCTCCACAGGCGCTCCCTGGATGAGGATCTCTCTCGGAGTCTGATGTCAATGAGGGTGACAAATGATATCAATTCCTCGAGATCTTTAGGTAATTCTCTGGCTGCAATCTCATTTTTAATCACATTGGAGAGCCCCTGTGCAAAGGCAGCCACGAGAGTCTCGTTGTTCCAGCCACCCTCTGCTGCCATGCAGCATTTCAAGGTATCCTTTAACCTGATTTATAAATTCTTTGCACTGAGCTGGGTTGCCCACAAAATACTGAGGGAGCGGGACAGACCCAGTCATTCCTCTAGCCGCAACAGGTTTGGTAGCTACAACCAGTGCTAGAACAGGAAGTGAGGCAGAGGCGGCCGCAATCACAGGCTGGCCGGGTGCTGGATCCAGATGGGCATACTGGTCCAAATGGTGGTTCTGCTGGTCCCACCGGGTAAATAGGTTAGGTATAGGTGTATTGCCTGTACCATCTGTATTCATGGCCCTTGCGTAATGTCAGGGACCAGGAACCAGACAGAGACAGAACTAGATGCAAAAACACCTTTATTAATAAATAACAAATAAATAACCAAAAGCAAAGTCCAGGAATCAAGCAGGGGTCAGTCACCAGAGCGGGTAGTCAGACGAGCCAGGATCAGGAGCACGGAGAGCAGCGGAGTCAGAAACAAAGCCGGAGTCAGGAACCAGGAACAAACAGGAAACACAGGAACAAGGAGACTTCTGGGTAACAGGAAACCACGCAAGGGCAAGGAGGTTCTGGGATTTGCTGCGTAAATAGGCTGAACTGATTAGCAGCAGGGTTGATTACTACTCTCAGGTGAGTTACCGTGGCAACATGCTGAAGGAGCTGATAGTAATTACAGCTGAAAACTCACTGAAACAGAAAGGGTTGCTGTTTAAAACAGACGAATCGGGCAAAACTTTAACATGTGACCGTGGTGTCCGCAGTATAGGCACAGGGCCTCCCTCCTCCTAAAGGCTCTCTCCTCGACCGAGAGGCGTCAGAAGCCTAACCGCCTTGGCTCCACACCGACAGAGGACTCAGGACCAGGAGGCATGGGAGGTGAGGGAGGTGAGGGAGGTTTGGGTGGGCAAGAAAAGCTTGGTGCCAAATATACAGGAGGCCTCCACAGGCGCTCCCTGGATGAGGATCTCTCTCGGAGTCTGATGTCAATGAGGGTGACAAATGATATCAGTTCCTCGAGATCTTTAGGTAATTCTCTGGCTGCAATCTCATTTTTAATCACATCGGAGAGCCCCTGTGCAAAGGCAGCCACGAGAGTCTCGTTGTTCCAGCCACCCTCTGCTGCCATGGTACGGGATTCACTGGCATAGTCGACAATAGTTTTTGTGCCCTGAACATTAGACATGAGTAGTTTGGCAGTATGGGTGGAGCGAGCTGGAATATCAAAAACCCTTTTAAAGGACGCAACAAATTTAGGGTAATTGTAAATGATAGGCCTCTCTGCCTCCCAGAGAGGTTTTGCCCAAGCTAGGGCTTTTTCAGACAGCAAACAAATCATGAAGTGGACTTTGCCGCTCTCTGTAGGAAATGCCTGGGGCAGCATTTCAAGGTATCCTTTAACCTGATTTATAAATTCTTTGCACTGAGCTGGGTTGCCCACAAAATACTGAGGGAGCGGGACAGACCCAGTCATTCCTCTAGCCGCAACAGGTTTGGTGGCTACAACCAGTGCTAGAACAGGAAGTGAGGCAGAGGCGGCCGCAATCGCAGACTGGCCGGGTGCTGGATCCAGATGGGCATACTGGTCCAAATGGTGGTTCTGCTGGTCCCACCGGGTAAATAGGTTAGGTATAGGTGTATTGCCTGTACCATCTGTATTCATGGCCCTTGCGTAATGTCAGGGACCAGGAACCAGACAGAGACAGAACTAGATGCAAAAACACCTTTATTAATAAATAACAAATAAATAACCAAAAGCAAAGTCCAGGAATCAAGCAGGGGTCAGTCACCAGAGCGGGTAGTCAGACGAGCCAGGATCAGGAGCACGGAGAGCAGCGGAGTCAGAAACAAAGCCGGAGTCAGGAACCAGGAACCAGGAACAAACAGGAAACACAGGAACAAGGAGACTTCTGGGGAACAGGAAACCACGCAAGGGCAAGGAGGTTCTGGGATTTGCTGCGTAAATAGGCTGAACTGATTAGCAGCAGGGTTGATTACTACTCTCAGGTGAGTAACCGTGGCAACATGCTGAAGGAGCTGATAGTAATTACAGCTGAAAACTCAGTCACTGAAACAGAAAGGGTTGCTGTTTAAAACAGCAAAGAAACCCTGACAGATGGTCACACAACTGGGTCAGAGCATCTCCAAAATGGCAAGTCTTGTGGGGTGTTCCAGGTATGCAGTGGTTAGTACCTTCTAAAAGTAGTGCAAGGAAGGACAACCAGTGAACTGGCATCAGGATCATGTGCGCCCAAAGCTCATTGCACGTGGGGAGAGTAGGTTAGCCTGTCTGGCCTGATTACACTTCGGTGTACACCATGCAGATTTAAAGCATGGAATAATATTTTTTTAACTAGCACTTTATCTTCACCTTTCTTTTTCAATACCTCTGACTATCTAGCAAGATTTACAGGGAGTGAGGCTTTATCTTTTTACTATGCTGCTTTATCTTTTAAGCTAGTCTTGTACAAATGCTGATTAGAGACTTTGCTACAAGTTTACATTACTTGATAGAAGCCTTCGATAGTTGTCTTATCAGCTAAGCCTCATATTTTGCAAACAAACTGGAGTGAATACTCCTCAAAATGATTAAAGGACCACTATCGTGCCAGGAAAACATACTCGTTTTCCTGGCACTATAGTGCCCTGAGGGTGCCCCCACCCTCAGGGACCCCCTCCCGCCGGGCTCTGGGATGAGGAAAGGGTTAAAACTTACCTTTATTCCAGCGCTGGGCGGGGAGCTCTCCTCCTCCTCTCTGCCTCCGATCCTCCCTTTTGGCTGAATGCGCATGCGCGGCAAGAGCTGCGCGCGTATTCAGCCGGTCTCATAGGAAAGCATTTACAATGCTTTCCTATGGACGCTTGAGTGCTCTCACTGTGATTTTCACAGTGAGAATCACGCAAGCGCCTCTAGCGGCTGTCAGTGAGACAGCCACTAGAGAATTTGGAGGCTGGATTAACCCTATTATAAACATAGCAGTTTCTCTGAAACTGCTATGTTTATAAAAAAAAAAGGGTTAATCCTAGAGGGACCTGGCACCCAGACCACTTCATTAAGCTGAAGTGGTCTGGGTGCCTAGAGTGGTCCTTTAAATCATCTTCCCTACCTAGCTATCATTTTAACCCTCTAGATACCCTTTTAGTTTGGCCATTAGTATTAAAGCCTTTATTATAGGGATTACTAGAAGTTGATTTTAGTCAGAGGAAAAGCTACTTAGCCTTAGAAATTATCCTGACCTATTTATTTTTTCTTACAATACTTTGGGTTCTAAGACATACCTTGCAATCTTTTAATAGCTTCTCTAATTACCATCCAGATTATATCCACATGTCCAAGCAGTTCTATTCGTTCTGTTTTTAGTGTGGATATTCTACTTTTCTGTTTTTCAAATTAAAATATTGCAAGCTTTATTGTAACTCCTGCTGTAACTTCATTGTTTTCTGTGTACAATGTGCGCTTTTATGCAGGTGAACCTCGATAAATACTAAATTGAAAAATATTTTAGGTGATGGTTACCTGCCGGCCCTTATTTACTAGCTTGAAAACATCCAGCAAATCACGTCTTTGCTGTGTGTACTCATTCAACAAAATAGATCAAAGTATCTTATTTTTTACTTAGTTGTGAAGAAATTTGGTCCTCGAGGTTGAATTCTGCAAATCACAGTCTCTTAGTTTTTTTTAAGCTTGATGCTTTTCCGTATACATGTCCAGGAAACAGGACATATCTTCTGAAATTAACACATGCTGCTATGCCTGGAGCAATATAGCTCCAAGCTGAATCATATAATAGTTGTAGGTTTATTGTGCATTGTCAATACACAGTCTACAATGCCAGGTTTGATGGCAATTGTCAAAAATAAGGTTACCAGTTAAAATTTTTATATATTTTTATAAAAAAAATATGATATATAAAAATCAACTGTTCAGCACACAGAAGGTTCACACAGACTGATTTCAATAATCTTTTACCCAACGGGAATTAAGAGGAAAAGTCATCTTATGTGAGTCAAAAGCAAACATTTCATAAAAATAATAATGCTAATCCCCACAAGGGATTTTCACAGCAATTGAAATTTTAAATCACTAGGAGGGCAGGGAATAAGTCAACAAACTGAGCGATAGAGGCTAAAACATCGAGAGGTTTCTGAATGCCAGCTCTACGACCGAGACAAACATTTCTGAAAATTCAAATATTGGTTGTTGTGTTTTTTTTTTTAGAATGTTACAGTTTCAAGTGAGATAGAAACGCATGACTGTACATAATTACAATTATCATGGCTGATCGAATGTTATGAATTAGAATTTGAGAGCAATGGGATTTCTACTGAATTTAAAATAAAATAAAATAAAAAAATGGGAGCTCTCGTTTGTAATGACATGGTCAAATGGGTACATTTGCAGCCCAAATGGTTTCTTAATTTCATGCAATTTAACTTTAGTATTCTACGAAGCTTACTCCCTGTAAAGTGTAGTCTTAATTAGAGTGGAGGGAAAAATAACACGCATCTCTCTTTGTTCCTAATGCTCTGCTTCTGCTGCAAAGCTTCACTAACCAAATTCTTCGTTTACTAATTACAAGTAAAATGATTCTTGTTTCAAGCAGGGTTTGAAAAGACATGAATAAGAAAAGCGCATTGTAGAAAGGTGTCTGGCTCATTAATAAAAGCTCATACAATGATGATGTGCTAGGCTGTGATTTTTAGTTTAGCAATGCGATGTTTGAAACAGTGAAAGCTGGGATATCAAGAGACCTTTTTGCAAGTACGTTGAAAGGGCTTTGGCTTTCTGCTTACTTTTTCTCCATAGACAGTGGTCTTTGTTTTATAGGGACTTTTAGAAAAAAAAAATCCTTTTTTTTTTTTTGTTAAGAATCAAAACTAGACATATTAGCATACAGATGTCTTGAAAAAGGATGTGTTTTGCTTTTGTGTTATAAAGATTTTTTCGAAGACATGATCTATCTTTGGACTTAAACTAGCAGATACTACACTGTTGAGGGAGCTTTTGAAAGTTCCATCAATTCTTATTCAACCTTATTGAGACATCTGGGTGTCTGTAGAAAATTGTAAATATGATCACATTTGTTGGTGATCATTGCTCTTCTCTTGACCCAGTAACCACCACTTTGATGTGTGTACCAAAGACTTGAATGCATTGAGAATAAGCTTAAAATCCATTCAGCAGAAACTGATTGTACATTTCAAATTTGCATTGGATGCCAAGGTGTGCCAGTAGATCTTTTCATTGATGTAAAATCTAAAAACAAATATAAAAAAATATAAATAAAACCCAAGTTATTTTTCTAATTAAAGCATGAATAATAGGTAACTTTTAGTTCTCTATTAGAATGTGAAATTACCTCCAAAGATATCATGTAATCATGCAAGACATATCATGCAAATGAATAACCTTTAACATTACAGTTTATTAAAAGTTTTATTTATTTTTTTTATTATTTTTTTTTTAATTTCAGACAGTACCTGCCGATAATTTTCTGCTGCCGTTCATGTAGTTCGGACCATGGTACTTAAGTCATCATTAATATTTTCCGTTATCAAAAACAAAAACATAAAGACAATACAATACAAACACATAGATGGTGACAAAGGTCCTCAGTAATGTTCCCATAGTAATAATTAGAGTAACTAGCTGATTATCTTAACATTTATTCTTACTTTTCTTTTTTTTTTTTCCTAATTTCTTTATCAAATTAGAATACGCACAACTTATTTAGCCATTTATCTATATCCATCTTTTTTTTTTTTTCAGGTTTATATTTAAGCCTCCTTCCATTTTTAGCTGAAAGGTTAACTGATTTTTTATGGTCTCCCAATTTGGTATACTATTAGTTCTCCATCTTCTAGCTATAGAAATCTTTGCCGCTATTAGCGCATGAGTAAGAAAGTATTGAAAATCCATATTATATTGGCTAAGATTTAAATGTAGTATGAATAATTCTGGAGACAAGGGTATTTTAGTACCGATTATTTCTTGGATTTTACCTATAAACATTTTCCAAAATTCTATTATCAGGGGACAGCTCCACCAGATATGTAACATGTCTCCCGTCGCTCTATCACACCTCCAGCAAGTAGCTGATATGTTATGATCCATTTTATTCATGCGACTAGGGACCAGATAAAGTCTATTTATAATCTTAAAATGTAACTCAACTAAATTTAAGCATTTCATGTGTTTAGCCACAGACACCCAAGCTTTTTTCCAATCGCTTTTTTCCAATTTTTTCTTTATTTTCAAGTCTTTCTCCCATTTCTCAATGGCCGGAAAAATAAGATCTTCTTCCCCGAGTCTTCGTATCAAATTACACTTTTTAATAGATTTTTCGTGTCATTCGCTTTCAACAAATGACATAATTTACATTTAACTTCTGAATGTTCTTTATCTAGTGCTTTGCTTAAGTAGCTATTAATCCTTATGAAGTTATATTTTTCTTTTTCTGGAAGAGCGAATTCTGTACTTAATTATTCAAATGATTTAAGATTTGATCCTATCATTAGGTCTTCTATATTTTGAATGCCTGCTTTGGCCCAATTTTTTAAATTTAGATCTTCTATATTGTTTTCCAAAATTAGAATTGGTAAAATGTTAATGATACAATTATTAAGACCCATATTTTTTCTTATTTTGTTCCATGCTTCTCCAATATTTTGTAACACTATACTTTCAGAACATGGTTGGCAGTTATCTTTCTTTTTTTGCGTCAACCAAAAAAGGATAGACAGATCTATATTATTTGACATTTTTTTTCTATTGCATACCATCTCTCATGTTTAGCCTCTGTATGTTGTGAAATAATACAATGAGAGAGAGTACTCGCTTGATAGTATTGTTGGATCAGCGCAAGTCCTACGCCTCCATTTGCTTGTTTAATCGCCAAGAATTTTCTTGCCAGCCTAGGTTTCTTTGATTGCCATATAAATTTAGAGAAGGATTGTTGGATAAGTGATAGCCAACTATCGGGTACCTTCAAAGGAAGCATTCTAAATAGGTATAACCACTTTGGTAGAATATAGGATTTAATTATATTTATGCGGCCCCACCAGGAGAATTCCAGATTTCTCCAATCTTTTAATAGCTTGTTCATTTTTAGAAGTAATGGGAGGAAATTGATCTCAACAATTTTCCTTGGATCTGTACAGATGTTAATTCCCAAATAATTAAATGATTTTTCAATCCAAATAAAATCAAACCTCTTTTTTATCTTTTTTTTCTTCCATATTTACATTACTCGCCAGAATAGTTGATTTATCTGTATTTAATCTATAACCAGAAACCTGTGAAAACTTTTCTATAATTGTCATGAGCTGTGTTATTGATTGTAACGGATTTTCTAAAGTTATAATCACATCATCTGCGTAGAGGTTTATTTTTATGTTTTCTTTCTTGTGGTCAAAACCAAAGATGTTTTCTTCTTGTCTAATGGCAGATGCCAGAGGTTCTAATGAAATTATATAGAGTAAGGGGGATAACGGACACCCCTGTCGTGTTCCGTTAGATAATGGGAACCACTCTGAGCTAAAGCCATTCCCCTTTATTCTTGCTGTTGGGCCAGTGTATAGGGCAAAAATATTCTCAAGAAGTCTTCCCTCCAATCCAAATACCGTAAGTGTTTGTCTCATGAACTCCCAGTTGACCCTGTCGAATGCTTTCTCAGCATCCAAGGACAGGGTCAACATGGGAGTTCCAGTGGTCCAAGCGAAATCCAATATGTCAATCAATCTTCTGATGTTATGGGTTGAAGACCTCCCCGGAACAAACCCGACTTGGTCTCTGTTTATCATTTCTGATATAATTTTTTTTAAGCGTTCTGCTATCATAGCAGAGTATATTTTAATGTCGGTATTCAACAGTGAGATTGGACGATAATTCTTTATCTTCTCTGCATCCTTTTCTTGTTTAAGGATAGGCACTATATTTGCTTGTAACAGTTCTGCCGGTATGCTATTAGGTGTAACAAAGGAATTGAAAACTTCAATTAGGTCCGTTTTAATATTATTTCCTAATAATTTGTAAAAAAGGTTATCAAATCCATCTGGACCAGAGGATTTATTCTTTTTTAATTTGTTGATACAGAAAATCAGTTCTTCTTCTTTAAAAGTTTTATTAAGCTCCTGCAGTTGCATTTGTGAGATTTTTGGACTCTTTATATTCTCGAGAAATGCACTAATGTTCGCCGTTTCGATAGGATCTTTAATATTATATAGATCTTGATAGTAATTTTTGAAGGCTTCTGCTATTTTTTCAGGTCTCAAGAGAGTCTCTCCATTATGAATAATTTTGGTAATGATTCTTTTCGATTTTTCTTTTTTTATTCTGTTCGTCATTAGTTTTTCTGCTCTATTTCCGGTGTAGTACCATTTCTGTTTTAAGTAAAGCAACGCATTATTAGCCTTTGTCATAAGATGTTCATTAATTAATTTTTCAGTGTCTATAATTTCGTTAGTAATACTCCGAGATGGTTTATTTTTATTTTGTTCAAGTAAATTGTCTAGTTTTATGTACAATTCAGCTAAATTTGCCTTTTTTTAATTTAGTTTATTATCTTTTGCTGCTAAACTTATGAAAAGGCCCCTTATTACTGATTTATAAGCGCACCAAGTCATTGCTGGAGAGACATCTTTATTTCTGTTTTCTTTGAAAAAATGGTCTGTTGTGTCTTTAATTTGTTTGAGATTATCTTCATTTTTAAGTAACCAGTCTTTCATTTTCCAGTCAGCTCTTGTTCTTTGATGTTGTTCTTTTATATCTAGGATGACCGGATTATGGTCTGACCATGTGATGGCTATTATGAAAACCTTTTTAATTTGGCTCGCTAAATTTCTATCCCCCAAGAAGAGATCAATTCTAGAATATGAGCAGAAAGCTTTTGAGAAACAGGAAAAATCCTTTTCCTTCGTATGAAATATCCTCCAATAATCTAAAAGTTGAGCTTGTTTAATTAATTCTGAGAATTTTTTAGCAGTCACCTTCAGGTTTCCATAGTTACTAGTTTTTGTTTTAGAACTTCGGTCTATCTCAATATCGGATACGCAGTTAAAATCTCCCATAACAATAACTCGGCCCATTTTCACACGTTCAGTTTTATTAAGCACTTTTTTAATAAATGCAATTTGTGATTGGTTTGGTGCGTATATATTAACTTACGTATATTTTTGATTATTAATTTCTGCTACTAATATAATGTATCTGCCTTCCAAATCAATTTCTTGGTGTATAATTTTTAATGAAATATTCCTAGAAAATAAAAAGGCTACTCCTCTTTTATTTTTTTGGCTCATAGAGGCACTAATTATAGTAGGAAAAAATTTAGATTTAAGATTGTTTTTATCTTGCGTTCTCCAGTGGGTTTCCTGTAGGGCTGCAATCTGGATTTGTTCTTTTTTGAGAAACTCAAGGATTGTATATCTTTTAAATTGTGAGTTTATCCCCTGTGCGTTAATCGTCGCTAGTCTCATATTATTTTATGTATCCTATTTCTTTTCCTTCGAGGACTGATAGGTTCACCATCTGTACTAACAAACATATAAAACACAACATAAAACGTACAATGTCTGCCTTTTACTAGGCGAAAAACTATGTATCTATTCCCTCCCTTGTATTCCTCCCTACCTGGGCCACCCATAGCCTTCGGGGGGAAGCCCTGCCAAAAACACAGGGAGAGAAAACAACAACCCAAAAACGACACCGACTCTCTAATCAGTGACGTCGAAAATGTCCCCATACTCTAAGCTCGCAGGAAGGTAAAGTGTCGAGATCTGCGAGCTAGAGTTTCTCCTTGGCCGGACGGGTATAATGGTTAAAATTATACCAGAAGGGGAGAAAAAAAAAAAAAAAAAAAAATTATTCCCATTTCATATATTTTTTTTTTATTTTACCAAAATAACTCTTTCGTTAAATTAAAGTTTTAGTGTATCTTTGATTCCCAAATATTACAATTAATTACATTTATTTTATATCAAAATATTTCTATAAAGTTACTTCTAATATTTATTCCCATTTCATTAGTTTTTTTTGTTTAGTCTACATAGCCATTTAATTGAACCAAACAAATTTTTTTAGTGTATTTAGTGTATTTTTTTTTTTAGTGTATCTTTAAGTCCAGGGTATTACATTTATTTTGTGTCATAATCTTTCTATCAAATTACCTCTAATATATAGTGTATTTACTTATTATTATTGTGGTTAGTATAAACTCTCCTGTTCTTTTGTCTATTTTAGTTTTTTTTTCCTTTCTTTCCCCCTTTTTTCTTAATTTTCAGGAGAGATTTAGCTTAATAGTGTGGGACCACCCTTTACCTTTCTATGGCCTCTAGTGTAACTTTAATCCTAATTTATTTGTTTTATGTTGTGTTTTATATGTGAAAAAAAAGAAAAAAAAAAAAAAGATTACCTCGTGCTATAACTTATTTTACGTTCCCTTCTAGTAGCCATTGTTCTAATTTCTGCGGTTTATCAAAGGTCAGTCTTTGGTTATTATGTGTTAGGTTTATGCGTGTTGGAAATCCCCAAGCGTATTTGATTGCATTTTTTCTAAGGACCTCTGTCTGATTGGTAAAAAATTTCCTTTGAAATCTGGTCTGGTATGAGAGATCTTGAAAAATCTTAATTTGATGGAAGATTGACCCCTTCAGGTCTTTTGTTGTCATTGCCTTCATAATTTGCGTCTTAAAACGGAATGTTTGTAGGCAAATGATTGTGTCTCTCGGGGCTTGTTCTGGTACGTTACCAGGTTTATAAATTCTATGACATCTTTCGATGCCGCTTGTACCGTTACCTGAGTTAACCCCCAGAAACAAAAAAAACTCTACACAATAGTCTTCTAAATTTGCATTTACAACAGTCTCCGGGATCCCCCTAATTCGGAGGTTTTGTCTTCTAGATCTATCTTCTAAATCCATAATCTTCTTTTTCAGGGTCTCTAGGGTTTCATCCAATTTATTTATATTATCCGTATTGTTTTTTTGTTGTATATTTATTTGATCCGTCTTCTCTTCTAACAATACCACTCTTCTTCCTATATTTAGAATCTCATTTTTTATTTCTCTAGACTGCAGGTTTATTTCTTCTTTTATTTTTTCTAATTGGATCTCCAGGCATTTGGATAGATAACCGGCTGTGATAGATACATTTTCTTCCCATGAGCTATCTGACAAAGTTTTGTCTATCTCAGTCTCTTTGGGGTCCAATATAGGTATTGATTCTTCTTGTATAGATTTAGTACTACTCCCCTTGTTTAATTGGGGAGAGAAAAAACCTGAGGTCCTCCTTTCTATGGCTGGCTCTTGTTTTTTAGCAGCTCTTTTTAAATTCTGTTTACCCTCTGAGTTTTTTTTTGAGGCCATTTACTCCTCCTCTCTTCCCTTCTCTTTCTATTCGCGTTCTATTTCCTTCTCTGTTTTTTTTTTTTTTTTTTTTCTTTTATATATTTTTTTTTTTATGTTCCTATATTTTTTTCTCAGTAAGGTTTCCTTTAAATCTTGGTAAATGATTAAAGGATGATAAGGATATCAATTACTGCGATAGTAATGCGATAATAATAAGTAGTAATACGTAGTAGGGTATTAAACCTGAATATGGACCTTAATGTAGGCTTAGTGACTGAGTAACTGGGTGATATATAAGCTCTGTTAGCTAATGCATGGATATAGCGTAAATGTAGCATAGATGTATAGCAAACCAGCCGGTATACTTATCCACTTCTCCGTTTAAGCGTCCTGGGGGGTCACTCCCATCACTCTTTTCCAGCAGTCACTGGACGGAATTAGTTTTCCACTTAGCAAAATAAACGTTTGAGACCTGTCTTCTCTCACGACCGCTCAGCAACCGCTCAGCAACACCGCATCGACCAGTACCGCCAACCGCAGCGGAAAGCAAATCGGGCGTCTTCCCTCACAACGCCCCGCTCTGCTCAGTATCTCCCATCTTCCGGCCAAGGAAAAAACCCGCGAGACGCGGCGTGCCTTCGTGCGCCGTCCCACGTCCTACGTCATCCTGACCCAGTTTATTAAAAGTTTTAGAATATATATTACATTTATGACATTTTAAATGACCATGGAATGATTTAAAAAAAACATTGAAAATAAGCAAATAGCAACATTTAAAACAAAAGTAACGTTTTAAAATAATGTGGGATAAGTTACATATTACCTTTACCCACACCCTTCGTATTGGGTTTCACAACAGACTGGCCTTATATCTTGATTTACTATCTTTCCCATTTTATTCAAAATAATACACATTAACCCGTTAAGGACACATGACATGTGTGACATGTCATGATTCCCTTTTATTCCAGAAGTTTGGTCCTTAAGGGGTTAAAGTTCCACTAGTTATAGGGTCAGTCAAAACACAACAACAGCTACAGATTGTTGTATATGATATGCTGTACCCTGAACCCACTCTCCTTGGTAAAAAAAGGATCACAATTAGATCGCTGAAGCTATAAGCCACCTCAGCTCTGATACAGTAAAACGTTTTATTTAAAGGGACACTCCACTGACAAAATACAAAATAAATAAAATCTACTCTTCATCAGATAACACCCAATGAAAACGTGCACACATTTAACCCCTTAAGGACCAAACTTCTGGAATAAAAGGGAACTATGACATGTCACCCATGTCATGTGTTCTTAAGGGGTTAATAATACATTTTTTCCATTGGGGGTTTATCGAAAAACTGTTTGTAAAAGCTGTAGTTCTGTCTGCTGCCTTTGCAAGCCCTTCAATTATTTCCCTGCCCAGACTCTCTGTAACTGTCCAATCACAGACTTCCCAATGTAGCTCAATGAGAAGTCTTTGCAAGGCACGTGCTCTTGAGTTCAGCTCCACTGAGCTAAACAAACCAGGAAGTAAAAGGACAGCTTGTCTGATGGACTGCCTGGGGGTGTTACCAGATTAATTTAGAAAAGTGTATGTTTCTATTGAAATCTGCACTTTCTTCAAAATGATAAAAAAAAAGAGGACGCACACTTTATACATAAAGCTTTTCAGCAAGCTAAAGTGTTTTAGGGGTCTGGAATGACTCTTTAACTTCCTTTCCTGTCTACATTTTTTGGAGCCAAGCTAGAGCAGTGCACTAGGTTCAACAAATCACTGCACATAGCCCAAAACTGTGAACTGGCTTTTTGTTAACTGGCATCAGCCTGATATGGCTGCTAAACTATTCATCCCATAAAATACTGATGGACAGGAGTTTATGGCAACAGACCAGATTGACAGGCTTCTAATTGGGGGATTTTTCCTAGTGAGGGTGCGGTCGGGTGCTGCTACAGGCAGTGGCGTACACATGACCTATGGGGCCCCGGTGCGAAAATTGATCCGTGGGCCCCCCCCCCTGCTCGCTTACTCTGCGCGGGCCGGGGCCACAACACATGGCGGCGGGCACCTGGTCGCAGGGGTTGCAGGGCTGCGACCCCTGCGACCGCGGTATGTACACCAGTGCATGCAGATGCACACACACTTAAAGGACCACTACAGACACCCAGATCACATCAGCTCAATTAAGTGGTCTGGGTGTCAGGTCCCTCTAGTTTTAACCCTGCAGCTGAAAGCATAGCAGTTTCAGAGAAACTGCTATGTTTCACTGAGGGTTAATCCAGCCTCTAGTGGCTGTCTCACTGACAGCCGCTAGAGGAGCTTCCGCGATTCTCAGACACTGAACGTCCATAGAAAAGCATTGAGTAATGCTTTCCTATGGGTGGTTTGAATGCGCGCATGGCTCTTGCTGTGCATGCGCATTCGGAGTTGAGAGGCGGAGGGATCTCCAGCGCCAAGGGAGTCCGCCGCTGGAGAAAGGTAAGTGCTGAAGACACGCACATACACACTCTCACGAACAGACGCATACACACTAGCTAACACACGCATACACACTAGCTAACAGACACACACATTTACTGACAGAGACACACTCAGTGACAGACATACATACACACTCACTTACAAAACATACACTCACTAACAGACATCAAACAGACTCACTAATACAAACACACTCAGTAACAGACACACACAGTAACACACTCACTGACACTCACTAGCAGACACACTAAACAGACACACTCACTGACACTCACACTAACACACAGTAACACTCACAGTAAAACACACACTAACACTCACAGTAACACTAACACTCACAGTAACACACACACTAACACTCACAGTAACACTAACACACTAACACACACACTAACACTCACAGTGACACACACACTAACACTCACAGTAACACTAACACTCACAGTAAAACACACACTCACAGTAACACTAACACACACGCTAACACTCACAGTAACACACACACTAACACACACACTAACACTCACAGTAACACTCACAATAACACTAACACACTGTGAGTGTTAGTGTGTGTTTTAGTGTTACTGTGAGTGTTAGTGTGTGTGTTAGTGTTACTGTGAGTGTTGGTGTGTAACACTAACACACACCAACACTCACAGTAAAACACACAGTAACACTAACACACACACTAACACTCACAGTAACACTAACACACACACTAACACTCACAGTAACACTAACACACACACTAACACTCACAGTAACACTAACACACACTAACACTCACAGTAACACTAACACACACTAACACACACAGTAACACTCACAGTAACACTAACACACAGTAAAACACACGCTAACACTCACAGTAACACACACTAACACTAACACACACTAACACTCACAGTAACACACACACTAACACTCACAGTAACACTAACACACTGAGTGTTAGTGTGTGTGTGTGTTAGTGTTACTGTGTGTGTTAGTGTGTGTGTTAGTGTTATTGTGAGTGTTAGTGTTACACACACACTAACACACACAGTAACACTAACACACACTAACACTCACAGTAACACTAACACACACACTAACACACACACTAACATACCCACTAACACACACACACACACTAACACATTTTTTTTAAAATTTAATCCCCCCAGCCTCCTTACCTTTTGGAGTGCTGAGGGGATTCCCTGGGGTCCAGTGGTGCTGCTGGGCTCCTGGGGGGCCGGTCACCCGGCGGGCAGGCAGGCAAGCAGGCGGGCGCGCGAGGGAGCACTCTCCCCTGAGTGCTTCCTCTTCAGCTCCCTCGCGCGCCGCGTACTGATACTGGCGCCGGAAGATGACGTCATCTCCCGGCTCCGGTATCATTGCGGTGCGCGAGGGAGCTGAAGAGGAAGCACTCAGGGGAGAGTGCTCCCTCGCGCGCCCGCAGGACCGGCCAGCCGGGTGACAGCAGGGCCAGCCTCGGGGGGCCCGGAGGTGGCCGGCTCCTGGGCCCCCCAGGAGAAGAGGCTGGCCAAGTGGCATACATACCGGGTCGCAGGGGCGGCCGGGCCCCCTGGTGGGCCGGGCCCGGTCGCAGCCGCGACCCCTGCGACCCTGGTATGTACGCCACTGGCTACAGGAATTTTGAAGGCAATTTTCCATGATTTATAATATTATGTTTGTATATTCCTATATTTAACACACGTGCTTGTGATGACTGAAAACTAAAATTAAAATTAACTGTAGAAATCCAGAGCTCTGTATTCTGCAGATGGATTTGAGGTCCTAATCAATCATTGTTATAATCTCTGTCCTTAGCGCCTGGCAGTCAGCATAGAGAAAGCATACAAAGAAGAGGAGAAATGTAACATTGTTTCTATTTCTCCTCTTCATTTGCAATGTTTGTCTTGGCTTTACCGTGTCTGAACTGGATTATGATGTAATTTACTATACCTTTAATATAAATTATAATTAAAAACAAACAAACAAACAACAGCATCACATTAAAAATGGTTGCATGTTATAGACGATTGTATGTGTTTTGTTCGATTGTGCAAATTTACAACATTACAAGATTATAAATGGGTGGAATTTAACACCACAAAAATTACATAAGATGTACCCCCAGGATAAATGTTTCTGTTGGAGATGTGTTTATTTTTTTTTTTTTTAAATGCAAGCTATTGTGTCACCAGATATGAGTGGTGGCACTGGGACCACCTTAAAAATATTGGATATCGCTAAAAATCATGATCACTATATACTTTCTCTACAAACCTCTAAAACGAACCAAACTACTCATCCATCCGCTATACCACTTTATCCCACCTAGAACTAGTGCCCAGTTAAAATACTTGACTCTTACTTACCCACACTCAGTCATGCCACACACATTTCACCACTACTCTCACTGAATCCCTCTGACTACGGCTAAATTCATCTTCTACATCAGAACACTACTCCTAAGATTGGGTTGTATCCATGTTTCGGGTCTTTCATTTAGAATAGGGGCAGCTTCGGTCTCCTTAAACACTGACACTCCAGTGCATATTATTAAAAGATTGGGCAGATGGAAATCCTCAGTCTAAAACCGATATATTCCTCATCCCGAGAAAGAAATGAGGAAAGCTTTTAAAAGTTTGGCTTTGTAAATTTGATGCAATAAGTGTGTTTTTCTTTAATACCTTTTCACCCTCTTTGCATGAACCCGATTTACATATATTACTAATATGTTTCTGAACATATATATTATATTATTCACTCACTCTCTGGGCCGGCCTAAGACATCATACTGCCTAGGTCCAATGATAAATGACTATGGGGGATAATGTATAATAAACAGAAGTTACTGGCTAAGGGGGGGGGGGGGTAATGTATAATAAACACAGGTTACTGGCTATGGGAGGATAATGTATAATAAACACAGGTTACTGGCTATGGGGGAGATAATGTATAATAAGCACAGGTTACTGGCTATGGGGGGATAATGTATAATAAACACAGGTTACTGGCTATGGGAGGATAATGTATAATAAACACAGGTTACTGGCTATGGGAGGATAATGTATAATAAACACAGGTTACTGGTTATGGGGAGGATAATGTATAATAAACACAGATTACTGGTTGTGGGGGGATAATGTATAATAAACACAGGTTACTGGCTATGGGAGGATAATGTATAATAAACACAGGTTACTGGCTATGGGGAGGATAATGTATAATAAACACAGGTTACTGGTTGTGGGGGGATAATGTATAATAAACACAGGTTACTGGTTGTGGGGGAGATAATGTATAATAAGCACAGGTTACTGGCTATGGGGGGATAATGTATAATACACACAGGTTACTGGCTATGGGAGGATACTGTATAATAAACACAGGTTACTGGCTATGGGAGGATAATGTATAATAAACACAGGTTACTGGCTATGGGGAGGATAATGTATAATAAACACAGGTTACTGGCTATGGTGGGATAATGTTTAATAAACATAGGTTACTGGCTATGGGAGGGATAATGTATAATAAACACAGGTTACTGGCTATGGGGGGGATAATGGGGATAATGTATAATAAACACAGGTTACTGGCTATGGTAGGATAATGTATAATAAACACAGGTTACTGGCTATGAGGGGTAATGTATAATAAACACAGGTTACTGGCTATGGAGGATAATGTATAATAAACAAAAAAAAAAGAATGCAGCTTCAGAATTAATCTAAATTGTATGCTGTCTAGGAGGTGGGAGGGTCTGGGAGGGAGGGTCTGCTGCTGATTGGCTGGAATGTGTCTGCTGACTGTGAAGTACAGGGTCAAAGTTTACTCAATGATGACGAATATGGGGCGGACTGAACATCGCATATGTTCGCCATCCGTGCTGTGTTCACCAGCGAACCGTTCGGGACATCACTATTTGTATGTAATTTTGATATAACATATAATATAATGAAAAATTTATGTATTTATATTTCGAAAAACAATAACATTTATAGAAAAACACAACAAACAACAACTTTTAAAAAACAAAACAAAACAAAAAAAACATATTCTTACAATGTATTACAAGTGCAATACACAAAATAACCAATCTGTGTGATGTTGTTGTTGGATCATTGCTAAATAAATCAATGTTGTTTTTTCTTCTCATGTGCCTAGGGGCCAAACTTCTTTGGAATCGAGGGTACCTGGAGTTATTCTTATTGAAATGTTCCTAATTGGGGATCTGTGAGTTCCTTATTGTTTAGATAAAAGTTCAGGAATCGGGTCCAGCAAACCCACAAATTCAGGAAAGAATAGGGCACTGCGTGTCCCATGTGCACTAGTCAGACAACTTATCAGACATAAAGACCAATATATATAATATAAAAATATGCTTAATTTAGGACCCAGTATTGCTCTACTATAACTATGACTTATAGGCATTAGAACAGAATATGTTTGAACACGTGACAACCAAATGTAACTGTGTCTGGGGAACGGGGAGAGGATGGGTTTCTGTGAGTCTGTACTCACCTGCAGCCTGAGCACTAAAACGTGTCTTAGGCGATTCTGTTTTATATATTTGTACCCAGTGGCGGCTCTAGACTTTGTGAGGCCTTAGGCGAAACTCAAGCAAAAGGCCCCCACTAATACCAAAAGTGGAAAACAAATAGGGGTTGCATTGCATGTATAAGGTTCTGTAGCTGTATTGAAGGACAAACTTGCAGAGCTGGATACAGAGAGCTAATCTCTGTATTCATTGTTCAGAGGTTTGCAGTGTTACAGCTTCCTGTGCAAATTCAATTAGCAATTATGCTAATCATTTATACATGACTGCGTGGTATGACTACATAGCCTTGCAGTTGTGTATACATTACTGCCAGTGTGTGTATTTCTTAGTGTGTCTGGCATTGTCTACCTGACCGAGAGTATCCTTGTGTGTGAATGTGTCTTTATTAGTATGTGTCTGGGACCGTATGTGTGTTTTGGATAGCTGCTTGCGGTGTGTAGTGTATGGGGACTGCCTGTGACCTTTGTGCATGTGTATATGATGAATGTCTTCAGTTTGTGACTGTGACAAGGTGAGTAAAGTGGTAACTGTGGCAAGGTGAGTGTGACAGGGTGATGGGGGTAAATAAAACAGGGTTGGGGGGGACAGTGTGACAGGATTGGAGGAGGTTAATGTGACAGGCTGCATGTGGTATTTGGGGGGGGGGTCACAGGGTTGGGGTGAATGTGCCATGTTTGGAGGAGGCAGTGTAACAGAATGAGGGGAGGTGAGTGTGACAAGATTAAGGGGATTATTGTAAAAGCGTGAGTGTGGCAGGGTTGGGGAGGTGAGTGTGACAGGGTTTGGGGTGAGTGTGGCACAGCTGGAGAACAGGATTTGAGGGGCTTATGTGGTAGTGTGAGTGTGGCAGGGTGAAGGGGGTGAGTGGGACAGACTGGTAGAGGATGAGTGGGACAAGGTTGGGGACTGTGTGCTACAGTGCAAGAGAAGGTTGAGTCAGACAGGATTGGGGGGGTTAATGTGATAGGATATTTGTGGTATAGCAAGGGCTGGTGAGTTTGGTATGGTTGGAGGGGGTGAGATTGACAGTATTAGGATGGTTTAATGTCAGTGTGGCTGGGTGAAGGGGGTGACAGTGTGTGAGGGCTGAAAGTGTTTGGGAATGGTGATAGTGTATGTGTATGGTGTGACAGTGTGTGCATGGGGATGATAGTGTGTGCGTGGGGATGATAGGGTGTGGGTGAGGGTGACAGGGTGTGTGTGTGTGTGTGTGTGTGTGTGTGGAGGGGTGACATGATGGGGAGGCTGTCATCCCACAGCCAGTAAGGAGGGCTGTGACAGGGTTGGCGGGGGACTGTGACAGGTTGGTGGGGCTGTGACAGCGTTGGGGGTGAGATGGTGGGGGGCCTGTGAGATGGTGGAGGGACTGTGACAGGGTGGGGGGGACTGCGACAGGGTGGGGGACTGTGACAAGATGTGTGGGTGGCTGTGACAGGGTAGGTGTGGGGCTGTGACATGGTGGGGGGGCGGTTACATGGACAGGGAGTATGAGGGTGGAGGGGCAGTGACAGGTGGTAGAGGGGGTAGAGGAGCAGTAACAGGGGGTAGAAGGGCAGTGACAGCTGGTAGGGGGTGGAGGAGCAGTGACACGGGGTAGGGGGTGGAGGGGTAGTGAAAAGGGGTAGGGGGCAGTGACAGGGAGGTGGAAGGGCAGTCACAGGAGGTAGGGGGGCAGTGACAGGGGATAGGGGGGTGAAGAAGCAGTGACAGGGGTAGGGGAGGTTTGAGGGGCAGTGACAGGGGGTAGAGGAGCAGGGACAGGGGGTAGAGGGGGTGGAGGAGCAGGGACAGGAGGTAGAGGGGGTTCATAAATACTTTTTATTTTATTTATTATTAAAATGATTCCCTGGTGGTCCAGTGGATTCCCCTGGTGGTCTGGCAGGTGTCTCGCGATCTCCAGTCAGAGCATTGCTGTGGTAACCCCTGAAAATGCTCTGATAGGCTAGAGATAGCAAGAGACCTCAGTCTACAGCTCACTCCCGGCGGAGCTGCAGACTGGAGGCTGGATCTCCGTCAGGGCAGACTGACTGGCGGTGGCCTCACACCTGGCGGCATTATGGCAAGCCGGCCGGGCCCCCTCCTGTGTCAAGCTCTCGGTCATAGACCGAGGACCCAACATGTTAGTCTGCCCTTGGGCGATTTCGGTGATCGAGGCCCCAGACAGTGTGAGGCCTTAGGCGGCTTGCCTGAATCACCTAATTAGAGAGCTACCTCTGTTTGTACCTTTATGCTCCAAAACTTGCTTGAGCTATATTAAAGAGTAATATAGTTGTTTTAAAGTACTGACATGATTACCAGTCATAATAATTCACTTCGCAGGAACCTAAAAATCCCATAGTAATCTATATACCGGTTTTATCAATTAAAAGTTTTGGGTTGTTTTTTGGGGGTTGTTTGTTTTCTAAGAGATTTTGTTTTCTAAAGTAACTCACGGATGAATACAAGTTGTCTGAATTTGATAATTCTGTATAGCAGGGGTAGGCAATAATATTATGGACTACATCTCCCATCATGCTCTTACAGTCATAAAGCTGGCAACGCATCAAGGGAGATGTCGTCCACAACATCTGTCTTTCCAAAGGTTACCTACCTCTGTCCTATGGCTACCTACCAGGCACAATGTTCCACAGCTACATCTGACTCAACAGTTTTGGTCTGTACATAATAAAATTAATGGATGATCATGGCTCCAGATAAACCTAAAATTTATTGATTTTAACCTGTCTGCTTGGGCATTTGCTAAGAAGGGGATATTTTGGGTATATTGAAGAATTGTATCAAAAACTTCCCTCTAGCATGTAAGCTCATTGCCCTCTGTTCCTGTGCGTCCATTTGTCTGGTTACAATTACGTGTCTGTTAGTCGACCCATTTTACAGCTCTAAGGAATTTGCTGGCGATATATAAATAATAAAATAATAATAAAATAATAAATGTGCTGTAATTTTCCTTTCTCTGCAAGTTGAACATTTTCACACACTTGTACTGATGACCTTAATACACATTTTCAGTTAGTTTAGTGAGTACAAGGTCAGTCAGCCCAGAGAATCTTCTCTACATGTCTGAGAATTAGAATTGCTGTATAAGGAGTCAAATATTTCTTATCCCACAGAAAATGTTGTATTTTCTTGTTATCTTTTTATTCAAATACTACTTACATTAGAATGTTCATTTTACATGTTTCTTTATTGCAATGACAAGACAATGCGGTTACATAGAAACTTTTTGATCAGCATAAGAAGATTTCTCGGTGAAAGCTATTAGCATTGATTAATTATTTGTCTGTATAAGGGAGCTTATTTAGATCTTCCTTTTTATCTCTGTATATCAGTAACAATTTTAGTCATATTTTAGTCGACTACAATTTTTGAGATTTAGTTGTCTAAAATTAGGCTAAAACTAAAATAATTCAGATGACTAAAATACGACTAAAACTAAAATGGCTTTTTTAGTCAAGAGATTATGACTAAAACTAAATTGAAATTTGCTGCCAAAATAAACACTGCTGTATATAAATACTAAATCTACGACTGACATTGGTATGCTACTGTTACTTATTTTTCTGACACACGTTTTTAAAATTATTTTGCTTTATGGCTTTGAAGCTTGTTTTTATAAATATAGAAACATAGAATGTGACGGCAGATAAGAACCATTCAGCCCATCTAGTCTGCCCAATATTTCGAAATACTTTTAATCAGTCCCTGGCCTTATCTTAAGTCTAAGATAGCCTATGCCTATCCCACACATGCTTAAACTCCTTCACTGTGTTAACCTCTACCACTCCAGCTGGAAGGCTATTCCATGCATCCACTACCCTCTCAGTAAAGTAATACTTCCGGATATTATTTTTAAACTTTTGCCCCTCTAATTTAAGAGAGATGTTAAGTTCCATGAATTTGTATTTGTTTAATTAGAATTTTGTTAACACATTAAATATTTGGTCAAGATTAGGTAGAGAGATCACGAGATGTATGATTTTTATGAAGACATCTTCTATTAATAAGGTAAACTTGTATCCATTGTCTCCACATTTGATGCCTTTACAGGAACACTTCAGCATTAGGAATACAAATGTATTCTTAAAGCTATAGTATCTCCTAACAATTTAGATTATGGGGCTTACCCTAACTTAAATTTAACAAAAGGTAAACAAATTGTTCTGCTCCTCCTTCCGCAATGCCACCTGGCAGGCATCATATCACTGTGTTATGAGTGAGACACTAGAGATGTATTTAGCCCTGCACTCAAAACTTTGCCCTATATAATAAACAGCAATGTTCAGGGGCATTGCCCCCAGATCACTTAATTGAGATGCAGTGCTCTGAGTGCCTCGTATTAGTTTATAAATGTTAGTTGTGCTAAAGGTTCAATACTTAAGTCAAATAAAAGGGGGGAGAGAGGACAACCCTGATGAGCGCGGTAGGCACTGTTGACACCCATATCAGTTAGACTTTTGCAAATAAGGAGTGGCACAGTGTTTCCCAGAAGTGCCCCAATCAACTCTATTAAATGTTCTCTCAACAAAAACCAAAGTATACAATATATGATGTAGCAGAATGATCCATGTACAGTAATAGACACAGAGGACCAATTAAATATTATTATCATTGGTAAAAATGATTACAAAAAACATAAAGTCATTGTACAAAAATGGGAAGAACAAAGAAAGGGGAAATATGGGGGGAAAAGAGATAGGGGAGAAAAGAGAAAGACATGGGATATTAATACATTCACATAAAAGCCTAAAGATCAATGTTAACCCCTTAAGGACCAAACTTCTGGAATAAAAGGGAATCATGACATGTCACACACGTCATGTGTCCTTAAGGGGTTAAGACCCTTATCGTCGTGTGTTTTTAATTTACAGATGCATATCGTTTCACGTTGGAACTTTTTTTATTACATTTCCTCCTCTTATATCCCTCTCCAATACATCTATTTCTGTACATAAACATTATTTAGGTTAAAACGTGAGCAACCGTTTTAATGTCTCAGTACACTATGTTTGACTTCCTTATTTGCTAACTCTCTTAAATGTTCCAGTATACGTTCCCTAAGGGTTCTTACAGTTTTCCCAATATACTGTGCTCCGCATGGACATTGGAGAAAATAAATGGCATTCTTTGTTGTGCAATTAATAAAATGTTTGATTTTAAAGACCTCCCCAGTGTTGGTACTTGTAAACTCCTTAACACACCTAGGGAGATATTTGCACATTTTATGATGGCCGCACTTATAAAATCCATTGGGTTTGGAAAAGTAACCAGTGTGGTTGGCAAGAGACTAGGTCCTAAAAAAGACTTACACTTTCTTGCCTTTGTATAAATGACATTAGGTTTAGGTGGCAAAACATGTTTCCAAACATCATCCTGCAAAAGCAGTGGCCAACTCCTTTCAATTTAAATTTTTTCTAATTTTCTTTTAAGTATTGCACATGTATCCTCTATAAAGTGTAGTATGGTTTTCCATATCTTTTTTGTGATTTTAAAGACTAAAACTCTTCCATGTCATGTGATGTTCCTTTGCAGCAGTATTTTATATGTAGAAACCGAGGTGATAATCCATTCCTTGGACTTAATACAGCTTTGCTGAATATGTCTGTGCACATACACAACATTTTGGTAGCCGGAGTGAACCCCGGGACCATGTATTTCTGTTCCCGCTATCCTCTCACCAGTCACTCTTAACGGTGGACATTTTTATATATTATAGTGATACCACCAATGATATTGGACCACCAGGGAGATGAATAAGAATTCAGAAGTTGGGATGAAGTCCCTGACTTCTTACTTGTTTGTGCAGCAATTTTTTGGTGGGATAAGTAGCTATGCACAGGAAACATGTGTGAAAGACGTGTGAAAGCTGTTTTCCCTGATTTTTGGGCTTTATAAAACTGGACATATCAGTCCTCTATCCTGAGGAAATCCACAGGGTGAAACCGGTCAGCACTGTGTGAGGCTTTGTATCTTACTTCAGCCTGTAACTGTATCCACATCAGGACAAGATTTTAAGTTACTTCAAGGGATCCAAACCCAGAATCAGCAAGTGGATGAAGGACTGAGTAGAATACTGGGAATTTATGCTGACCCCTATTGAAGGTCTTTTGAGACCTAATTACATGCCTTTTTGGCCACTTACAGTAACTTTCTGCTTGTAAGTGCGATAAATTACTTCTATTTATATTATTGTATATGGTTTTATGGTTTTACACTGTTATATTTTTTGTTTTTTTAAGTGGTTAATGATTGAGAAAACTTGTAAAATGCAAATTTATGATATTATAAGTGGATTATGATGAATCAGTATAAGCAATTGTCCCAAGATATTAGCACTCAAATTTATTATCCTTCACTATTATTTGTGCACACCACACCATTTTTTGTTATTTGATTTATATATTTGTAGATATGCATATATTTGACAAAGACTTTTATATATAAGGTCATATAGTATAGAAGCTTGGCATTACTGGGTCGAAAGCAATTAAACTGAGAATTAAAAGAGAGTATAATCTACAGGGTTTTCAGACAATGCATCTTGCATCTGCCTGGACAAAAAGACTTGAGAAGCCCAAGTTTAACAGCAGTGATTTGGGCATAAGGAAAAGGAATTGTAGATATTGTGTTAATAGAACTGGATTTAATTTAAAGCATTCCGAGACTGAAAATAATGAATGGAAGATATGTGTGTGTCTCAGTATGACTTTAATAATGTTGTTCTGTTATCACCATTAACACAAAATGGTTATAACGAAGATTGCAAGGGTTTTTCCATCTTCCAAAATAAATGTCCAGATTCATGAGTTTCAACTTTATTTTTATCACTCATTGCTCACTAATTTTATATCTACAATTATTTTCCAATTTAATTCAAACAAAAAAAAAGTTTTTTTTTTATTGTTTGACTTTCTTGTCACCTCAAATGATTATTAGTGATTTCTTTAATGTTGGGGAACATAATGAAGAAATGAAGATAACATATCTTGGAGAAGTATAATTAAGAGCTTCTCAGAAATACGATAGGAAATCAAATTAGGAGGGTAAGCAATGTTATAAATTTGCTATGTGCAGATACCATGACTTTATCAATCTGCTTTGAAATATTAGGATTCGCCCATTGAAAATATGTTTTCTAATTTATTTATTTTTTAATCAAAATTTGTCTTGCTTTGCAAAGGCAACTGAAGCAATGTTCTGTTCATATGATCTTTGCATGCATATAGACCTTGTCTATAATCAGACTTATATTATTCTGTATTGACAATGCATTAACACATGCTAATGTGAATTATTCGATGGTATGTCAGAAGTCTTTTCAGGAAAGGATCTGTCTGTTTTCAGTAAAATGTCTGCAAAACATACATAACTAGAGAGTTAGCTTGTAGAACATGCTTCACAAACTACCATAGTGCATTGGTTTGTATGCCTTAAAGAATTGAAAATTTGAAAAGAATTTGCAGCAGTTGCTCAAAAAAATCCCACTTTTCACGTCTGCATTAGAAAAGTAGAACAGATAATTATAGAAATGTTGATTCGGGAAGAAAGGTCGCTGAAAAAAATGGAAACAGAGCATATGAAAAAAAATCTAAATGATAGAGGATCTTGCTAGCGCTCAATGGTAGATCAGACAAACATTGGTAGATATTTAACATACAGGGTTGTACCTTTTTTGAGGTTTGAGTTTAATTTACTACATTTCTAAGATTTTTTTCTATGGTACTTCTTTTGTGAACTGATTTTGAAACATATGCCATTTTTTTCCCTCGTCACTCCCCCCCCCCCCCCCCCAAGGACTGTTCTTTTTCACTTCTCTTTATTTGACACTCTAAATTTGTATTTTCCTAAGAAAAACAGCGGAATTTAGACAGAACATTTATTGATGTTTTTTTAGAACATTTTTAGAACATTTCATAAATCAGAAACAACTAAAACAGATTAGAGGCCAAAACAATGTACACTCGTCAGATCATTTTGATACATTTCCCCCATATCATGAAAATGATTTTGTTGACTAGAACCTAGGCAGACCTTTTTTTCATTTTTTTTATTGTGCTTTTCTACCCATTATTTCTTGTATTAACTCTTAACTAATTTCTACCCTCTTTATTAAGCAAATTAGATTTTTCATTTGATTATCAAGCTTTTACAGTTCTTCAAAATTACTAAATATATTTTGGTAAAGTTTTCAAATGATTTAGTATTTTGAAAAATATTTCAACATTTAAATTGCTTTAATATATGTATATAAAAAATAACTTGAAATGTTTATCCAAAAATATAAAATCGTGAGAAAAGCTTAGCTAAAATATTAAGCTAAGTCTTATTCCTAGACCTATTTGACTCTATTCTCTATTTGCTGCCCACTGTGAATACTTATTTAATTCATTCCTGCCCACAACTTTCTTTTTTTCTTTCCAACATGTAAACTCAATAAACATTCACAAATAAAATCATTCTGCTGGATTGAGAGAAATATTTTTTAATACACAACATAATAACATTCCAACATCCTGTTTAAGTCTCAAATGTCAGGATTTATTCAAATAAATACAATAAACAGTAACAACATTTTCTCTTCTTTTTAGATTCGTTTTTAGTAAATCTTAGCTAATCTATCAAGCCTTGAGCGGCAGGTATTTCTCGTCATTGGTGTTTTGTCATATGTCAGGATAAACATGACTTTATAAAGAATAGCATTTTATCTGTTCTTTTTACTAGCCAAATTGTGAACGCATTACATGGACTAAACATTATTCCCGTATTTTTTCTTGACCTTCTTGGCTTGTTCAACTGTAATTGCCATCTTTTTCATCATGTACACCCACACATATTATATACTGTTCTTTAAAGGACAGATAGAGCCTAATTTGTTGCTGTGTGTCTGTGTATAACATTCTCCTATATGAGTAATATATATAAAAATATAACAAATGTTAAATAAAATAAGTGGTTTTCGCAGTTTTGTCTAAAGTAACAACAATATAGATATGGTAGAGATAGAAAAATATCATGCAATAGATTCATTTATTTGTTAGAATTTTATTATGGTTTGGGGTATTGGGGCTATGGATGACCATAGTTTATACCTATTCGCAATGTCAGGGATCTGGTCGGGAAGGAGTGATAATCAGTGCAGCAACCTATATAGGGTGGAACCCAGAATGCAAATAAATCAATATACACACAAATGAAGGCAAAAAATAAGTATTGATATTTACAATAAAAACACAGATAACTGAATGTAGGAGAATGGCCTCTGGATACATGGAATGCAGGAAACACCTCTGAATACAGGGAACACAGGTAAGGCCTCTGAATACAGGGAACTCAGGGAAGGCCTCTAATTACAGGGAACTCAGGTAAGGCCACTGGATACAGGGAACTCAGGGGAGGCCTCTGGACACAGGGAACTCAGGTAAGGCCTCTGAATACAGGGATCTCAGGGGAGGCCTCTAATTACATGGAACTCAGGGGAGGCCTCTGGACACAGGGAACTCAAGAGAGGCCTCTGAATACAGGGAACTCAGGAGAGGCCTCTGAATACAGGGAACTTAGGAGAGGCCTCTGAATACATTGAACTCCGGAAAGGCCTTTGGGTACAGGGAACGCAGGAAAGGACTTTGGATACCGGGAATGCAGGAAAGGACTTTGGATACAGGGAATGCAGGAAAGGCCTCTGGATGTAGGGAATGCAGGAAAGGCCCCTGGATACAGGGAGTTCAGGGAAGGCCCCTGGATACAGGGAATGCAGGGAAGGACTTTGGATACAGGGAATGCAGGGAAGGACTTTGGATACAGGGAATGCAGGAAAGGCCCCTGGATACAGGGAATGCAGGGAAGGACTTTGGATACAGGGAATGCAGGAAAGGCCCCTGGATACAGGGAACGCAGGGAAGGACTTTGGATACAAGGAACGCAGGAAAGGACTTTGGTTACATGGAATGCAGGAAAGGACTTTGGATACAAGGAATGCAGGAAAGACCCCTGGATACAGGGAATGCAGGAAAGGTTCTTTGAATACAGGGAATGCAGGAAAGGCCCCTGGATACAGGGAAGCAGCCAGCTAAGGACACAGGACAAAAGGACCAGACCAACAACATTAACAGTAATGAACTGGCGAACAAGAAGAGGTGAGGCACAAATAAATTAAGGCCAGCTGGAAACAGAGAGAGTCTGGGTGCAGCAGCCTGCAATAGCACCACAGACAGGTAGTGGCTCTGTGAGGTACTGTACCAGACTAAAAGTAAGCCAAATCATGACACTTAAGCCTATTTTACTATTTATACATATTCTCAAGAGCACATGACTATGGTAGAGATGAATGAGTGTAGGACTCACTTAGGAGGTTTACCTGCATGAGGTAGATGAGCTTGCACTTTAATTTCCATTGGAGTGGTACCAAAAACCTCCTGTTGTTTAACTGTACATAAAGACACAGGATTTAAAAAAATATATATTTCTTCTTATTCTATGTCCGATGAACACTGTAGCCATTGTAGTGGGAGTGTGAGCGCTTAATTTTTGTGTATCTAAATAAATCTGCCTATCCTATTACTCCAATAGCTCTGGATATAAAGTAAATTAAATATTTAACCAGGAAAGGTACATCCAGATTACTCTGGTTACTTTTGCCCAACATCCAGGGGTTGTTACTATTACCCAATTTAATGCTATTCATTTTATCTACCTCTGAAGGATGAGAGGCTGAGTCAACCCAGCCAGGATTTGAACCTACAACCCCCAAGGGTTGAACAGATATGTCACAATGTCTGGAAGACAAATCAAGGAATTTACAATTTTGAAGAAATGTACAATTCTTCTGAAATACTCTGAAAGACTAAATTTATAATTCTAAAAAAAAAATATTTATCATATTTATTATGGTCTTTTACTTTAGAATGAGATATTTTTATAATAGGATGTCGAGAAGCTAATTTACATATTTAAGATTTCCCTGCAAAGATCAGACAATCAGTCTGAATGAATAACAGGCGGATTTCAATGTTTTGCAATTATTACCTTGTGAAAAGTAAGGTACTCCAGGTTTATGTAACAGCGTAGTAATCTATAGAGACATTTTCAGTGGATAGCATTACATTTCCAGTGTTTTAGACAGAAATATTCTTTGTGATTTTATATATATATATTATTACTATAGCAAGGCTACTGAGTGGATGATATTCTGTTTAAAAACCAGTTGAAGACAAAGGTAAATGTAATTTAATTAGGGTATTTTTTTTCTAAGCATTTCTGAATAAAGAAAGTTTAGATTTCACTCATTCCTGGGCAGAGATGGCCATGTATGGAAACATTGTATTTTTTATATAGAATTAATAGAGAACAGACGAAATGTCCATCTCTTGCGTTTTGTGACCAAAGCGGACTGTAGAATGCACCTCTATTATTAAAAGAACACTATAGAGACAGGAACAGAAATGTGTATTCCTGATCCTAATGTGTTAAAAACACAATTTAGCCACCTCCTGGTACCCTTTACACCCTTAAATATAGTAAAACTCACCTTATTTTCAATGTCGCACAGATCCGCAAGCGCTGGCTCCGCCCTGGTCCAATGTCCTTGGTTGACATCATCAGAATTGATGATTTTAGCCAATCACAATTCTTTCAACAATGCATCACTATGGGGAAAGTTTAGAGTCCCAATGCAGAGGGTGGAGACGCTGAACGTCAGTGTTGCACACTGTGCAGCACTGACCCAGGAAGCAGCTCTAGTGACCGTCTGAGTAGTGGCCGCTAGAGGTGTTCCTACGTTGTAATGTAAACACTGCCTTTTTTCTGAAAAGGCAGTGTTTACAGCAAAAAGCCTGCAGGGACAGGCTAAAGACACCAGAACAACTATAATAAGCTCAAGTTGTTCTGGTAACTATAGTGTCCCTTTAATATTACACTGAATATATAGTGGTATGTATTATCCACATCTTAATTACTGTGAAGACAAGTCAGAGATGTGTAATGTACTAGTCCCTATGAATTCGAAATTAACAATAAGACTTCTGCACGGTGGAAAATTTTTTTTAGCCAAACCTCTTTGACCAAACACAAAAAAAATTGAGGAATTGTAGCAGTTTGCCTTGTGAGAATTTCATCTACCATAAAAATTTTTTTGAGAAAAAGAATTGGATGAATCAAAAAGTAATGAAAATGGGCCAATCAGTGTACTGCAAAATATATATGTTGATAATGTTGCCTGATAAGACGTGTGTGATTTAAAAGATTGTTAAGAAACATTGGTCTTTAGCGCTACAAGATAAAATACTACAGGCTAATACAGTTCCTCAATAAGCTTTTCTTAAAAAAAAATATCTTGATTAAGAATGTAATAGAAACCACAGGCTTGACATGACATTGCATTAGGGTGTTCACCCAAAGAAAACTACCATCAAAAATACAACTTATAAAAAAAGTGCAAACACACATTTTTACTCTTGTAATAAGTAGGTGTATACAAACATAGTTGCCATAGTTTGATTTAACATGTAAGCTAAGAGACATTTACACTAAAGTGCCCAAATGGACCTAATCCGGGGACCGTGAGGACACTAAAGCCCTGCATTATGGTGTGCATGGGCATACCTTGAACACACCTTGAGTACTATCTAGTATGCTACAGAGTAAGCCAATATATCTATTTGGTTTTTGATGACATTTAAAAGTGGAAGGAGAGAATAGATTGTATGACCTTATATCCCCCCCATATTAAGTTTTTTTTAAAAATAATTTGAAACAAAATCGAATATCCTATCCATCCCTTTATTAATTTTGTTCAGAATATTCTTGTAGCAAACAATATGTGGGACGCACTCAAACACAACTGAAGTTTAGAACTTTGGAACATCGAAAGGCTATTCCCAAAAAGTATCTGAACCACAGAGTATTCGCCCATTTTTAGGAAAATCATACAGAAGACCCAAAGGGACTTATTGTAAGAAATTGAACAAATACCCCTCACAAGAAGAAGAAGAAGATCGATTTGAAAACTTTTTCCAATGAGGATACTTTTTGTATTTTAACTGGAGAACTTTTTATAATGGAGGTTTAAATAGAAATATTAATTTAGAAGCTTTTTAGTTAGAAAAAATAAATATTTGCGGTATTTTGTATGATCGGGGCTTAAACAATAAAAATAAAAAAATCAATTATTGATGTAGTAGTCTTAGGAACACGAACTGATGCTTTTACAGGAAATTCTATTTTTTTTTTCTTTATTGAAGCTTCTATAAAAATGTTAATAATTTGAACATTTATTCATGCTGCATCTAAGCTGTATATGCAAAAAACGTAAAATCAGAAATGACCACAAATGATGCAAACCAAAAAAACACCAGATAATAGAAAAATGCGCTCACAAGCATAAATTTAAAGCAGGCAGAATTAGAAAATATAGGTAGAACTTCTTTCTTCTCTACTTCCCAACTTCTGTGCTTGTAAGGAGAGAAGAAACAAAACACATAGTGCAACACGATAATTGAAAAGTAAAAGCCCATCACAGTTTCTTTGCTCTCAGGAGAAATTCTGTATATAACCTCCAGGACCCAGAAATCTGTTGTGAAGGCAGTCAGTAAAACACAGGAAAAATGTGTTTTTTCACCCTACGCGTTTCGTCTATAAATAGACTTCCTCAGGGGTATTCTGCATGTGTCTGACAATTCTACCAAGTCCTGGGTTTAAAAACCCTGGTTTGCTCATTCCAAATTGCCTCACAGCCAATCGGGACGGAGCTGGTCCACCTGATGTCGATAATCCTCATAAGCTGTATATGTACCTTTAAATTAATGCTGTTCCCCAGAGAGCTTGAAGCTAAGCTCCGTTGACTCTCCTGAGCTAGCTCTGCAGTACATGGCTAGTCTGTTGGTTGAGTGTCAGCTTCTGACTCTCTTGTTGATGTAGTGGAGGTGGGGAGTGGTGCCCAGCAGATCTCAGGTAAGAAGTCAAAACATTTTAAAACAGTTTACTTACAAATGGGGAGGTGGGGTGGACATTCCTGGTACCACAACCACTACAGCAAACTGTAGTGGTTATAGTATTTGGTGTGTTCCTTTAAGCTCTCTGCGTTGTTACTACTATTTTATTTTGTGCGTGATTTTTTTTTTTTCAATAAAACTACTTTTATTACACTATGGGCATCTCTGTGTCCGTACCTCATATTTATGACATATACTACAAATGTGTGTTGTTTTTTTAACCTGTTCAATGTCATGTAGACAAAAAATAAACATGTTTTCTATTAACATATGCGATTTGAATTAGCTGCATTGTCACACCATGTGTTTGTGAAAATATATAAAAATATGCGTGTAACAATGGAGGGAGGTTCATCAATTCATGTGTGGAATTTAACACCTGTTGGAGGTAAATCGATATTGAAACGTAGATTCCAAGATCTCATTTGGTGCTTATATGGATAAACTATCATCTAAACTTTATCCTGAAATTCAGTTCTGTTCAGAAACACATCTTGTTTAAATCCCCTGGTAAGGAAATGGATTATGCAGCTAATACTAACGCAGTTCATCTACTGAGGATGTATAAAGGCATCTGTGCCACATATCCTTCTCTGTACATTCAACAAATTCGAAACTTGCCATAAAAAAGTCCTAGCAGCTCTAGGAAATTCAAATTAAAGCCATTTATCTGAGCCGCGCATGTTTGCTAAAAGAAAAACAGGCAAACACTGTAACATTGAAGACTAGGAAAGATCAATACAATAAAAAGTAACACAATGTCTTTTGTTTTAAAACAAGCCTTTATTTTGTGTGCCCCCCACTGGACTTGAAATCTGCTTTTGTGGACTGCTGTCCATTATTTTTTTATCAGTTGCCAAGTGTTAAATTATGCATTTTGCAGAGATTGCCATAGTTCTTGTTAGTATGCTCGTTACTTTTTGTTTGTTTCCTGTCCTGGTGATCTCACAGAGCTTAATTATGTTTTAATCAATCATTCCAGGCAACCATTCTAAAACTGTAAGTTATATATATATATAGTTCATAGTTCTAGCACTCTAGTTATGACCTATATTGGCAAGCTTTTCAAATGATTTAATATATTTGGATACATTTTTCATTGGATTTAATATTTAGAAAAATATTTAAAAAAAATTTCATATTGATATTTTTTTTATATATGATATTATTATTTTTTTCAATATTTTAAAACGTTTATCAAAAAATATCAAATAATTTAAAAAGCGTATCCAAAAATATTAATTAATTAATTAATTAATTAATTAAAATATTACATATTAAATTGGAGACCTAGGATTGGTCAGTGCCTCTGCTAAAAAGAAAAAAAAAGAAAAATATTTTTCAAACCAATTTTTTTTTTTTTTTTAAATTCTTTATTTTCATTGTGCGTGAGGTAACAACAGGCGTGCAGAGCCACAACAGCCGCTGCAGGCTTTTCATAACATTTTGCATTTTAAAGTGTGGCAGATTAAACAGCACATTTTTTTTTAAAACATATAAATATCAGGCTTTATAACATCAACAGAATGGTTTAAACATGCTAAGCTTGGCAAGCTTATAATTAGTTTAGTCTCGTTTAAAGTTGTTTTACATACTAGGCTATGCATTACTGAGAAGGTCAAACGTTTATGCTTATGCCATAAGTACAATTGCTTAATATCTCGCTTTAGTGAAGAATCAAGATGAGCTTGATAGGTAAGGAGTCAGAGGAGGGACACAGAATGAAAGGGCTTGCATAGCATTAGGTTACCAACGTTGTGATTCAAACATAGCGGCAGTAAAGCTTAGGCGTAACTCATATTTGAATACTTGCATACATTAATCCATGCGCCTCTGCGCAGGAAACTACATGTTATACAGACAAAACTGCAGTATGAATGTCTCATGCTACTTATAACCTCAATACGTACGCCTCTGTGTAGGCGACTAACTGCATTAATAGTTACCACTTGATACCCGCGTGTACCTTGAGAATCAATAAAACTATTTAAAACAAACATAGCGGCAGGCAAGTCAATGCAGTGAGTTGACAGGCTTTTTTGCTTTAGGCATGCAATTCACTGACTGTGATGGTTTAAGGGGTGAGTCAGTTCGCAGGTGATCGCAAGTGTCCTTGTCCCAAAGGCTGGTATAAATGGGAAAAAGTAGGAAAAAATAAAAGGGCGGTGAAAAAGGAAAAGAAAAGAGTCCCCGAGGTCCTGCGTGGTGATGCTGTCAACCAATTCCTTGTGGGGTATTAGTGGCACCCCAGTGTAATGCTCCATTTCTCGCTTTTGGTGAACCGGGAGTACATGCAGATGTGTCGTTCGTTGGGTAAGTCACAGTCCCGGGTCTTACTTTTGGCTGTGGTTGTGGGCTGCTGCGGGTCCTCTATTTGTGCTCTGGGGTTGCTGCTTTTCCTGGCGTTACTGGTCGGCCATATTTCACTGTGTTTCTCTGGGGCTCCGGGGGAAATTCTATGCCCCCTTCCATGGCCTCTCGTGCCCGGCCCTGTTGTATGTTTACAGGCGTTGCTGCTGGGTCCGGGGATCTCTGAAGTGCTTCCAGCTTGGCCCAGAATGCGTCAAAGATTTTGTTGAGCCTGCGCTCGGTTTGCCTAGTGGTGGTGCTAGAGATTGTGGTGAGCGATGCGTCCGCCATTTTTTGGGCCTCAGGTGTGTTGTCTAAGCCTCGTGGTCGTTCTGCTGGAGGGCGGTTTGTCTGCGGGATTGTGTAAGGGTGGCTCGGGATAACCCCCGCCGGGCCATAGGGGGGGGAACGAGGGCCCCTGGTTGTGTTTCCAGCAGCTTTTGGCGGCAGGAGAGCGGCCGTCCCTCCTTGCCATTCTTGGAGGCCGTTTCGTGGTACCAGGTATGTGTCTCTTGAAATGTCGCTTGACAGATATCTGAGTATTCCTCCCGTTGTACCAATGCACAGGGTGACCTTGGCTTTCAGTTTAGTTGCTTATTTCCCTTTTATTTGCGTTTATTTTGGTCCCCTTTGCCAGAGCTGTGGAGGCATGCGTCCTCTTCGCTCCACGGTCAGGCCCCGCCCCAAACCAATTTTTTTTTTTTAAAGCATGATGAATCAAGATCTGTTTATATTGTGGCAGAGCCAGCAGCCCTACTGTCCAGATGCGTCCCGAAGGTGTTCTATGCCAGCTGGACTATTAAACCCTGAAAAAGAGCAATTAAAACCCTGCAACTGACATTGCAGAGTGGGTGCCTGATCTGTTACAACATGGGCCATAAAAGTGAGAAATATTGGAAGCTGGAAGAATAACTTCCTCATTAATTTGACTAAATTCATCTATACTCCATGGAGTCTTAGAGAGTCCCCGCATTGTTTACAGGCAGAGTGGAATGTTTAGTCAGTCTAACTTCTACATCTTCCACTTAGGAGCAGAGTCTTAATTACTAGCATCTGAAATCCCAATGAATAAAGATGCAAGATAATCCCTTGTGTTGAAAAATGCTCTCAGTGTAGAACCATTCCTTCATAATAAGGATCTTAATGGTATTAAGAACTGGAAAATATGTTCCTTCTGACATCCAAAAAGAAAAGGCTAGAAGTAGAACTCTCGACCTTAGATGATTCTTTCAGGTATGAGGACTTGCGGATTCTGGAAATCAAGTGGTCCACTGGTCAAGTGTTCAGAGCTGATTCTGAAGATACTAAAATAGGCTCAATATCCTTATCCATGGATGATACCATATCATTGAATGTATCCATCTCCAATGATTCTTTAGAGGATTAGTTCTGGGAATTGTCCAGAGGATCTGAACTTGGACAGCTTCTATGATGCCTTGAGATACCTCCTGTTTTATATTGCATGATATACAGTACAGGGGTAGATGGGTCTGTGACCACTTTCAGACAGTCTCCGCAGAGATTTCACTTTACAAGGCACTCTTATATGCTTTATATTTGATTGATTTATATGCATTACTATAGCAAAAAAATAGAAAGATACAGAAAAAATAAGTAATATATCTTTAACTAAAGAAAAACTTCCCAAAACCAATAAAGAGGATTCAAAATAAGAATGAAACTTCACAGAAATCTACTTATTTAATATAGGAAAAAACTATAAGAAGAAAAATTATGATTTTGGTGCTTTAAAAGGGGAACCAATACATCGTTAAAGATGTCACCGCAACGGGACTAATATTTCCTAATACGCTTGCATGAATTGCAACTATCAAGCATTCACGGAAACAGCATGGCGCCACCAATGATTTGCTCCTGTGCATTAGCAGGCATTGAATGCCAAGGGAAAAAAACAAAGAATGGCCGCAAAATAAACTTTATAAACTTTGGAAACCTACAATAAAGGCGCAAATCACTGTGAAAGGGCGCTAGAGGCACAGAAGCCCCATAAGCAAAAAAAACAAAGTGAATGCACCTAAACATGTCATAAGGCTGAGATAGAGGAATAAAGAGCCGAATATCCACCAATGCCTATTACCAAGTACAGAGGCATAGAAATAAGTTGATAATGTGGCGAATAGCGAATAATGTATATCACAAGGCACAGGGGCCTAGGAGTAAGAGAATAAGGCAGCGACAGATCCGCAAATGCATATAGCAAGGCACAGATGTCTAGAAAAAGTGAATACAGAATTGAATGCCCACAAATGCATATTAAGTAAATCCAGTGGCTATATATTAAAACGCACAAAGGCATAGGATTAAGTGACTCCGCCGGCTATATTAAAAGGCACAGATGACTAGGAATAAGTGAACCCAGTTGCTATAATAAAAGGCACAGAGGCCTAATAATGGAAAGATTGAGAGAGTTAAAATTACCAGGAAACTTTTACCATTCAGATAAAAACCGATAAAGGGTAGAAGGGGGCATATATATATATATCCATGTCCTAAGGCTTCTCAAGGAACATTGCAGATGGTAACAACCCTAAGGTAAGCCAAAAAGAATGGCTAAGTCTATCCTAGGGATAGGAGAGGACCAAAAAGACTGATGGTGGGAGGGATAGGAGGGGTACTTATATCTTCCTTTTTGATTAGGTTCCTGTCTAATTAGGGATAGGGAGGAGCTACTAATGATTGTGCTGCCATTGATATGGCCAGGAAATGTATATACCATAGCTTAGCTCACCATTACAGGAAATATAGAACTGCAAACATTACTCGATGTACCACTCATCAAGTTGTCTTATTACCTGTTGGTGGTTGTGTGACCAGATCATTTCAAACTAATTCACTGCTCAACGATGTGGCTTGTCATTGGATGTTATTCTATAATTTTTAGTTATATTTATGTTGCAATATCTTGTACTTGTTGCCTGTTTTATTTTCTTATTCTTTATATAGACAACTAATTTCTGTCTGAATCCTTCTCATACATGAAACAAGTATCCGATTGGTCCTTCATTGCATTTTATGTCTACACTTTTTCAGGTTTCCTCCAATGAATTTGTAGCAGCTTTGAACTTCACATCCTGAAAATCCATTTAAACAGGTTATTGCTTTCTGAAAATTACCTTGTTGATGAAAAAACGTGATTTTATTTCTGTCACACTGAGTTAGTTTAGCCATAGTGATGGCAGATTGTACCTCAGCATTGTTGGTGTGAATGTCCAATCCTTCATACAGAGCACATGAAGTACTGACGGAGGGCAACTAATGAAACCAAAGGGCTAAATTCTACGTTATGTAGCATAAAATACTTGTAACTTTTGCAGACAAAAGGGACAGAAGGACACTTACAGGCACTTAAAGTTATTGTCTAGAGCATGGTTCTCAACCCAGTCCTCAAGGACCCCCTATCAGTCCAGGATTTAGGGATTACCTGGGTGTGTCTAAGGTGTTTAGAAAAAGAAAAAAAAACACCTTTAGAGTCTTTTTTCTTTTTCTAAACACCTTAGACACCCAGATAATCCTTAAATCCTGGACTGGTAGGGGAACCTTGAGGACTGGGTTGAGAACCCCTGGTCTAGAGTTACCAAACACAAGGACTCCAGACAGGTGAGATGGATTATATGAGTAGGACGCCAGAGATCTAGGATACCAGAAGTAGCCAATATCAGATAGAAAAGCAAGGTCAAGGATTTATGTATGACCTATCAAAGCCAGATCTCAAATAATAATATATATAATAATTATAATAATAATACACAAATATATACATTACAATTTGCAGTAAGTCACAAGAGATACGGCAAAACTGGAACCAGCTCAAAGGAGAAGAAAGATGTCTGGAAGTATCCATAAGTAGATCTGATCCAACTAGGGAGTTGTTGGTGAAATTTGTTGAATGAAACCAGTGGAGATTGAGAAATAAACATCTGTTCTTCTGTTCATCTCACAAGACAGCTAATCAGTGTAAAATCTTGTTTATAATGTTAGGTACTCCATGTGTTGTGGTAAATAGTCAAAACAGTTTCAAATAGTTTAATGCTTATCTGGTCCTCTAGGCACCCACCATCCAGACTCTGTTTCAGATATCACTAAAGCAGAAGTTTCTACTTTCATCTTCCATCTCTTCAAACAAACAATAGACACCAAATAGCAATACAATTGATACATCTAATGTGAGAGGGAAACTTCTGCTAGCAGAAGAGGGGCCTGGACCACATGTACCTACGTGACCTAGGTAAGTAGCAAATCACTCAAAAATTATTTGAATACTTGCCATGGAATGGCAACAGTGGTCTCTAGTGATTATGGTTTTTCAATGGCCCCTTTAATATTAATATCAGTTGAAATGGTTGTCATATAATCAATGCCAGTGTAGCTGTGGATATATTACAGTGAAAGTGATGAATTATACAAAAAAAAGTATACCCTCATGGACCAAATAGTTTGGTAATCGATTAGTAGCTCAACCAATTATGAATTAATTTGCTTTAATGTGTATATATATATATATATATCAATTGCATGGCTGTTATTTTTTTTAAAATTTTACTTATTTATCAAAAGCAGATATTTTTCTATTAACCGAAGTTAAGGTGCCATGGTGCCTATGGGTTATGGTCCTTAAATAGATAACTTAAATGGAATAAACAGTTACCATTAAACAAAATCTTTTACCTGTGTGTATTTATATACCTATATATAGTGTGTACGCACATAGAGAAAGAGAGCAAGACTTTATTTTAAACGTGCCAAATATACTGCGAGAGATTTTAGTAAGTCGCCACATCGTTTCTATTTTCTTCAACAGGGTTTAAAATGAAAGAGGTTTTCCCATTAAATTCTGATAACTAAACAACACTTGAGGTGAATCCTGCCACATCTCTTCATGTACCACCTCAGACTCTCCTCTAATATACAGAATGTTGGTAACAGACAAGCTCCCTCTTCATAATGTCAGCCTGCCTCGGTTGCTTACAGTGTGAAGCACATGCTATTAAGACTCAATAATTACCAGAACATCAAACATTCCGTGGATACCTGGAAAGTACAGCACGGTAAGGAAAAGGATATTGTATAAGGAGTATGAGATGATTAAGAGCAGGGATTGTGATCAGAGATTGTTCTAAACCATCTGTTTTCATCCTTTGAAATATCCATAAACAAAATGATTTGGTTTTAAATTGAGTTGCAGGAATGAAGCCGTGAAATATTAACCAAACAAACACAATAATATATAAACGGAGAAGACATGAAACAGACACTTGCGGAAATAGATCATAAAGCCACCGTCTCAAACCGGAGTATATTCATACTTTTATGTGACAAGCATTATTATATCGCTGAAAGAGATTTGTCACCAGGCAGCCGCGCAATCTGCCGAAGTGTTACAATTATCTCCTCGCTGTGTTCGTGCATCTAATTGTCAGACGGGGAGAGCCTGCCAGGGTCTTGTCATCTGTCTGTCATGTCTTAATTAATTAGAATTATATTGCACACAATGTTGGCAACATATATACTGTTGCACAGATTTTGGGGGGAAATACACAACTTTTAGCTCTTTTTATTTCTGTATTTCCTGACTTTATCAAATATTATTGCCAGAGAATAAGATAATTTGCTTTTTTTAATATGACAAACTGCATTGCCTTGATATATATTTGTTTAACAGTTTGATTTATTTGGTCTTTGTCTAGTGTAGTCTTTTTCTGAATAGTGTGTCTCCTGCTCAAGGCTTTACACATAAATTAAGTTATATCCAATGATTGAGTTTTTCATTAATTCTTGCAAGAAATATGCATACATTTAATTATGGATTTTTTCATTGGGGGTGTGTCTAAAAACAGCTTGTAAAAGCTTCAGATCTGTTGTATAAAACCTCTGCAAGCCCCCTTCCAAACCCAGCCCAGACTTTCTATGACTGTCCAATCTCAGACTTCCCAATGCCATTCCATAAGAAGTCTTTACCTACCTCTTGAGTTTAGCTCCACTGAATATTATTATTATTTTTATAAAGCGCCAATAAATTCCGCAGCTCTTTACTATGGGTGGACTAACAAACATGTAATTGTAGCCAGACAAGTTTGACGCACAGGAACATAGGGGTTGAGTGCCCTGCTCAATGAGCTGACATGCTAGAAGGAGTGGGGTCAAGTGACACGAAAGGTAATGATAGTATTAGGGAAGTAAATTGGTAGAATAGTATTCACTGAAAGCTTAGTGTGTTTTTGTTTTTTTGTTTAACTCCTTAAGGACACAACTTATGAAATAAAAAGTAATCATGACGGAATATTTCTGTCATGTGTCCTTAAGGGGTTAATTGCAGGAGAGGAATTAGTTGGGAGCCATTAACAGTTTAATTGATACGCTTTTGTGAAAAAGTGAGTTTTTAATTATTTTTTTGAAGGAGTGGAGACTGGGTGGGTGAGCATCTAATGGAAAAGTGAAGGGAGTTCCACAGGAACTGTGCAGCCCTAGAGAATTCTTGAAGGTGAGCATCAGAGGTGGGAGTAGATACAATGGATAGACGTAGGTCTTCAGCAGAGCGTAGACGGGACAAACTCATGTATTAAGGATAAATAGGTGGGAGTAGCATTATGTAGAGATTTCAAAGCAAGAACCAGAATTTGAAATTGAACTCTATATCTTACTGGAAGCCAATGCAGGGCCTGTCAGAAGGGTGAGGCGTGGGAGGTATGGGCAGACAGGAAGATGAGCCTCGCCACTGCATTCATTAAAGACTGTAATGGGGCAAGTTGGGAGCACGTAAGACCACTAAGAAGTGGATTGCAGTAGTCAAGCGGAGAGAGGACAGTGACATTGACCAGCACCTTAGCCACATCTAGCGTTAAGTAGGGACGGATAGGTGCAATGTTTTTGAGATGGAAGTGGCAGGATTTAGCGATCAACTGGACATGAGGGGTGAAGGAGAGGTCGGAGTCAAAGAGAACACCTAGGCAGCGAGCCTGCATGGTGGAGCTGATGGTGGGGCCATTAACGTGGAGGGAGACAGAAATGGGAGTAACAACACTTGAAGGATAAAATACCAGAAGTTCTGTTTTGGACAAGTTGAGCTTAAGGAAGTAAGCAGCAATCCAGTTAGAAATAGCACAGAGGCAGTCAGAGACACTAGTCAAGAGGGGCAATGAGAGATCAGGCGAGGACAGATAGATCTGCGTGTCGTCCACATAGAACTCATCTAAGGAACCAGAAAGTAACAGGACCAATAATCTTATTGACAAGGTAAGGGAGGTATAACAAGGTTAATTCATAAAAGTGCAATTTCCCATTAACTTTTTATAAGATGAAAAAAAGAAGACACACATAAAGCACTTCTCTGGAATGTCCTTTTAAATTATGACATTTTCAAGTTTTCAGTATTTTGTGGAAACATCTGAACCCATATTGTATTTGAGGGTGGCATAATACACATAAGTTTATTTGCTTGAAACCCATTATACATTTGGTAGATGGAGCAATTGGCACTGAATATATTTTGAACCCATATTTCTACTGCTTCTCAAGTTATATTAAAGGGATACTATAGTCACCAGAACAACTACAGCTTATTGAATTTGTTCTGGTGAGTAGAATCATTACCTTCAGGCTTTTTGCTGTAAACATTGTCTTTTCAGAGAAAATGCAGTGTTTACATTACAGCCTAGTGATAACTTCACTGGCCACTTCTCAGATGGCTGTTAGAGATCCTTCCTGGGTCATGGCTGCCTAAAATGCATCAAAACATTCAGTATCTCTCCCCTCTGCATGCAGACACAGAACTTTCCTCATAGAGATTAATTGATTCAATTCATCTCTATGAGGAGATGCTGATTGGCCAGGGCTGTGTTTGAATTGTGCTGACTCTGCCCCTGATCTGCCTCTTTGTCAGTCTCAGCCAATCCTATGGGAAAGCATTGTGATTGGATCAGGCCACCACTTCTGATGATGTCGGCAGACAGATTGCTATTCTGAGGCAAACAGCATGCAGAGCTACAGCTTCAGGCTTGAATACAAGTAAGATTTTGCTATATTTAGGGAGGCATGAGGGGCCCAGGGGGGATAGATGGTGGTTTTACCACTATAGGGTCAGGAATACATGTTTGTTGTATTTGTTCTGGTTAGTATAATATGTCCCTTCAGGCTTTTTTGCAGTAAGCACTGTTTTTTCAGAGAAAAAGCGGTGTTTACATTACAGCCAAGGGGTACCTCCACTGGCCACTTGTTAGATGGCTACTGGAGGTGGTTCCTGGGGCAGTGCTGCACATCTGCTTGGAGACACTGAACTTCCCTCATAGAGATGCATTGATTATATGTATCTCTATGCGGAGATGCTGATTGACCAGGGCTGTGTTTCGCTTGTGCTGGCTCTGACCCTGATCTGCCTCCTTGACCAGCTCAGCCAATCCAATGTGAAAGCTTTGTGATTGGCTAAGAACACAACTTCTGATAATGTCAGCCAAGCAGGCAGATCAGGGGCAGAGCCAGCACTAGCAGCAGACTGCACTAAAGGTAAGCATTTCCTATATTTAGGGGGACAAAGGGGTGGGGCAGGAGGGCTAAATGGTGTTTTTAACATTATAGGGTCAAGAATACATGTTTGTGTTCCTGACCCTATAGTGTTCTTTTAAGTTTAAAAAAAAAAAAATGTAACTGAAGACGAGTTTTATTATCCAAAATATGATTGTTATTTTGATGGTATTGTTTGCTATTCTTTATGAAGACCAGATCTTATATACTTGATAAAATCACAATGCAAATTGTTGCATATAAATATGAAATATTTTAATCAAAAGATATTGATAACAATATAAAATATCGGTAATAACTATTCATGCTCATAAATGGGTGACAAATAGTTATCTCTCATTATACAGTTGCAAGAAAAAGTATGTGAACCCTTTGGAATAATATGGATTTCTGCACAAATTGGTCATAAAATGTGATCTGATCATCATCTAAGTCACAACAATGGACAATCACAGTCTACTTAAACTAATAACACACAAATAATTAAATGCTGCCATGTTTTTATTGAACACGCCATGTAAACATTCACAGTGCAGGTGGAAAAAGTATGTGAACCCTTGGATTTAATAACTGGTTGAACCTCCTTTGGCAGCAATAACGTCAACCAAACGTTTCCTGTAGTTGCAGATAATACGTGCACAACGGTCAGGAGTAATTCTTGACCATTCCTCTTTACAGAACTGTTTCAGTTCAGCAATATTCTTGGAATGTCTGGTGTGAATCGCTTTCTTGAGGTCATGCCACAGCATCTCAATCGGGTTGAGGTCAGGACTCTGACTGGGCCACTTCAGAAGGCGTATTTTCTTCTGTTTAAGCCATTCTGTTGTTGATTTACTTCTATGCTTTGGGTCATTGTCCTGTTGCAACACCCATCTTCTGTTGAGCTTCAGCTGGTAGACAGATGGCTTTAAGTTCTCCTGCAAAATGTCTTGATAAACTTGGGAATTAATTTTTCCTTCGATGATAGCAATCCGTCCAGGCCCTGATGCAGCAAAGCAGCCCCAAACCATGATGCCCCCACCACCATACTTCACAGTTGGGATGAGGTTTTGATGTTGGTGTGCTGTGCCTCTTTTTCGCCACATATAGTGTTGTGTGTTTCTTCCAAACAACTCAACTTTGGTTTCATCTGTCCACAGAATATTTTGCCAGTAGTGCTGTGGAACATCCAGGTGCTCTTGTGAAAACTGTAAACGTGCAGCAATGTTTTGTTTGGACAGCAGTGGCTTCCTCTGTGGTATCCTCCCATGAAATCCATTCTTGTTTAGTGTTTTACGTATTGTAGATTCGCTAACAGGGATGTTAGCATTTGCCAGTGACGTTTGTAAGTCTTTAGCTAACACTCTAGGATTCTTCTTCACCTCATTGAGCAGTCTGCGCTGTGCTCTTGCAGTCATCTTTACAGGACGGCCACTCCTAGGGAGAGTAGCAGCAGTGCTGAACTTTGTCGATTTATAGACAATTTGTCTTACCGTGGACTGATGAACAGCTAGGCTTTTGGAGATACTTTTATAACCCTTTCCAGCTTTATGCAAGTCAACAATTCTTAATCGTAGGTCTTCTGAGAGCTCTTTTGTGCGAGGCATCATTCACATCAGGCAATGCTTCTTGTGAAAAGCAAACTCAGAACTGGTGTGTGTTTTTTATAGGGCAGGGCAGCTGTAACCAACACCTCCAATCTCATCTCATTGATTGGACTCCAGTTGGCTGACATCTCACTCCAATTAGCTCTTGGAGATGTCATTAGTCTAGGGGCCTTTTTTTCTGTGTGGGCAATTTTCAACGTGGGCATTTTTCTGTGCGTTCAATTCTCAGTGTGGGCAGTTTTCCACGTGGGCACTTTTCTGTGCGTTCAATTCTCAATGTGGGCAATTTTCCATGTGGGCATATTTCTTGTGAACATTCATGACAGTGTTTTTTTTCTGTGGGCAAATTTCATGTGGGCATTTTCATGTGCTCTTTTTCCTGGTCACGGCTTCTAGACAGCACTAAAGTTACTCAACACTGCAACCCGAGAGGGCTGAACTTTCTCTCGCCATTGGCTTGTGAATGAATGGAAATTTTGAGTCCTATTTAATAAATTCTTTCCACTGGTCAGCAGGTTTATTAATTATCTAATGTATAGTAGAAACATATACTACTGAGGAAAATGCCTCATCATGTCTTTGTCCTCTGAATTCATCCGTATTAACATCCACACTTTACCAAAGGAGCGAGGGATAAAATTGTAGCTGCTCCTATAAAATAGTATAGTTGTGTTAATATTTTACAGTTGAGTTGAACTTTTCATTTTTTTTTTTTTTTTAATAAATTGTATGAATTTAAGAGGAAAAAGTGATTCACAAAATAGTTACAACATATTCAGAACTCTGGTTTCCATTAGGGACAGACTGGGACAGAAAATCATTCTGGGTCTAATTTATTTCTTTCTCTCTCCTCTGCTGTCATATGAGTTTTAGTTGCCCAATTACAGTAATATGATGCGAAAAAGAACTATACTTCTATAACTTTAAAAAAAGTATTCTCCACTTGAAACGATTCAGTCTTCAAAAAAGGTGCCTTACAAGACAAATAACAAGTGCATAGTGCTGATCATCAATACACAGATTACAATAAATGAAAGCAATTAGAATATCCATTTGGAAAGCAATTCCCAAGAAATAAGTGGCTAAGTGCTACTCACACTTCATCGCAAAGGGTGGGATCTAGGCCTTGCAAGCAGTGGATCCTAAGTATGTAATATTTTTAATGAGGATGAACAGACCAACAGAGCACCAGCTAAAATATGTAAACTTTTATTCCACATCAGCAAAACAGGGCAGCCAGAAATAAAATTAAAGTATCTTACTGCAAAAAGAGTGTTTCTTAATGCAGGTACTCAGTGGCGGCTCTAGACTTGGCGAGGCCTTAGGCGAGACTCATACATGAGGCCCCCCACTAACACCATTATTGAAAAAAATAGCAGTTGATTTGTGTGTATAAGAAGCTGTAGATATATTGAAGAGGGAGCTTGCAACACTGGATATGGAGAGCTAGTCTATGTATACATTGTTGCATTGTCTACCTCTGTGTGTCTGAGAGTGTGTGTCTGGCAGTGAGTATCCTTGTATATGTATGTATGTTTCTCTGAGCATGTGTATGTTTGTGTACTGCCTGTGGCCTTTGGCACTGAGTTTATGGCGGAGCTATGTTTTATGACAGTGTGTATAATTATTGAGTGAGTGTAAAAGAGCAGGAGGGTGCCAAAGTGTATGGAGGTGAGTGCCAGAGTGTTGAGGGTTGACAGTGAGAATGAAGGGAGGTGCCCGAGTGCGGAGAGTGGTGCCCGTGTGTGCGGAGGGAGAGACAGTGTGTATGGAGGGGTGTCAGTGTGCGCAGCGAGTGGTGACAGAGTGTGTGGGGGAAATGACATAGTGCGAGGGGTGGTGACAGAGTATGAGGGTGATGACAGTGTGAGAGGGTTACATTAGTAAAGGGGTGTGACAGAGTGAGAGGGGGTGACAGAGTGAGAGGGAGGGTGACATAGTGAAGGTGGGTAACAGAGTAAGAGGGTGGGTGACATAGTGTGAGGGGGTGAAAGTGTGAGGTGGGGTGACATAGTGTGTGGGGAGCGACAGGATGAGGTGACAGAGTATGGGTGGGTGACAGTGTGGGGGGGTCACAGGGTGGGTGACAGAGTAAGAGGGGATGACAGGGTGTGACCTAGTGTGTGGGGGGGAGACCTAGTGTGAGAGGGAGGGTGACATTGTGTAGGGGGGTGACAGAGTGTGAAGGGGTGGCATAATGTGATAGGGGGGAGACCTATTGTGAGAGGGAGGGTGACATTGTGTAGGGGGGTGACAGAGTGAGAGGGGCTGACATTGTGTATGGGGTGACAGAGTAAGAGGGGGGTGACATAGTGTGAGGTAGGGTGACATAGTGTTAAGGGCTGACAGAGTGTGAGGTAGGGTGACATAGTGTTAAGGGCTGACAGTGTGAGGCGGGGTGACATGATGAGAGGGGATGACATAATGTTAGGGGCTAACAATGTTAGGTGGCAGGAGTGACAGGGTGAGAGGGGTTGACAGTGTTAGGGGCTGACAATGTGAGGTGGGGTGAGAGACTGAGAGGGGGTGACATTGTTTGGGGAGTGGCAGGGTGAGGTGACAGAGTAAGGGAGGGTGACATAGTGTGGGTGGTCATAGGGTGGGTGACAGAGTAAGAGGTGGGGTGACAGTGTGAGGGGGTGACAGGTGGGGTGAGAAGGGGTGACAGGTGGGGTGACAAGGTGAGAGGAAGGTGACAGGGTGAGGGGGTGACAGGTGGGGTGACAAGTGAGAGGTGGTGAGAGGGAGGTGACAGGTGGGGTGGCATGGTGAGAGTGGGTGAGGAAGGTGACAGGTGGGGTGGCAGGGTGAGAGGGGGTGACAGCTGTGGTGACAGATGGGTTTGCTGGGTGACAGATGGGGTGGCAGGGTGAGAGAGAGGTGACAGGTGGGGTGGCAGGGTGAGAGGGGGTCACAGGGTGGGTGACAGAGTAAGAGGGGGGTGACATGGTGAGAGGAGGTGAGGGGTGTGACAAAGTGAGGGGTGACAGGTGGGGTGGCAGGGTGAGAGTGGGGTGACAGGTGGGTGGCAGGGGGAGGGAGGTGACAGTGTGACAGGTGGGGTGGCAGGTGGGGTGACTGGGTTAGGGGGGGTGACAGGTGGGGTGGATGGGTGGGGAGAGTGACATGTGGGGTGACTGAGTGAGGGGGGTAACAGTTGGGGTGACTGGGTGAGGGGGGTGGCAGGGTGGCAGATGGTGTGACAGGGTGAGGAGGGTGGCAGATGGGGTGACAGGTGGGGTGGCTGAGTGAGGGGGGGTGACAGGTGGGCTGGCTGGGTGACAGATGGGGTGACTGGGTGAGGGGGGTGGCAGATGGGATGACAGGGTGAAGGGGTGACAGGTGGGGTGGCAGGGTGACAGATGGGGTGACAAGGTGAGGGGGTGGCAGTGTGGCAGGTGGGGTGGCAGGGTGAGGGGGGTGGCAGATGGGGTGACTGGGTGAGGGGGGTGGCAGGTACCTTTTTCCCTGGTGGTCCAGTGGTGGCAGACTCCCTGGTGGTCCAGTGGTGGCAGACTCCCTGGTGGTCCAGTGGTTGCAGACTCCCTGGCGGTCCAGTGGGCTCTCCGATCTGCAGCTCTGCCGGATGCAGAGCTGCAGACCACATGGTGAAAGTCTCGCGATCTTCAGTCAGAGCGTTGCCGTGGTAACCCGCGGCAATGCTCTGATTGGCTAGAGATCGCGAGACACTTCAGTCTGCAGCTCACACCCGGCGGAGCTGCAGACTGAAGGCTGGCTCTCCCGGGCAGACTGACAGGAGGGGCCTCGCAACCGGCGGCATACAGGGGAAGCCACCTCAAGGACCCGACATGTCAGTCTGCCATATGGTGGTTTAGGCGGCCGCGAGGCCTCACACAGTGGGAGGCCTTAGGCGACCGCCTAAACCGCCTAATTAGAGAGCCGCCTCTGCAGGTACTACTTAGAACTGCTTTGGATCTTCTCCACTTGCGGATTCTCATTCCTGTCCAGTTGTCATTGAATATGCATTTCATCCATCCATCCTCAAGGGGCTTTTTTTCATACTATGCATCTACTAAATTCCCCTCCATATCAGATTTGAAATTGCTACAGTATAATAGAAGTATAGATATGTACAGCTAATTACTATACATAGTATAAGATCTTTTACTAATTGTTCTCACAATTGCAGATTTAACAACATAAATTCATCTCTGTCCCATTTAATGGTAATGGTAGATGTTGTGCCCCTTACCTAGGAGTTAAATTCCCTTGGTATAATGTCCAGTCACAGAGAGTAGTACCCTCAATTTGTAGAGCTTTTTATTTTATGGAATAATGTTCCAGTAACGGCAAACGATTCTGGTGAGCGAATGACTGAGTTGTTTGGAGTAGATAGTAGCTAGATTGTAGATAGATCCTAGATAGAGTTTTTGTAATAGGCACTAGTGCTACTATTTTTTTTCCAGCAATTGGGGCAGAGGGTGACAGAATGTATGTGGAAGGGCCAAAGCACTTTTCATTTTCCACCAAAAATACTAAAGATCGGGCCACCTGTCCCAGTTTGGTTTTAATATTCAGAAATCTGCCCAAACCTTTGTTTGAAGATAGCATGTCAATTCAAGGCCGTTACGTCTTGGATCTTAGTCTGCAGTAATTTATAGTGAATACCTACTTTTTACAGTCAACGTTTATGAAAATTTATTGTTTCAAGACAGTTAACTTTAAAAAAAAAATTATTGTTAAAATTATCTTTTAGCAAGTACAAAAATACAAAAACAGTCTGCTGCTTCCTCACCGTAAACTACTGTTTGCTTAAAATAGTAAGGCATTAGCAACAACGTACAAAAAATCTCAACATAAACTCTCTTCTTGGAGTAAATCTCTATACCCTTCCAAATAATATAATCAGTAGAACAGTATCATAGTTATGGACTCCAGTGAAGAGATTAACAGTGGGTATTTAAAATGGAGACCTCTTTATTTAATGTAACAAGATATAATTAAATAGGCAGCCAAAAAGTGTATCCATACAAACTGTACAAGGAGGGGTAGGAGAAAACAACCACATACCAAAAAAAGCTAATTTCACGTCTCCCCTTGATGCTTTCTCAACAGCTAGTTACTGCAAGAAGTCCTTGTTCTATGACTCAAGATCCAGCCACTGAGATTTCCGTTTCTGAATCATCTGCTTAGTAGTAAATAAGAACCATCTATTTATATAATCCTTTAGTAGCATGTCCTAGAAGTGGTTAAATGCAAACTTCAAGCACCATAACCATTTCAGCCTACTGTAGTGTTTATGGTGTTAGGAGGGCTATTGCAGCATCCCACTGTAACTACCGTATTCAATCCATTTTAGTGTTGTTTAAAAACTTATCTGAGTCAAGTTAGTCACCCGCAGCAGCAACACCTAATTCTCCTGCAGGAGAATCCGTTAACCTCTACAAAGCTAATTACGGACACACATGACTACATTCATTGGTTGAGAACATCAGCTATGCCCTCATAGCCAATGACTGCCATCCTAATATTTTTGAGTCATATGGGAATGTTGACTACTCCAACAGGAGAAGACCAGAGACTGCAGTGGATGTCCCAGGGACCTAGATAGGTTTTCAAACCATACTAAAATGGTATGACTACTTACCATGGGAGGGGGCCAGGGATCTCCTGGTACCATATCCACAACATCAGACTGTAGTGGTTATGGTGCTTGGAATACTTTGCACAGTGATTTTTCTTTAACCACATCCAATTAGACATCAAAACAAATAAATAATATATAGGGAGAGACATAATCATTCCTAAAGGGGGATTTTATTCTATTCCATTCATTTAGTTTTCTAACTTTAAAGGGATATTTTGCATGTAGCTGTCTCTCTGTGGGGAAAAAATGTCCTATGCGATTTTTTTTTTTTTTTTTAAAGATTGAAATAAGATTGTTTTTCATGTCAACAGGGAAACAGACTAAGTGTACAGTTCCTATTATATGGAGCTATTTTTATTAAATAGGAGGTTTGCAGGTCATTAGAGCTGGGCCAATGCTTCTGTAATATAATTGGTATCTAAAATAACGATACAAGCCTTTTGAAAAAGGGTTCAGATTCCAAACACATCTCTACTGAGATTATTACCTTGCTAAAGTTTCACATTTTAATAAGCGGCTTTATTTTGTGTCGCTCGGCTACAAAAATGGCAAAATAAAATACGAAGTAAAAATGAATCAGCTTTCTGAACATTGCACTGTTTACCAGCAGGAAAAATGCAAAAAAAATAAAAAATAAAAGTCTCCAAAAATGAGTTGTAATGAGATACACAAAGAATAAAGAAAAAAAATTGAAGTGTGATATGGACTGATAAAGAATCAATTGGAAAATAGTGTGCCATAGAGCTTCACACGCATAAAACTCAATTATAAGTGCATCATAGAACATTAAAACACTAGCACGACTGTTTACGAAAGTGAGAATTGTTGTCAAAGTTAATCACAGCTGGAAGCATAGCTAGATATATTTCTAGTTATTTCTGCTAGTTTTACCTTTAATTTGATATTCGCTTTGAATTCACTTTAAATTTCTGGCAATTATTCCGTTATTGAAATATACCTGTCAATAATGTTATATTAATACGTTTTCAAAAATAAAAATATTAGGTCATTTTTGCAAACAGCTAACTAATTTACATAATCAGCTAAAATAATATATAAAAACAACAAAAAACATGATTTCTCCAAAAGAGCTGTTTAGAAGGGTTTGCTTTCCTTCTCCTTCCATCACTGTAATGCCAGACCATGCCAGGCTATATTAAATCCTCTGTAGACTACCATTCGATCTGCACCACCACATGTTTTGCAGTCTGTTTGTAGCACATTTATCTTCTGTAGCACTGTCTTTGTTTGTCTTTGTCGCTATTCTTAAAAAGACTTAGTTATGTCTCCTCTTGTTTTGCCTCGTATCTCTTGTCTTCTCCTCTTGTTTTATTTTGTCTTCCCAGTTCATGTACAGTCCTGTCCTGCCCTGTTCATGTTTCCCTCATGTCTTGTGTACATGTTCTAGGTTCTGCTTTCTGTCCTGCTCCGGTTCTGGGTTCTTTTAGTCTTGTCTTGTTATTTTGTTTGGTGCCTATTCTAGTCTTGCCTTGTTTCTAGTACTGGATACATATCTGCTGCAGAGCCTCCCTATCCAGTTCCTGGGAGTTCTGCATATCATCAAGCTCCTAGGATCCGCAGAAGCAGCATTAGAGCCTTGGTATGTGGCTGCACAAACCTTGGTGCTCAACACCAGGGAGCGTGTGGTTACCCTGCACCAGGCCCTGATAGTCCATTTCCACGCTGAGACTCCCATAATTATCAATAGATACTCAGGGGTCCCGGTCTCCGTATCGCTACCCGTGACAATATTAAATTTCATACAGTACAAGACAAAGCGGCAAAGAAGCTGAACCACCGGAATAGAGGAAGCAGAAAGCCCATTTACTGTGGCCACTATCGACATATTGTCCGTAAAATTGACCCTGACCACCCACTCCAAAAAAAGGTGGTACATTTTTCAAGGTAGGTGCAGGAGATAGAACACCCCATAGACAAACAGAGATCTACAAAATACTTGCCCTCAAAATAACAGCCCAAAAAATTATGACATTTGGGGTGAATTGGAAGGAGATGAAACGCAGATTCCACACACCTCTGCCTTGGCCAACAATGCTCCGCGGCCCGCCTGTCCGCCGAACCAAGTCAACTGCCTGATCAAACGATGCATACAACACTAAACAAAGAGCCTTATCAATATCATCATTTACAGATGATCCATTTGGATACGAAAGATGATGTATCAACCGGTACTTACCAGGTTCCTTCGGCACCACACCCAGCGGTGAAACTCTAAGATGAGGAAGCAGGGGCTACGTAAAAGGCCCCGCCATCCTGCCTAATTGGACCTCTTTAAGCAATTTTTACGACACCACCCCCGGAAATTCCCCAACCAATTTTAAATAATGAAGACGAGGAACCACTACCCAATCCCGGAACGGGATAACAAAACCACTAGTAAAGCCATCCTTCAGTAATGACGCATCGACCTGGTTACAGTAGCTGTTTAGCCACGGTAACATCGCACCAACCCTCACTGCGGCCACAGCTTTACCTGCCTGCACTGGTGAAGTCCGTGGGTTCCTACACAACCCGAGCACTCATGCTTAAACCTTTTATGTGGCTGGCCGATGAGGTAGATGAAGATCCAACGCCGGCCCCCAACATAATTAGCTTCATTTAGAGTGCTAGGTCCATTAGATCCCATTGCATTCCTGGATTGGCAGACAAGCGCTGACGAAACTGTTCGTCATAATGCCACTACGCGAGACCCCTGTATCATTAAACCTAGGGGCAGCAAATCTGTAGTTGTTATGGTGCAAATAATGCCCTAGCACTCCCTTATTGCAAGTAGTCAAGTTTGTTAAGAATGTTTTGACTTTTTACCTTGGGTCTTCTGGAATCCACTTCTCCACTACTTCCGAGCTGGACGTTTCTAAGCAGTGCATGTTTAGCTCATTGCCTGAAAGTGTCAGCAGATCATATATGGTTAATAAAATGAGCTTTGCACCACTGGACTTTGTTCAAACAGAGAGCTAGAAGCTTTTTGCCTGACGTAGTGGAGGCATGGAGAGGTGCCCGGCATAATCTATGTAAGAATTCTTCAATCCAATCTCAAATGGATTGACTACTTACAATGTGCCTTCCTAGCACCATACGTTTTACAGTGCACTGTAGTGGTTATGGAATTTGGAGGATTCACTTAAGCCTAATCCCTGGTTACTAGGTTCCCAGTTTCTCTGAAAAATGAATTTAAATTTTTACAACATTGTCAGGTATGTTATATAGTTTTTATAAAGCTGAAAATGGATCACTCAGATCTTTATACAGCTCAACAAATAAGAAATAGCACTGGCATTGCTTAACATTTTATAGTAATCCCTATGTCGGCTTTTTAGTCCAGGAGTCTATAATCTACGATTCATTTTTCTATGACTTGGAGGCAGGTAAGTGGTATTTGTAAATATTATTCCTCATACATTTATATCTGTTTCCTTCTTTCTGCTGTTTACAATACTTACATTATAGCTGTTCATAGATGCGAGTGTAAGAATCATTCTGCTTGGCTGAAGAGCTGGGAGATCAGCTAAAATCGGGCACCTTTAGAGGTCAAGGAATTATATAGAACTAAGAACTGCCTATTCTGTTCCCCATGCTGCCTTTTATTCGGGGTAAACTGTGCCAAATGTTAATGTTTATTCTATCAGAATTACAAGACCTTCATACTGCAGTCATTTTTCCAATAACAAACCCTTTCTAGACAAGTAGTGGAAATACAAAGAAAGGAGAAAAAAATCCATACAACGGCCAACTGGTGCATTGCATTCGGCGTTTTAAACAACTTCTGAGAGATTGCTTTTTTTGACAATCAAGTTTTTATTTCAGTTTTTTTCATTTGAAATACACATCAAAAGTGTATAAAAAATTATTGAAGAGTAGTACATCTAGTTCTACATGCTGAAACATAAACAAAGTAAGTACTCCAGTGCATCCCATACATATAGTGTGGTATGAATAGAGCCTTAATCAGTGAAGAGCTTGCCATGTTAATGGGCCTTTGTTGTCTGGTTGATAGTACTCCCAGATTCAGTGAGGTAGTCACACCGATGCGCCTGTGATTAGCCACCTAGTGCAAATATATATGTTTTTTCTTATCTCCTCAGTGCTGTAGCTACCCAGTGACCCACATCCCCTTTTTTTCTAATGGGTGGCATCAACCAGACGTCACTTGGTAGCCTTGGGGGTTCATGCACTCCTTCATATTCAAGGTTTCCAAAGTTTCAGTAGACATAGTGGCACCCATTTCGGGTACCCCATCTCCCTCCACATGACCCGCTGTATTATCATGGGTGCAAAGATGCAATAACCAAGTCCTCCAAATCTCCTCATATTGTGTCAGACGTCCCTTTAGCAAAGCGGTTCTCTCTTCATATTTACGTATCTCTTCCACTCTTTCGAGCCAAGCCTGGAAGGAAGGAGGATCCGGTCTGTGCCATAGCACAGGGACGAGGGAGTGGGCCACTGTTATTAGATGTTTGGAAAGCATCCATTTATATTTAGACTGCGGGCTTTTAGTGTAGCTCAGAAGCAGGCATGCTCGGTGAAAACACATTCCTTCATCTGCCACCATGGTCATCATATCATGGATTTTTTTGCCAGAAGGGGGTCAGCATAGAGCTGTCCCAAAAGATGTGTATGATCAATGCCCCTGATCATCCATACCTTCATTGGGAACCTCGGGTAGGAATTTATGAAGTTTTTGAAGTGTATCATACCATTGAATGAGAATTTTTAATTTTATTTCTTGGAGTCTCATGCTTTGAGAGCACTTATGGGCCAAGTCATCATTTTCTGCCACTCTTGGTCTGAATAAGATTTCTGTAGTACATCTTCCCAGTGCACCTTGAACTAAAACAGCGGTGCGTGGGCTGTGGAAACGAGCATCTTGTACACGGTGGAGATGCTCCTACACAGTGGCTCAGCCCTCGAGCAGATTTCCTTGAATGGGCGTAGCGGATCATGTGTAACCCGACCAATTACCTCCGCTAATTCCTTCCCTCAGCCACTCTGGAATCATTAAAATAAGCCGACATCCATGTTCCGCCAGTAACTGGATGACACACAGTTCTGGGAGTACAACTCAAACTCAAACACAATACAACATGAGTTTCAATCCAAAGATACTCTACAGAAAATTATACAATATTCTAAAACACTCCAAAAATACAATTTCAAAAAAGGTAATTGGATTGTCTGGGACGTCAGAACTTAGAACCCAAATTCCTCTTTGAAGCTGTGACCCCCCTTAGAGCTACTCTGCAAGGTGTGAGAAATCACACATGAGTGGCCTGGAAGACTGATTTCTGTACAAACTAACTCTCACATCTACCATATGTCTTGATTCCATTTTAGATAATTAGTCATTTGATATGAATGTTCATTAGCACAAGCCTTGTGTTCCAATATCATATCCAACAGAGACATAAATATAGAGGCGCAACTAGAAAAAAACTAGAAACCGTTGCACAAACTGCCCTGGGTCCCCCTCCCACCCCTCCATTTGTATAATATAACACATACAGATACATACATGGACACACATGCTAATACACAGCCACACAGAATGACACTTCTACAGATACAAACACTGACACACATACAGATACACAGACACACACTGACACACATACAGATACACAGATACACAGACACACATGCAGACAGATACACAGATAGACACATGCAGATACACATACACAGAATGACACACATACAGATACATAGAGGCACGCACTGACACACATGCAGACAAACAGATACACATACAGACACATGTGCAGAAAAACAGATACACATACAGACAAACAGATAAATATACAGACACATGCAAACAAACAGATACACATACAGACATACAGAACACACAGACACACTTAATGACAAACATTCAAATACACAGAATGACACGCATACAGATATAAACTGTGACACACATACAGATACATAGGGACACACACTGACACACATGCAAACAGATACACATACAGACATACAGATACCCATACATACAAACAGATACACATACAGACCCACATGCAGACAGATACAGACAAAGATACACATCCAGACACACACAGATACAGACATTCACACACATACACTCACATTCTCACTCACACACATACAGATACAGACAGACATTCACACAAACACACACACACACACACACATACAGACAACCAGACACAGACATTCAGACACACAAACTGTTAAACATTTTTGTCACCCTCCTGTTTCCTACCTTTAGGTGCAGGAGGGTGACTTCACTGGGGTCCAGTGGCTGCTTTCGGCTGATGGGAGTCAGAACTCCCACTCTGACTCCCTCCTCTCCTCCCCTGTGCTCTTCACCTGCACGGCCAGCAGGCGCTCTGACGTCATCACTGAGGCACGGTCGTGCTCTTAAAGTGCCCCAGCATTGACTGAGCCCCAGGTAATTCATTGCCATTGGGTGGCCCCAAGAGCATGGGCCACCCGATGGGCCCCTTCAATGCGGCCCCGGGGGTTGTTCAGCGCGGCCGGGGCTGCAGTACAATCTCGGCAAGCACCGCGGTCGCAGGAGTTATGGGCCCAGTCACAGCTGCGACCCCTGCAACCGCGGTAGTTCTGTCAGTGCATTAATACCTACCCACAGATCAATAATCAAGCCTCATCTTTATCACATTTAGAATGGGACAAGCGCAATCTTCCAATCAAGACCAAACATGATTGGCGAACAAAGAGAGTTAAAAGTATATAGCACGCGTCCATTCTGCTACAAGTGGGCACGGTACTCATTGACAGCATTCCATCACAGTGAGTGTGACCGGCATAGGGTCTATACTTGTGAGATAGTGGAATAGAAATGCCTGAGCTGCTGGTATCGGAAAACCTCCATAAAGGTTTCTATCATTCCATCTATTCAATGGAATTACACAGCTGTTATGTTGGTTTTTAAATGTATTATTTAGATGTTTCACCTTTTTTACTTTTTACTTTTACTTTTAGAACAGATATCTAAAACTTAAAGGAACACAAACCCTTTTTTCATGTAACTGCCAGGCTGAATTTAAGATTCCCTATGGAGTAAACGTTAGAGTAGATTTGCCTAGAACAAAAGTTTGGAGTACAGGCTAGATTAGGGGTAGGCAACCTTTGGCACTCCAGATGTTGTGGACTACATCCCCCATAATGCTCTTACACCCATAATGCTGGCAAAGCTTCATGGGAGGTGTAGTCCAAAACAATCTGGAGTGCCGAAGGTTGCCTTTGCCTGGGCTAGATTATACTCAACTTGACTAGAATAAACAAAAACAATCATTTATTAATTTACAGTGGCTAAAGAGTTAAAAGCAATGGCTGTTCAACAGTGCGGGCATGAAGAGCTATCAGGCATAGACTGTTAAGTAATAGCAGTGCATGATTAAAAGGTAATAGATTGTTTGATAATATGGTTCACTGACTGAGCTGATGTGACATTAGCTGAGAGACAAATGACTAATATAAAAGTAGTAAGCCCTAAAAATGACTCCACACCACAGGTAGTTGGGCAAGAATGGAGGCGGATGTAATGAGTGCCATCTAGGAGGTAGTGGCAATCTAATGCCTCGTTTCCACTGAGCGGATCGGTTTGGGTCGGTACAGTTTGGAAGGTTTAGAATGGACAAGTCCATTCTGGTGAGCATTTCCACTGCAAGTCAGACCTTTCAGGGCCATGCGGGGTTTAGAAAAAATGCTCTTCCTGTCCACCACTTCCTGTCCACCAATCAATGGATTGTATAGTAGCTCCGCCCTAACCGAACCGCTCCATTTCTTATGGCCCTACATCTGAAGCAGGACCCTGAATGGATTATTACGGTTCGCTTGTATGGACCACTTTCATAATGGAAACACCCAAACTAGCGAACCGTACTGAATCGAACCGATCTGCTCAGTGGAAACAAGGCATTAGTTGGCATGATATTGTGGGCATTGGCATTGTGTGCAGTTTAAGTGTTCCAAATCAAGTTTTGTATTGCCACTGTCATATATTACTTATATTTTAATATATCAGCTGAGCCCTGGTGATTTTTTCTACTCTGTCTCTTCAATTACTTCTTAACACAAAATTCCTGTGCCCTGCATCTCCTGATCCACTCCTCACTAACTTACATTGTCCTTGTCTTCTCGATGACTGATTTCTAAACCAACTCAAGAGGTCTGCAGATAGACCACACTGTAATGGAAATCAATACCTTGAATTAATCCTTGTATATAGACTGTATCAGGCTTACTATCACTTCAGTTTGTCTGCTCTTTTGATCAAGGCTTTGCACACTGTTAATCTCCCTTCTCAATATGTTGCACATGTGCTTAGTCACTTGAGCAGAAATGTGAAGGTTGTTACCTAATCTGTGATGAACCAATATTTATATATTTATTTTTGTTTTCTTCTACCTGTGCTTCAAATGTACCACAAAATACTTTCAATACTATCGCTGGAAATAAAGTTGGTAAACTAATCTTTTATTACAACATTTGAGGCATCTTTGATATTTTTTTTTATCCACAGTTTACAGAATACCCTGCATTTTATTAGGCACCAATACGTTGAAAAGTTATGTGTAATCCCAAACTATAGATTTTTTGAAAAGTACATAAAATGACATTTTGAGATGGTGGAGACTATTTTAGAGAATGTATTTCTGCACAGGCATTTGAACAAGCAAGATCAATACAGCATTAAAATGGTAGAAAATAAGAAAAATGTAAAGTAAAATGTGTTCACAAATAAAATCATTCATTATGAGTTTGCTTAAAAAAGTAAAACATTTCAAGTTTTCGGTGTTCCCTAAAAAGAGTACTATAAACTGCTTTTAAAATAGAAAACACATTTAATTATTTTTTAAGAATATGTTTGCAGTGAATATATAAGGAACGTTAAAAGAGGTTAGAGTAATCTTTTATGTACACAAGTCACAATCTAAACATAAAAAGACACAATTCTGACTCGTTTTTCTAAAATATTCCTATGGACTATGCAGATACAGAGGCAGAAATAGGAATATAGAGAAATTCCAGGTAGAGGAGTTTAGAATTGAGCCAATTTAACACTAAGAAATCAGATGTTTGACTTTACACAGGCAAAAGAAATACCTGATTCAATAATGAATCGACCAGTTCAAAAAACACTCTTACCCCATCATATTTTTTTATTGTTTTAAATTGTTGCTACTGTTATAAACATATATATTAATCTGAACCTAGACTAATCCTAGTTGTCCTGTAGCTTCCCATCCCATGACAAATTCAAGTTTAATTATTCACACATGTTTTGTATTAGATTTGTTAATCTTCTGTGACCAGGATTTTGAAGACTCCATAGACCAACAACGAATGCAAACTATGACTGACAACCTAAGTTTGATTGTATTGTTGCATATAAACTTTTCTATACTTAGTAGGCCGCATAAGACTGTGAAGAACCTAACACATTGTGTTGTTTTGTTTTATTAAACTCTTTTTTTATGGTCCCTAACAAGACCTGCTTAGTAGGCTTGAGATGTCAAAACGTCCTTTGATGCTTAGAGAACTTCAGTCAAGTGTATGTCTTGTCTTCTAAAATGAATAGTAATACTGTTGAGTTGTGTGACATTAAAATGTATTCCCAGGAATTCTTAACTTTCTATTAAGTAAAAAAAAAATAATAATTATAGACATTATCATTGTTATGCAAAATATTTTGTTAATGTTTCCTTTTTGGCTTTGAATATTAAATAATGATCATTTTGTGGCTAACACTTTACACCAAAAATTATGTGTGCAGTCTTAATGGTATGGGTCTGTACAGGTTTTATCTATCTTTTGGAAGTCATTCTTCTCTAATATCTAATGTCAGAACATCTACTGGAGAAGCTGGGATTTCTGAGGGTAATTTCATAATGTAAAATGTTAAGTAATTAGGGTTTTATCTATCTCAATTCCAGAGCATGACCCACGCATAATTCAGTGCTGGCCTTAGAATGTTGCAGAACACAATGATCATGTGAAGATGACGTAATAAAAAAACAAAAAACTACAGACTCCTGATTTAACATCTGGGAAAGAAAGGAAGCAATGTCTAATTAGCCTCTGCCAACAGACTTACATAATGTTTAATAAAGGGGGAATACACTGCAATGGCACAAAAAAACCCACAAATCAACTTTTTAAATGTTAATATATTTCTTTTGGAATTAACACAGATGGAAGTTGCTCGGAGAATGGTAAACATTAAAGTGTTCTCCATTAATGTCTGAATAGTTAACTGTATTTATAGCCTTTAAAAATCCCCATTAGAAGAAGGTACCTTTGTTTTCTTACATAAAACATTTTATAGAGACCCAACCTTGGGGAGTATAAGGCCTATTGTCTCCTTATTACAAAGAAAAAAATATATTAGATGGTGAGACCATATTTCAAGAAATTAAGATACCCTAGGGCCAGATCCCTTGCTGCAACCGTAATGAAAAGAACAATTTATAACGCACTATTTAAGATCTATAACTATTAAAATTCACTAGCCTTGGTGACTCCTCGAATGAAGTGTTTTATTTTACAAGAAAAAGGCACTCCGACCGGGACCAATATCAGTATATCAAAAAATAATAACCCTCCTCATGTGAAAACCAACAATAGATTGTCTATTTGGGTCCTTCCTGTGGTTTGCCCGGTGTGTGTGTGTTTGCCCTAGACGGGGAGAAATTACATGCACCACAAACCTGCCGTTATACTTGCTCTGTGCCGTCTGGGAGTGCTTTGTATTTATCTTGTTATAGAATAATCATATTTTTAAATAACAATTTAACCTACTTTCAAGAGGAGTATTTATTCCACTTTGTAGGTAAGTGATCTACAACAATAGGACAATTATTTGACTGTTGTCTGTTTGAATAATAATAAGTCAGCGGAAGGAATATTGGGCACTATATCAATGTAATCAGTAAAATAGAAAATACATAATCTCTGGATGTAGAATAAAAAAGCAACAATTGCCTTGTTGACATGGGATGGAGAGAACAATTTAATATAACAAATTGGAATTCTTGGCTTTTGTTTGTGATTATGAGTAAAACTGGATGACACAAGGTTTCACATGATAAATCATTTTAATGAACGTATATGTTAAGCTGTGGTTGAAATTATTACTATGTGTCATTTTATTGCAAATCAAAGTCTGTTTAAACAGAGAATCCACAGAAGTTTAATTTATTCTCACTATCTAAAACACAGGTAAACCAAGAGAGAGCGAGTGACACACACACGCACACACACACACGCACATGCACACACACACACAAACACACACACAATCCAGTTGCTACAATATGAAAAATGACACACAAAAAAGTACAGCACTTATAACAGCAATATCAGGATCAGCAACAGCAAGATTATGAAGTTGAATTTATTTCTACATTTAATTTTATATTTTAGACCACATCAACAAATATTTGTCAAATATATATATTATATTATATATAAATAATTTTAAGAGTCTCAGGGTGTGAATATTTCCCTTTAAAGCTTTTTGGATTTGACTTAAGGTCTCTCAGTAAATAATGGCATGAAATTTATACATATTAAAAATAAAATGTGAACTGTATGATTCTTACAGAACACGAGCTGGATTTTCAGAGTTTTGTAAGTTAGTTTCACAGGACTAAATGTTTTGTAAAAGGTTTGTCAGCTAAGCTACTTTAACAAGTGTCAGCAGAGACGAAGCACAAGTCACATCTCTTACAGCGTCTGTCTGTGATCTTACTGTGTCTGTCATTTTGGAGCCATAGCAAAATTTATGACAATCTAAAATATAAGTCTTGGTTGCACAGTATCAGTAACTCCAGAACAAAGATGTGAACTCATCACTGATGATGAAATCATCTGAAGATCATTGAAGGAAAATATTCCCTAAGAGTTAAAGCTGTAATGTGTTCTCCACCGCCAAAGCACTTACTGCTATAAATGCTATGGAGTAATCTAGATTGGTATATAAACTGGGTAGTCAATGCCGATAATATGGTAGGTATTATGGGCAGACCCTAGCAGTATAATTGTCGATAACATTTTAGTGTCTTGTGGAGTGGGCATCCACTGGAATGCTACCATGTCCAATTGCACAATTAAAGTCAGGGGAACCGGTAACCTCACTAAAACACAGATCAATGTCATCATACTACCTTTAAAGGAACACTATAGTCACCTAAATTACTTTAGCTTAATAAAGCAGTTTTAGTGTATAGATCATTCCCCTGCAATCTCACTGCTCAATTCACTGTCATTTAGGAGTTAAATCACTTTGTTTCTGTTTATGCAGCCCTAGCCACACCTCCCCTGGCTATGATTGACAGAGCCTGCATGGGAAAAAAAACTGGTTTCACTTTCAAACAGATGTAATTTACCTTAAATAATTGTATCTCAATCTCTAAATTGAACTTTAATCACATACAGTAGGCTCTTACAGGGTCTAGCAAGCTATTAACATAGCAGGGGATAAGAAAATCTTAATTAAACAGAACTTGCAATAAAGAAAGCCTAAATAGGGCTCTCTTTACAGGAAGTGTTTATGGAAGGCTGTGCAAGTCACATGCAGGGAGGTGTGACTAGAGTTCATAAACAAAGGGATTTAACTCCTAAATGGCAGAGGATTGAGCAGTGAGGCTACAGGGGCATGTTCTATACACCAAAACTGCTTCATTAAGCTAAAGTTGTTCAGGTGACTATAGTGTCCCTTTAATAAAATAATCTCCTGACTCTATTAGTTGCAATGTGGATCCTATCATGGGCGTCCACGGGGGGGGGGGGGGGGGGGGCGACAGGGGACAGGAAGCTGCATCTATAACTGCTTCTCTCTGACTGAATCCTCAGCCAGAGAGACAGCCTATAGAATAGGTAAGTGAGGGATGGGGGGAGATAGCCTATAGATTAGCGGAGTGAAGCATATGGGGAGGGGGCAGAGATAGCCTAGAGATTAGCGGAGTGAAGCATATGGGGAGGGGGCAGAGATAGCCTAGAGATCAGTGAAGTGAGGCATATGGGGGGGGGGTGCAGAGATAGCCTACAGATAAGTGAAGTGAGGCATGTGGGGGGGGGGGCAGAGATGGCCAAGAAATCGGTGAAGTGAGGAATATGGGGGGGGCAGAGTTTGCCTAGAAATCAGTGAAGTGAGGCATATGGGGGGCCAGAGATGGCCTTGAAATCAGGGAAGTGAGGCATATGCGGGGGGGGGGACAGAGGGCCTAGAGATCAGGGAAGTGAGGCGTATGGGGGGGTAGAGATAGCCTAGAGATAAGGGAAGTGGGGGATGGGGGGGCAGATAGCCTAGAGATCAGGGAAGTGGGGGATGGGGGGGCAGATAGCCTAGAGATCAGTGAAGTGAGGCATATGGGGGGGGGGGGCAGAGATAGCCTACAGATCAGGGAAGTGATGCATATGGAAGGGTGCAGAGACAGCCTACAGATAAGGGAAGTAAGGCATATGGGGGGGGGGGGTGCAGATATAGCCTACAGATCAGTGAAGTGAGGCATATGGGGGGGGGGCAGAGATAGCCTACAGATCAGTAAAGTGAGGCATATGGGGGGCAGAGATAGCCTAGAAATCAGTGAAGGGGGCATATGGGGGGGCAGAGACAGCCTAGAAATCAGTGAAGTGAGGCATATTGGGGGGGGGAGGGCAGAGACAGCCTAGAAATCAATGAAGTGAGGCATATGGGGGGGGGGGCAGAGATGGCCTAGAAATCAGTGAAGTGAGGCATATGGGGGGGCAGAGATGGCCTAGAAATCAGTGAAGTGAGGCATATGGGGGGCAGAGATGGCCTAGAAATCAGTGAAGTGAGGCATATGGGGGGCAGAGATGGCCTAGAAATCAGTGAAGTGAGGCATATGTGGGGGGCAGAGATGGCCTAGAAATCAGTGAAGTGAGCCATATGGGGGGAGCAGAGATGGCCTAGAAATCAGTGAAGTGGGGGGGGGGGGGGCAGAGATGGCCTAGAAATCAGTGAAGTGAGGCATATGGGGGGGGGGCAGAGATGGCCTAGAAATCAGGGAAGTGAGGCATATGGGGGGCAGAGATAGCCTACAGATCATCGAAGTGAGGCATATGGGGGGCAGAGATAGCCTAGAGATCAGGGAAGTGAGGCATATGGGGGGCAGATAGAGCCTAGAGATCATTGAAGTGAGGCATATGGGGGGTGCAGAGATAGCCTATAGATCAGGTAAGTGAGGGATAGGGGGGAGACAGCCTATAGATCAGGTAAGTGAGGGATAGGGGGGAGACAGCCTATAGATCAGGTAAGTGAGGGATAGGGGGGAGACAGCCTATAGATCAGGTAAGTGAGGGATAGGGGGGAGACAGCCTATAGATCAGGTAAGTGAGGGATGGGGGGGAGACAGCCTATAGATCAGGTAAGTGAGGGATAGGGGGGGAGACAGCCTATAGATCAGGTAAGTGAGAGATGGGGGGAGTGTCAGGGTACCTGTGGTCTCTACCTCCGAAAGAGGTAGAGACTTAGCTGTTCCTCCATCCAGACGGTCTGATGGCTCCCTTCCCCGCGGTCTATCCGGTCATGCTAGGCCGGCCGCGAGGGAGTGACTGCCTTTTACAGCATCTAGGCAGGAAGTAGTCATCAGGACACTCCCCCGGAACGACCTGTCAGTCAATTGCTGCAGGACCAATCAAGATGCCTCGGAAGCGTGGTTACTGCTCTGAACAGGGTATTTAACAGAGCTTCTTTCATTAGCTCATTGCCCTGTCGTGGTTCTAGCTTGTTCTAGTCACTCAGTGCTTGTGTATTCTATTATCCCTTTTGGTTTTGACCCGGCTTGTTTACCTTACTCTGTTTATCTCTGTTACCCTTGATTCGGCATGTCTCTCGCTTACCTGTCTTCTGTTACCCTCGACCTCGGCTTGTCTTTGACCATTCTATACTGTACTACTTACGTTAGTCCGGCCATTCTAAGGTCTGGTATACGTATCTGGCTACTGTTTGTACTCTGCGTGTTGGATCCCTGTCCCGATCCTGACATTACGACAGGGCCAATGGATCCTGCAAGTACAAACAGTAAGCTGGCTGCTCCTGATCCTAGGTTTGAAGCCATGGATCACAGAATGGATCAGATGGCGCTTGCGCTACAGGCTCTATTAGCTTGTGCCAATAACCCACCAGAGGAGATACGTAATACCCCTGTTTCTCCTGTCGGTTCAGGTCTAGAGGTAGCCACAGTGGGTGCTTCTTCTCACACTACCCCCCCCAGTACGCTATGGTGGGGCTCCTGAGAAGTGTCGTGGTTTTTTAAACCAAATTAGTATCCACTTTGAATTGCAACCTCGCTCTTATCCTACAGATAGGGCAAAAGTAGGATTTATTATCACCCTACTCATTGAGAAAGCTCTGAGATGGGCCAACCCACTATGGGAGAACGATAACCCATTAGTTTATAACTATAACGCATTTGTAGCTGCTTTTAGAAGAACATTTGACCCTCCAGGTAGAAAGGTTAATGCAGCCAGATTACTGTTGCGCCTGAGACAGGAGAACCGAACACTGGTGGATTATGCACTAGAGTTCAGGTCTCTGGCGGCAGAAATCAAGTGGAATGAGCAGGCGTATATGGATGTATTTTTGAATGGCCTATCTGATGTAATCCTTGATGAGGTTGCTACCAGAGAACTCCCTGAGAATTTAGAGGATTTAATTTCGTTCATCTCTCGTATAGATGAACGTCTAAGAGAGAGACAGAACACTCGAGAGAGGAACCAGAGACCTTCTTTTAGGTTAGCTCCCGCTTTTCCAAGTCCTGACTCCACGATATCTTTGCTTACTGAACCTATGCAGATAGGGTATACCCGCCTCTCTGAGGAGGAAAGACAGCACAGGAGAAGAGAGGGTTTGTGTATGTATTGTGGGGCCAAGGGTCATTTACTCTCGAACTGTTCTAACCGCCCGGTAAACGCTCGCACCTAAGTCTCTCTAGAGGACAGGCCTTGGGTGTTTCTATTTTGTCCTCTACTCCTAATTATAAAGATCACAGGCTTCTGCTACCAGTTTCCTTAACTTGGGGGAAGGAAGTAGTAAGGGCTATGGCATTGATAGATTCCGGTGCTGCTGAGAATTTTATTGACCAAGCCTTTGCTAGTAAGAACAATTTCCCATCCCAGCTAACGGAGACACCTTTGGCCGTTGAGGCCATAGATGGTAGACCACTACTAGACCCTGTTATCTTTCGTGAGACCATACCCATTGATTTAAATGTTGGTATCCTACACGTGGAGAATTTATCTCTTATGCTCATTTCGTCTCCTTCCGTTCCCATAGTTCTGGGGTACCCATGGTTGAAAAAACATAACCCTATTATCGATTAGGAGTTAGGAGAGATACTCTCGTGGGGCCAGGGCTGCCAGGATCGGTGTTTGTGCAAGGTTTCTCCATTAGCTAATATTAACATACCGGAGAATCCTACTCAGTCCACAGAAAGACAAATACCAGACCTTTACCTAGACTTAAGGGCAGTGTTTGACAAGAAGAATGCCGATTCTTTGCCTCCACACAGGTCATTTGACTGTAAGATTAAGCTTCTACCCGGCACTATGCCTCCGAGGGGCCATGTATATCCTTTGTCTGTTCAGGAAAACTCGGTTCTAGAGGAGTATATTCGGGAGAATTTAGAAAAGGGATTCATCAGGAGGTCTTCTTCTCCGGCCGGGGCTGGGTTCTTTTTCATTAAGAAGAAGGATGGCACGCTGAGACCATGTATCGATTACCGAGGCTTGAATAAAATAACTGTCAGAAATGCCTATCCTATCCCACTGATTACCGAGTTATTTGATCGTCTTAAGGGCTCCAAAATCTTCACCAAGTTAGATCTCAGAGGGGCTTACAATTTAGTGAGAATCCAGCAAGGTCACGAGTGGATGACGGCATTCAATACCCGGTATGGCCATTACGAATACACTGTTATGCCATTTGGACTATGCAATGCGCCTGCAGTATTTCAAGATTTGATTAATGAGGTACTTAGGGAGTTTCAGCATGATTGTGTTATTGTTTACCTGGACGACATACTAATACACTCTAAGGAGATTGAGACTCACCATAGACAGGTCAGAAAGGTATTACACAAGCTGCTGCAACATGGTCTATATTGCAAATTGGAGAAGTGCAGTTTTGATCAGTCTCAGGTAGACTTTCTTGGATACGTGATTTCTGGGGAAGGTTTTAAAATGGATCCTGTAAAACTCCAATCTATTTTAGACTGGCCCTTGCCCAAAGGACTCAAAGCTATCCAAAGGTTTATTGGTTTTTCCAACTACTATAGGCGCTTCATTAAAGGATACTCCTCTATCATTGCGCCTATTACCAATATGACCAAACAAGGGGCTGATACTAAGTTCTGGTCTAAGGAAGCTCTTGGTGCTTTCAAGACTCTCAAGGAACTTTTTGCCTCGGCTCCCATTCTAGTCCATCCTGATACGACTCTGCCTTTCTTGCTTGAGGTCGATGCCTCTGAGACAGCAGTTGGGGCTGTTCTGTCTCAAAGGTTAGGGGTGGATAAACCGTTACACCCTTGTGGTTTCTTCTCTAAGAAATTTTCTGGGCCTGAGAGCAGATATGACATCGGGGAAAGGGAACTGTTAGCAGTCATTAAAGCCTTAAAGGAGTGGAGACATTTGTTGGAGGGGACCCTACACCCTATTACGATTTTGACGGACCACAAAAACTTGTCCTATATTGGGGAGGCTAAGCGCTTATCCTCTAGACAAGCTCGTTGGTCCTTATTCCTGACTCACTTCAATTATGTACTGACTTACAGACCTGGTTCTAAAAACTCTAAAGCCGATGCATTATCTCGCCAATATGAACCTTCTACTGTACCTGAACCAGTTCTTTCTTCTATAGTTCCGAAATGCAATATCATTGCTAATACGAATCTCAGGATTCATTCTCCATTACTGGCCGAGATCATTAAGTTGCAACATCTAGCACCTAAACAGACTCCTGCGGGCCGTCATTTCGTTCCTCCTGCTCTTCAACTGGAACTTTTACAGTGTTTACATAATAGCAAGATGGCGGGACATCCTGGTATTCGCAAAACTTACGCGTTGATCTCTAAGGACTTCTGGTGGCCTGCTTTACGGAGGGATATTGAGGAGTTCATCGCTGCATGTGAAGTTTGTACTAAAACCAAACAACCCCATACGCTTCCATGTGGATTCCTGCACCCCTTGGAGGTTCCAGAAAAACCATGGTCCTGTTTGGCCATGGACTTTATTGTCGATCTACCTATCTCTAAAAGACAGACTGTTATCCTCACCGTGGTTGACAGGTTTACTAAGATGGCACACTTCATTCCCCTGCCTAAACTCCCGTCCGTCATGAATTATGGTTTTCATCCGTCTATTCTTCCTTCGGATTCCCCTTCCCAGGGGGTGCCGTCGGTTGATGTTCATGTTGCCAATTTGAGGAAGTTGTGGGATCAAACTCGACAAATCCTTGTGCACAACTCTATGTTGGTCAAGAAACACGCTGATAAACGTAGAAGGGCGGCTCCGGTCTTTGTTCCAGGTGATAGGGTATGGCTGAGCACGAGGAACATCCGTTTAAAAGTGCCATCCATGAAGTTCGCTCCTCGTTATATTGGACCCTACAGGGTGCTGACCCGTATCAATCCAGTTGCGTATCGTTTAGCTCTTCCTAATACCTTACGCATCCCGAACTCGTTTCACGTTTCATTGCTGAAACCACTCATATGTAACAGATTTTCCTCCACAATAGCCCCTCCTCGCTCCGTTCAGGTGGAGGGTCAGGAGGAGTATGAGGTTAACTCTATTATTGATTCTCGAATCTCCCGGGGGAGAGTACAATATCTGGTTGATTGGAAGGGATATGGTCCTGAGGAGAGGAGTTGGGTACCTCAGGAGGATGTTCATGCTCCCCGTCTCCGCAGGGCGTATCACTCTCGCTTCCCATCTCGTCCCGGTTCATTCCGCCCGGTGGGCGTATCTGAGAGGGGGGGTACTGTCAGGGTACCTGTGGTCTCTACCTCCGAAAGAGGTAGAGACTTAGCTGTTCCTCCATCCAGACGGTCTGATGGCTCCCTTCCCCGCGGTCTATCCGGTCATGCTAGGCCGGCCGCGAGGGAGTGACTGCCTTTTACAGCATCTAGGCAGGAAGTAGTCATCAGGACACTCCCCCGGAACGACCTGTCAGTCAATTGCTGCAGGACCAATCAAGACGCCTCGGAAGCGTGGTTACTGCTCTGAACAGGGTATTTAACAGAGCTTCTTTCATTAGCTCATTGCCCTGTCGTGGTTCTAGCTTGTTCTAGTCACTCAGTGCTTGTGTATTCTATTATCCCTTTTGGTTTTGACCCGGCTTGTTTACCTTACTCTGTTTATCTCTGTTACCCTTGATTCGGCTTGTCTCACGCTTACCTGTCTTCTGTTACCCTCGACCTCGGCTTGTCTTTGACCATTCTATACTGTACTACTTACGTTAGTCCGGCCATTCTAAGGTCCGGTATACGTATCTGGCTACTGTTTGTACTCTGCGTGTTGGATCCCTGTCCCGATCCTGACAGGGAGACAGCCTATAGATCAGGTAAGTGAGGGATGGGGGGGGGAGACAGCCCATAGATCAGGTAAGAGAGGGATGGGGGGGCAGCCTATAGATCAGGTAAGTGAGGGATGGGGGAGGTAAAGTAAGAGAAGGAGCAGAAAGGAGAAGGAATATAAATGAGGAGAAAGGGGCAGCAAGGATCTGGAAGGGACAACAAGGACCACAACAGGCAAAGGAGGAGAAGGAGCACAAAGGAACACAAATGAGCAGGAAGGGGCAGCAAGGAGCAGGAAGGGTATGCAAGGAGCACGAAGGGTCAGCAAGGAGAAGGAAGGGTCTGCAAGGAGCTGGAAGGTAAAGCAGCACAAAGGTAAAGTAGAAAGAGCAGAAAGGGTCAGCAAGGAGCTGAAAATAGCAGCAAGGAGCAGGAAGGGACAGAAGGAGCACAAAAGTGAAGTAGGTGAAGGAACTGAAATGAGCAGGAAGGGTCTGCAAGGGGCAGCAAGGAGTAGGAAGGGTCTTCAAGGAGAATGACGGGTCTGCAAAGAGCAGAAAGGGGCAGAAGGAGCACAAAGGTAAAGGACCAGAAAGAATCAGAAGGAGCACAAAGGTAAAGTAGGAGAAGGAGCAGAAAAGGGTAGCAAGGAGCAGAAAGGGACAGCAAGGAACACAAAGGTAAAGTAGGAGAAGGAGCATAAAGGGTCTGCAAGGAGCAGAAAGATCAGAGAGAGACAGGAGCAGAAGGGGGAGCACAAAAAGCAGAAAGTAGCACAAAGGTAAAAGAGCAGAAGGAGCCAAGGAGGAGAGAAGACAGTGTCAGAAGAAAAAGAAGACTTTGTCAAATGAAGGAGAAGAAAAGGAGATTGGAGCAGGAAGGACAAGTGAAGTGAACCCTCCACTTTATTCTGGACACCACATCATAAGGCTTTGGTACAAAGTAAAACATTTTTATCAACCGAGAACTAGCGATCAACTGACCACTCTAGCCAATCTGTAGCACCCATACCTGACCTCAATCCGCACTTCCTGACACTCTGTTTCAGAAGCCGAATACCACTGAGCGACCTGGAAATCTGGAGCTGGAGGAAGCCTTTGAGGTTAAACCACTTGAGAGTGGGGGCTTCAGGGGATTCCTGGCATCATAACATTTTCATTTAGATTAAGTTGTTATGGTGACCAGAATGTTTCTTTAATTTGCTTAAAGGAACACTATAGTGTCAGAAATACAAACATGTATTCTTGACACCATAGTTGTGAAAATGCTATTCACCCTGGCTTTATTTGATAATGACTATGCTCCTCCCATTCATGACACTGTTAAAAAGGGACCAAGCATGGATGTCATTACAATTATGCCCCCCCCCTGCCCCCCCTGGAAAAATTCCTGCGGACGCCCATGGATCCTATCTGTTTATCTAAGTATCTACCTATCTATCTATCTATCTATCTATCTATCTATCTATCTATCTATCATACTTTGTAACACGTCAACACATTTATTCAAATAAGGATCTATCTATCCATCTATCTGTCTGTCAAGGTTTAGCAATATCTCAGTAGTTGTCTTTAGTGAGAGCTGTAGGGTAAATAGCAAGTTCTATGGTGGGTCCTGTCATCTTGCATGATCTTTTATAGAACTCTGTTTTGTACTCTTGTGCTTGTGCAGTAGTACAACAGTGATGAGGGAACCTATCTGATGAAGTGCCAGGAGTTTAACACAGTACCTGTAAAGAAGATCGCAGCATCCTCACGGGAGAGTTTCATGTTGAGTATACTGCAACTGCACATTTAATTGAAATTACAACTCAGTCAAAATAAATCATACATCATAAGACTAAGGTGAAAAAATTTGACAATAGGCTCATTGCGAGATAATATCTATGGAAGCTTATGCAGATCTTCCATGGACATCAGTGTACTTTTGTGCACGTGCAAGAGTACAACACTAATGTGGGCTCCTGGCAGATGAAGGATGTCAATGATTGTGGCACGCATGGGATATAGCATCACGTGAGTATAATTCACCTCTGCTGCACCCCCGGGCCATCGCACACCAACCAACACCGTCACAGTTAGGGAAGGGGGCTTCTTTGCAACATTTTCATAGACTTCAGAAGGTGGCAGAGGAACTTTAAGAAACAGAACTGATATTTTTTTAACTACTCTAGTACCTCGAGGCACTGATTCCAGTTTGTCTTGACTTTGTGACAGATATGTTACATACTACGTGTATTTTTAAAGAACAATTATGAAGTATGCTTTTTATAACAGCACAATCACCTTTATACCTTTGACCTAGAATTGCTCTATATAAATAGTGACCCACGAGGGGACGTAGAAATAACTGTATTTTTACCACCAATCATCGCCATTCAGTATTATTCCTATTTCTGTACCCACAGAACCTTTATGAAGATCCCTGAATGAGCTTTATATATGTGAACAGAAAGGAGAAACATTTGATTTTACCTTTGTGACTTTTCATACACTCCATATAATGGTACACGGAGACTGCAGAGAATGGTATAGGAATACCGTGTGTTCACAGATAATGCACCTTTGTTATACAGAATCTGTGACAAAATTCTTAAACAATGATTAGATCGGTTTGCTATGTTGGCCCCTCTGTCACATTGGCACTGTTTTCTAGAGGTAATCATTTTATTCATGCACAGAATTATTGATGTTTCCAATGCACTTCTTCCCTCACAGAAATACTTATCCAACTCCTCCATTGTGTCTAATATTTCTAAAGTGACACAACTGAAATTGTTCTGATCTTGTCAAGGTCGAGAAAAAAACCCCATAAAAAACGTTTGCATTGTACTCATAAGAGCAAAATATTAAAAAAAATATAGTTTCTTTCTATTACATTTTTTTCACCATCACATACTTATATATTGCTCATATACCATGTATATTTAAAGAGGCACTCTATGTACCATAACCACTATACTAACCCTACCTCAGTGCTCTCAGACTATCATTGTGGTTCAGTGTAACAGTGAAGAGGAGCCAGGCTAATGATTGTAGGGGAAAGCCCCAGTTTCATCGCAGCATTACACAATAATACCACAAAAAATGGGAGATGGTGCCCATAGATCTTTCAGTACTATAATAACTACAATAGGCTGCCCGAGTGCCGCTTTTAAGCCTATATTTCTCTTTCAAGAAGCACTTTGATGGCACTTCATCTTAGACTATTTATATCAATGACTTAGCATCATAGGCTCAGTTAAACAGGGCTTTCATGATTCCCCTGCATTGCTATAGAAGCGATCACAGCTATATCCCATACACTATAAGAAAGAATTGGTTTACTTCAGTACATGCAACAGTGAACGTCAAAGTAACCACATAGTAGACAGAACGTGAGTGATCAATCTGCTCAGCTTTCGCTTATGTATTGACCCTAGGCTTGAACAATGAGTACCAAGGAAGTTCAAGTGATTAGTTATAGAACTTAAATCACATAGAACATAATAATACTTAAAGGACAACTGTTACCTCAAAACTACATTTTAATATAATAATAATTTTATCAAGTCTAGAAAGTAAATAGATTTTTTTGTAAACTTGTGACTTGTCTCTGGTGTCTCCATAAGTGGGATACCAGAGGTCAAAAAGGCCAGGAGATAGTACTGTGCATGCATTTGGTGGCTAATTGTGGTATAGCATTTGTTTAGAGTGATATGTTTGTGTGTCAGGGCTGCTGTATGTAGGTGGTGCAGTGTGTTCCTATAGGGGATCTAGCATATTGGTAAGGGATCCGTGTACATGGGATGTACTGTGTGTTTCATGGATGTTGTGTGTGTCTCAGGGATGCACTATGTGTGTCAGGGATGTTCTGTGTGTGTCAGAAATGTACTGTGTGTGTCAGGGTTTTGCTGTGTGTGTCAGGGATTAATGAGTGTGTCAGGAATATATTGTGTGTGTCAGGGATGTACTGTGTGTGTGTGTGTGTGGGGGGGGGGGGGGTTGCAGTGAGTCTATAATGTTCTGTGTGTTTCAGGGAAATACTGTGCATACCAATGGTGTACTGTGTGTGTCAGGGAAGCTCTGTGTGTTTAAGAAATGAATTGTGTATGTCAGGCATATACTGGGTGTGTCAGGGATGTACTGCATGAGTCAGGAATATATTCATAGGCGTGCGCAGCCTATTGCATTAGGGTGTGCACCCTAAAGCACAAACACACACCGCATGTATGTATATATATATATATATTTTTTTTTTTTGTTTGTTTGTTTTATATATATATATATATATATACATATATATATATATATACATATACATACATACCCACACACACACACACTGCTGTTTGTGTGTGTGTGTGTGTGTGTGTGTGTGTGTGCTGTTAGTGCGCTGTGTGAGGGTGCTGGTAGTGTGCTATGTGGGTGAGGGTGTTGTTAGTGTGTTGTGTGTGAGGGTGCGGTTTGTGTGTGAGGGTGCTGGTAGTCTGCTGTGTGTGAGGGTGTGTTAGGGTCCTGTTAGTGTGCTGTGTGAGGGTGCTGTTTGTCTGATGTGTGATATGTGTGTGTGTATGTGGGGGTGCTGTGTGTGTGAGGGTGCTGTTTGTGTCATGTATTTGTGAGTGTGCTGTTTGTGTGAGGGTGCTGTGTGTGAGGGTGCTGTTAGTGTACTGTGTGTGAGAGTGTTGTGTGTGTGACGGTGCTGTATGTGTGCTGTGTGTGTGAGGGTGCTGTATGTGCGCTGTGTGTGTGCTGTAGTAAATATCCCCCCTCCCTTCTTACCTTATGATATGGAGGGGAGATCCTTGCTGCCATGTGCCATCCCTGGTGGTCCAGTGTAGAGTATACTCTAGCCTGCGGGGCTAGAGTTCACTCTCGCGAGATCTGAGCGTTGCCACGGCAATGCTCAGATCTCGCGAGAGGAACCTGGCGAAGCTTCTGTCTAGAGCTCCCCGGGTCCTCTCCTGCCTCCCTCTATGCTGCTGTGGGCCGGTGAGGTAGATCTTTGATCTCCCTGCCGGCCCATGGAGGCTTAGAGCAGAGCCGGCACTCAAATAGTGCCGGCTCTGCATGAGCCTACAGGGGAGATCCGGAGATCTCTCCTGCCGGCAGGGGTCAAGTCCTGGGGAATAAAGTGTAAGAACTCTCCCAAGATTCCCACCCCCCCAAAAAAATAATATACACTCGTGTATATATACGTGCACACACACACTGACACACACACATATATATATACGCGTACACACACACATACACTCACAGACACACACACATACACTCACAGACACACACACATACACTTACAGACACACACATACTCTGACACCCACCCACACATACATTCACAGACACACACACTCACACAGACACACACTCACATACTCAGACACACACATACTTAGACACACACACACTCACAGACATACTTAGATACACATACAGACCTACTTAGACACACAGACACAGACATACTTAGATACACACACAGACACAGACATACTTAGATACACACACAGACATACTTAGACACACACACACACACACACACACAGACTTACTTAGACACACACACACACACACACACACAGACATACTTAGATACACACACAGACATACTTAGACACACACACACACAGACATACATAGATACACACACAGACATACTTAGACACACACACACACACACACAGACTTACTTAGACACACACACACACACACACACACTTAGACACACACACACATACTTAGACACACACATACTTAGACACACACACACACACACACACATACTTACACACACACACACACACACACACAGAGACACTCACAAATTATTATTTTTTTAATTAAAAATTGTCCACCCAGCCTCCCTACCTGGAGTGCTGGCGTGGACTTGTCCCTGGGGTCCAGTGGGTCGGGTGCCGGTCTCCATCTCAGCCGCGGCGAGGGAGCTGTGTGCTGTCTGCTTCCTCTCCCCGCGCAGGCTGTCTGCTGTAGCTGGGAGCCGGAATATGACGTCATATTCCGGCTCCGGCATCAGCAAACGGCACGCGGCGAGAGGAAGCAGACAGCACACAGCTCTCTCGCCACGGCTGAGATGGAGACCGGCGGGGGGGGGGGGGGGTCCATTACCTCTTGCCCTCCCCCCCATGACAGGGGGAACTCGGGGGGAACTCGGAGGGCATTTGGGGGTGGCAGAGTGCCTGCAGGAACGCGTGGGAACATTGTTCCCACGCGTTCCTGCAGGACTAACAGGCGTGCTGCGGGGATTAGGGTGTGCCTAGGCAGTATCTGTGAATATGTTGGGGCCTATATTGTGTGTATCATATGGGGGTGAGATGGGTGCAAATGAATAACTAAATACATAGGCATACATATCTTTTTTTTTTTATTAATTCTGAATTATCAAATACGTTTTATATCTCCCTTCCCTTCTTCCTACCTTTGGGCAGGGAAGGCCATGGTTGTGTGTGGTGTCTCAAGACCTGCACCTCTGATGGGTGCAGGCCAAGAGCCCTCTTTTCGCGAGCTCTAGCACTGTTCTGTTCAGGATCATAGCTGTGGTAACCTGCAGCAATGTTATAAACCACGGATCTCACACAAGGAATCATTTTCCCATTGGCTGAGGTGCAGATTACTGCCTTCCTGCACCTATCTTACCCGACTGACCTCCCCACTGCCCATGAATATGTGAAGTCTGGCTGGTGCATTTGCCCGGTTTGCTCGATGGCTATTTTAGGCCTGATAGAGACTATTGGTTTTCAAACACTTTCTGACCCAAGATACATCTAAATGATAAAATGTAGGGATGAGTATTCCTCTTATTTTTTATTTTTTTTTGACATATACTTCATTTAAAAAAGTCAATTTATTTTCAAAACCTGATGAAATAATTATTATATTAAAAAAATAGGTTTGAGGTGATAGTTGTCCTTTAAATCACATCCAAGTATTGAAGCGTTTAGTGTCAAGACCTGGAATAAGTAGTTTTAATATGTTTAAAAGAAAATTAGCTGAAGTTACTTCAACTATAAAAAGAATTATAATGAGGAACCGGATGCTTAAACTTATTGGCACACTGTTGGTACCTTGATGCAGAGGCAAGAAGAGTAACTCCAGCCAAATTATTATTACTTAATAAAACTTCCCTGCGAATTAAATGGAAATATTCACACTAAATAAAAGTATAAAATAAAGTAAATTATCGAAATTTAATTGAGTTGCAGATTTTTGTTTCTCTACATTAAGAACTCTTTCCGAAGTCTATGCTTTGTGTTTCGGTTTTGAAAATACTATAAGGATTACCCAGTCTACCATCTGATGTGTATTAGCTGTTAATCGCCATCATTAGAAGTGATAAGGAGAAATGGCCATTTAGGCAAACAGAGCGTTACTTGTGTAATACTGAAAAGGATTATAGGGATTATATAGAAAACGCATACAGAATATGTGCAAGAAAAAATAAATAAAAAACATACTCACATTTGTGTTCTAGTACTTGTAAATCTCGAGGCTTTGCAGTTTTTGCAGTGTGTTCTGTCCAATCGGAAATTAATACTATCATGATGCCTTCATATCTATCTAACTTTAACACTGAAGATCTTACTCCACAATTTGTGTTTCAGGGATCTGCACTGTAGAAAGCAGACTGCCCAACTACAACTCTCAGAAATTTAAAACTAATAAAGTAGACTTCTGCGCAGTGGAAAAATTTGTTTTGGCTTAACCACTTTGTCTGAGAACAAAAAAAAAAATAAAAAAATTCAGGATGGCAGAATCTCAAGCAGTTTGGCTTGTCAGAATTTCGTCCACTGAAATAAATTCAGATCAACAAATCAAACGAAACAAAAAGTCATGAAAATGGGCAATGTGCTGCAAAATATATACATATTATAATGTTACAAAAACAAAGAATATGAGAACTCTGAGAATGGACAAATGACCTGTCCATTGACCTTCGGTAAATCCCCCCTCGGGTCTCAATATAGTTTTTGTTCACTTGTGCCATTACAGAGAGAACATATTCTGTAGTATATCAGGCTGATCCCAGTCGTAAGGGCAGTAAAAAAAACAGAATGTCGGCAAGTTCTCTCTCCTCGAGAGATTCAAAACCCCTTTTTTGGGCCTCGTCAGTGAGATGTAGTTGACACTCCTCTAGGCACAGTGAGCATGAGGTCTTCTTCTGGATTACCCTTTAACCAGTGGTATGTACCTACACTAGCATTTGCAAACAGTGCGACGCAGTGCACTTACTTAACAAGTGAAAGTGACTCCACTTACACAGAATACGAAACTCAGTGGTGTTCAAAACATGGATGGCCATACTCCAGCTATTAACACCTACGCATATTCAAACATTTACAACTGAGATCATACATACCAATGCATTCATATACCCATACATTCGAACTCACACTGGTGCATAAATCAAAACATGCAAGTGTATTGCCTCCTTTTCTAGTGCCCTTCTGAAGCATAAACTGATGGGGGAATGCATACATCAGTAGCGGGAGACACATGGACCACTTTCATGCATGCATCAATACATGTTGAAATGGAATGCATGTATATGCACCGGTACATACAGCCACTCACATGTCGACGTAGAATACAGCACTACACAAAGACGAATGCACAGCACGTACATAAACAACTGAGTTTGAAGAAGTGTGAATATTATTAAATTGATATAAAAAGTCAAAGTACTCAGCGTGTAGGGAAAGCTATACTAAGGTGTCCTGTTTTGAAGACTTGACATAAAATGCTTTACACGGTCACATCTATAAAATGGAAACTTACTGAAGCAGCAAAATATGTGAAGAGGACACAAGCCTTCAAGGTTGCACAATCTAAACTGCTCTGTCCCAATATTTTACAAACTATCAGGACATTTCTGTGAAATGAGCTGAGATTGTGCACTCTCTCCTTATTATTCAATAAATGGGAATAGTATGAAAGGCTTTGACCTCAATATTACACTCATCTAGGTATTGCGTTACCTCAGTATTACGAGTGAATGCGATAGCTCAGTTGGTTAGTGTATCCACTTTTCAACTGTTTCAAACCATAGTGTTAAAGAGACACTAGGAATGTATAAACAGAGTGATTAACTCCTAAATGGCAAAGAATTGATCAGTGAGACTACAGGGGTGTGGTCTTTACATGTAAAGTGCCCATTTAAAGGTTATTTCTGAGGTTACTATATTGATTCCCTTTAAGTTGGGTGGGGGGAGGAAATGTGTCAATCATCATTAATTCAGTATTGTACCTTAGTGCTGCCTTATTGCTTTTAACTGTTGTGATATACAGACTAGGTATCCCCAATATTATAATTACTTACAAGTAATCAGGGTTAGAACAACTCCACAGCTTTATTTCAACTATACCTTTACCAAAATAACTATTTAAAAGCCTGTTGACTGCATGCCTGGTTACAAACAAGTATACATAGCAAATTATCAGAACACTTGCAGAATTACAGCCCTTTTGGTGGAGGAGGAGCCCAACCCAGGTGACAGGTGGCAGGGTGTGCATAGAGCATCCTCCTCCCATCTGTCGGACTTTGTAGCATCGGCTTGAGGGATCCAGGTACACAATTTCATTCATCTTTACAGAGGTCTCACATTTAAGGAGAGTATAGCATACTGCCCCCTGATGACAGCTGCATGAAAATGGGAAGTAGGAAGGAATCATTGCTTCCTCACTACTAGACACCAGGGACCACTGGGATTCCAGCCCCCTCTCGCCATCCCTGGTGCCCATACCAGTATAGAGCAGGAGGGTGAAATCTAATGACTTTGTATGACTCAGATTTAATGACTGTGTAAGGGACTTTGGGTGACAATGTGTGCATTTGTTTATGTGATTTTGGGTCTGTGTGTTCTGTATGTATGTGACTTTGGGTAACTGTGCATGTGTGGCTTTATGCATATGACTTTGGGTGACTGTGTGTGCTATTGTGTGTATGTGACAATGTTTGGCTGTATGTATATGACTTTGGGTGACTGTATGTGATTTTGGGTAACTGTATGTAGCTGTGTGTCTGATGTTGGATGACTGATTGTAACTGCGAGTGACTGTGTGACTGTATGTGCCTGTGTGTCTGAATTTGTGCATCTGACTATGAGTTCCTATGTGTGACTGTGTGTATATGTGACTGTGTATGACAGTGGATTTGTGCATGTGCCTGTGGTATGTGACTTTGTGTGACTGCACATGCATGCAGCTGTGAGCCTTTGCATGCATGTGTGTAAATGTGTGATTGTGTTGTGATGGTGTATGATTGTGTGCCTGAGCATGGGGATGGTTGGCGACAACATACTTATCAGCCCTGGGTGCCAAGTACCATTGGAACACCTGTGGAACGTGTCCCTAGTAAATCAGATTTTCCCAAGCACAGTATTGTGGTATTCAGTACTTTAGTTAGGTGATGTCATTTTATTTCACAAGTTGGTAGCCATTTTAAATAAAACTTACCTTGCAAATTGTTCCCACTCTCCCAAACAAGGTATTGGCAGTGTTCCTCAATAAAATCTTGCCATTTCTAATCATTTGGTTATGTAGGTATTTTCCAATTTGTTTATTGTTGCTGGATTTTCGGTATTAGCGAAATTACTAGGTCCATTATTTATTGTTAATAAAATTAGCTTTAGGACAGGTAGTTGATTATTGTTTGGTTAATTTAATTGGAGTGTTTATTCGGACACTATGAAAATGATGTTTTCTCAAGCTGTGGCTACTTTCATCTATATTTGTGTCTTGCTTTGAAATAAATGGATGTTATTGCATTTAGCCCCCAGCATTGACGATACCCTTAATAACAGTTAGGGTTGGAGTTAGGATCAGTAGTTGCCATGATACACATATTCACAAAATTTGCCAATATTTCCAAATCACTAAAGGGAATTAAGCCAAAAACAACAACAACCAAATGAGAGGATAGAGAATTAACTATTAGTTATACACAGATATCCATTGTTTGTATGATAGCAGGTTACGTGATAGTTCAATCATAGTCAAGAGACTAAACAGCAATAAACAATGAATGCACAGAATCACTTCCATTGGCCATTATTTTGTAATTTGCAAGTAATAACCTGTCTTCAAGAACAATAAATCAGAAGAAATAATTTTGAAATCAAGTGTAAATCAGATTAAAAAAATGATAGAATAAAATGTATTTATGAAATAAACATACAAATGATAGGCAGCATTTAATAGAAATTGTTAGAAACACAATGATAATTGGTATTATCGGGGTGTAAAACAATTGTTTACATTCAGGACTGGTGGTGGATAAAGACATTTTCAAAAATAATGTCAACGTACTTTATTTTGCATTGTGTTATTTTTTGTGAAATGTTTTGCTCCAGAAATAGTTATGTGATATCCATATTTAGTCCCAGGAACAGATCAAATATTGTGCAAATATATTTCTACACTACTTTATATCTGCGTTTCTCAGAGGCAGAGCAAAATAAGAGGTCCAGGCACTCCAATAACGCCAGGTACATTTATTAAACCATAAGGAACACTGCAACGTTTCGACCTTAGATTGGGTCTTTGTTAAGCTTGACAAAGACCCAATCTAGGGTGGAAACATTGACGTATTCCTTATGCTCTAATAAATGTGCCTAAAGTTATTGGAGTGCCTGGACCTCTTCTCTGTTACCGGTATTTATCATTGTTGGACTTGTGCTGGCCCATGGTCTACTTCTGCCCCCTTGACTTATATATATAAGTATTTTTAGTATTTATAGAGAATCATTTAGTAGTAATTTAAACTTCTACCATCATATTGAAGGGATAATTTTTTTATGAAAACGCCCCAAAACATTCCTCTTCCCTACAAAAAATAAAATAAGCTTCTTAACACTCCAGCAGGAATATAAGCTGATATGCGAGTTGAAATAAAAAGATTATAAATATGTGCAGGCATTCCCTGCAATGATAAAAAAAAAAAAACCTCTAAAGGGTTAATACTTAAATTATACCCAAGGTGCCATCTAAATTAGATTGTATTGATAGGCTCAAATGAACACATGTAACTCCTAGTCGTGTACACCTGAAAAATAGTTTCATTCTGCGAGAGCAGCAAGTGATGAGAATGGTCGAATCAAGGACACTTCACCAGTGGAAGACACTCTTCGAGAACTATTTATGGATGAAAATGATTTTACTTGTCATAAGTGTCCTATAGTTAATCGCCTGAAATGAAATTTGGATAGCAGAAGTATAACTCTTCAGATATTATCATCTGCCAAAAACAGCTTTCAATCAGAGGCACTGTAGAAAACAGGATTTTTACCATTGGCAAATATTGCAAAATTTAAACCTACTTATTATTTAGATATGAACATTTTTTTTTTTGCAGTTTTTTGCACATCAGACAATTTAACACATCCATCATGCTTACTATATATACTGAGCATTTTGTGTAAATATACTGGTAACCCCCATTGTACATGGCCTTGGTATCTGATGGGACTGTATGCGTAAAATAAAATCAGATACTGTTATTGTTTAATTGCAATCACTTCATTAAAACATAAGGGCTTAGACATGATACAAATTAATGCACATGCGATATAGGCTCTGCGTGACTCTGTTAACAGCTGCTCCACAGATCTTCTCCCGAAACAAAAGAAAGACACAAACAGAAAAAAAAAGAATCTCTTAAAATAGAAGTTCTGGGCCAAATAAGGCCCTCCCTGTAACAAATGACATAATCACACACGTATCTCTCTGAGTCCAGAGTCCAGAACATTAATTACCATATTTTTCAATCATGTATAGAAACAGATTTTCTGCAGAAGATTCACCATATGTCTCATTTTATTCATTAACTGTTGCACTCCTATTTTATTCATTAATATTTTTTTTAACGTTCGGTAACAGTTCGACAGCCAGAAGGGGGGGAGGAGAAGGCAGGCAAGCATCGGTGGCAGCGTGAGGCGTGAGGGACGCTGTTCTTCAAGTCTCTCACTCCTCCCTTGCGCGTCTTTTGTGATGCTGGGAGGCAGAATATGACATCATTCCAGCCCTGCATACTAAACAGTGGGCATGAGGAGTGATGAGCCACCACACACTGGACCCCAGGGATAGGAGAGGGCTCACAGATACACATGCAGGCACCCAGATACACATATAGACACACAGCTACATATACAGACACACAGATACATGTACAGATACACATATAGACACACATATACACAAATATTCACTTACAGACACACAAATACACATACATACATACATGCAAATACACATACTAATACACAGACACACATGCAGATGTATAGACACACATGCACATATAGACACACAGATACAAATACAGACACACATGCAGATACACATAAATATACAGACACATGAAAAAAGTTATTTTTTTGCCTTCTTCCAGTTTCCTACCTTTTAAGTGCAGTGAGGTGGTTTTGCTGGGGTCCAGTAGCTGGTTGATGCAGTTGGGAGTGAGAAGGCTTTCACTATGCACTCCCCATCCTACTTCCTGCTCAGTGCTCGATCTATAAGCTGGGAGGAAGTGACCGGATGTCACTTCCTCCCAGTGCTAACATAATTAGAGGGGCCCGGTCGTGCTATTAAAGGGCCGCAGCACTGACCCGGCAACACAATTCCACTGGGTAACCTGCTGCCCACAATCATCTCTTAGGATCAGCGATTCTTAAAGAAATTGTGTGCAGAGGGCAAATTGGGCAGCTGCATTGGGCCCCAAAGGCTATTTGGACTGTTTGCCCTGCGTTAAAGATGGTCATAACTTGCCTCATAGTGCTCTAAGCAGATTGGTAGAGTAGACTTAGGGTTTATCTGCTGCCCAAGATACATTTCCAAGCTCTATATAATATCTTTTCAAGAAACCTTACTATTTGGATTATATTGTCTTCTTGAAATCTCTCGGAGAGGTAACTTTTTTATTCCAGTTTGTTTTAAGTAATTTGTACTTATTACATTGCTTATTTCATTAATACACAGAGCTGGCAATGAGGGTCTGTTCAGTGTCTCACACACTGAGACACACAGACTCACTCACAGACACACACTGACAGACATATACTCACTCACTCGCTCACTCACACACACTGACAGACATACACACATTCACTGACACACACCCACTCACACTCACAGACACACACTGACAGATATACACACAGACTCACTGACAGCCAGACACACACACACACACACACACACACACACACACACACACACACACACAGTGACAGCCAGACACATACACTGACAGCCAGACACACACACACACACACATTTCCCCCCAACACTCACAGATATTTTTTTTATTTTAATTTAAATCCACCCAGCCTCCCTACCTTTGGAAGAGCTGGGTGGATTTTTTACCTGGGGTCCAGTGGGGCTGCTGGCTACGTTGTTTGGGCAGGGAGGCAGGCGGACGGCTAGCTGAGCTCCAGGCGGGCGGAGAGGGAGCACTGATTTGTGAGCTCTCCCTGCTCAGCTCTCTCAGAGCCGCAGGGTGATGCCGGGAGCCGGAATGTGACATCCTCAGCTAGCCACCTGCCCCGAGGCTAACAAAGCATTTGCGTGGGCATTTGGGGGCAGTTTTTTGCCGCTCCCTGGAAAGTCCCGCCCAAGCCAAATGCCTTGTTTGCCCCATGCAAATACAGCACTGCTTCTACACCCATAGGTAGGTTAGGGATCATCACAGAGGAATAGACTGCTATGCAGAGTAATGCTACCGGGAGTCAGCAGAATTACAGCGATGGTATATTGGTTTCTGGTTGTCCTAGTTTATTTGACCTATTTTATGTAAATGTACCAAATAGACCAATAAACCTACCATATGAATTTGCAGAAATACACCTTGTAGGAATTACAACTATTGCTGTTCTCTGTCCTGTCGCTTAGATGAATTTAGAATTCTAGCTTATCACAGAGCAAACTGATAGGTTACCTGTCAATCACACTAACTTATAGAGTTAGTATCACACAAAGAGTTAAGAGTACCATAGAAACATTGTCGCACTAAAACTGTGCAGTAAAAGTTAATATCTTTAGCCGCTAAATTTGTGAATATTTTCAGTAATATAACTCTTCTTTTTATACCCAGGACATTTCATCCTGTAAAAGAGCTTCTTGTCATTGCATTCTGATGGGAGAATGGCCTTTCTCTTATTAATGACTATTCAATACTTTCTGGAAGGTAATCTCCAAGAATTCACTGAATTAGTTGTTAAATGGTAACACTGTTTGATGATTTTACACGATGGCATATTGCCTACTTCTTGTTCTATTGTATTTCTGTCATATCTTCGCTGTTACATTTAAGAAAAAAAAAAACTTTATAGTATGGCAAATGCATATTTCAAAATGTTTCACTGCCAAACGGCACTTCTTCTGTTACTCCTGGCTGTAGGCTGCTGATAATACACGTTAAATAAGCTGTAAAGTTTGCCGTGAGGCTGTCAAATCCACTCTTCGGAATACTGTTTGAGTTGAGAGCAGGAAAAAGGGTTCGGTGAAGACTTTGGCTCCATATTATCAACCTCCACTTCGATAGTATAATGGAAACAGTCAACAAAACCTACAAACTGTTCAACCTGAATGAATTTTTTCCTTTTTCAAAGTGAAAGAGACACTAATCTAAATTGAGATACCCAAGGCTGCCTTCTCTATGCAGCACTTGTTCTGTGCTGAAGGCACGGTATATTCTAGTTGTAAAGTTTTAAAGAGATGCTCCGAGCACCAAAACAACTTAGGCTGCCTACATTGGTTAATTGGGCAAGCAGCATCATCCAATTGGTCAGCGACACGTAACTCCATTCTTGGTAAAATATCAGTGGAGATACTGAGTAACAGTTTTATTCATGTATTTTCATGAAAGCAATTGCTGATATGTTTTGATGAAGAGAGAGAGAGAGAGAGAGAGAGAGAGAGACGGACAGACAGACAGAAAAACAATTCAGTTTTCAGTCTTTCACCTGTTGGTAGTTTAGAAATGTTCAATATTCAAATGTTTTTTTTCCCATTTTTTCCCAGTGTTTGAAATATATTATATATTATTATTATTATTATTATTATTATTATTATTAATTTTATTGCCATTTATATAGCGCCAACAGATTCCGTAGCGCTTTACAATATTATGAGAGGGGGGATTTAACTATAAATAGGACAATTACAAGAAAACTTACAGGAACAATAGGTTGAAGAGGACCCTGCTCAAACGAGCTTACAGTCTATAGGATGTGGGGCACAAAACACATTAGGACAGAAAATAGCCGTTAAATAAGGTGGGAGTGAAGCAGAGCTGGAGGAGAGAGTAAAGTGCTGCCCTATAGGAGAGAGAAAGATACAGGTATGTGAGGTAGAGGTTAGTCTGGGAGGCCATAAGCTTTCCTAAAGAGATGGGTTTTAAGGCACTTCTTGATTGAAGACTAGTGGAGAGTCTGATGGCGGTAGGCAGGCTGTTCCATAGGAAGGGAGCCGCCCTGCGAGAAGTCCTGAAAGCGCGAGTTGGCCCCAAAATAAATTGTGGATCGAAAAGTAAACTTCACTATCTTCTCGAAATCTAAGGGCTTATTTCAAATATCACAAAATGTAATTGACTGCTGCAATATGAAACATAAAAAAAAAAAAAAAAAAAGTAAAAAAATCCTCTAACTTGGTAGTTTCTGGTTTCCTTGCTTTGGCCTGAAGTTTTCAAATCAACTGTCAATTCACTACAAGTCACCGTTTGAATAAACCCATGAATTTTTAAAGATAAAAAAAAATCACTACAATGAAATATGTCAGAATAATGTATTTAATAGATAAGCTATCCAATTAACTCCACTTTATTCTGAGAGCTGTGAAAATGTTGAATTAGATGCATGTTAGAGGAATAAAAGAACATTTGCAAGTAAATATCTTTAATAAAAATTATTTTTTCTTAGATTTCTTCCATCTGGTCAGTTTTCTGTAAAACAAATCAAAGAAAGACATGGGCTTTATCAAAAAAGAATTTGAAGTTAACTTGTAAAATTAATTGAGTTTTCTTTGTCACTATTAAAAAAAAGAAATATTTTCATTAATGAAACATGATAAAAACTGATGTTTGAATACTTTCATTTATATTATTTTAAAAAATATATATATATAATTCAAGTGTCATATTTAAATCATCTTTTATTTAGTAGCCATTAAAAACTGTCATATAACGAACGGCTTGTTTAAAAATGTGAGCTTTGTTGGATTGATGCTGTAATGGTTTTACATTGATAATCGCATAGAGTAATCATAGTGCTACTCTAAGTACCATAAGTTTCTGTTAGGTTTCTGTTTAGCATTAATGAGTACTTAGGGCTGTTGAAATCTTAAAGGGATACTGCAGGCACTGTAACTGCCTCATGTTATTGAAGTGGTTTTAGTATCTGGAGACCCCTGGAGCTGTCCTTCCATTCAGCATTGAACTTTTTTGTTTAATATCAAGCGAGAGTTCCCAGAACCTGAATTCTTCCAGTCTCTTGTTATTTAGGGCCCCCACCCGACACCACTGTGTCCCTCTCTTCATGTTATTTAATAGCCCCACTTGGGGCTAGAGGCCCCAATTATTTTAATGTGCCCCTCTTGTGAAGCACTATGTCCCCCCCCCCAGTTAATTATTTTAGCAGGTGCTCTACCATGGGGACCTGTGCCAGGGCCCCCAGTTATTGTATTAGCATCACTAATATAAATATGGCTGCTTCCTGTTTTGTAGACATGCACCTGTTTGCAGCATGGTGGGTAGAGGCAGGAGGGAGAATCTAACCTTCCTTATTTACTAATAGTATTTTTAATTTTTAATTATTAAAGGAAATTTTTAAAAATTTTTACATTTATTTATTTATTTTTCTTTAGTGCACGGATGAACATACAGGCTTGTAGTGCCACAACAACAGGACAAGCACTTTGTGAGTTTACATGCAATTTTAGTGTCATGGCATATGCGAGATTTGCACTATTTTTATGTTAATAAGCAGGCTAAGTTATAGGTTAAAACTGAAGATGGGCAGGTTATAGCAAATAAAGTTAGGCTAGGTTAAGAGCAGACATGTCCAACCACTATTTCAACAGGCATAACCTTAGGCATAACATATTAATCGTCGCTTGTCGCTGGTGCCCTTTACATGAACATAACTACAGGGGAAAGAGCAATTTAGTGTGAGGCATTGAGTCTAGTGGATAACAAAACATTAGCATTATAGAAACATTAACTTTATAGAAACTTTAGCCGTGGCAGTAAGGCTTAGTCGTATCCCAGTAAGATGGGTCAGTTGCTAGGCTTAGGTGCTTTAGCATTTTGCCATATGTACTATAAATCATTGTAGGGCGCTAGCAGGCTAGTCAGGCTCTATTATTGGCTTCTTTTTTACACAGAGGTAAAGGTATGCCCTAGACATGCTGGGTATTCTATGTATGGAGAAGTGTTAGACATCTCTCTAATTGGAGTTGCTTACAATGTACCCCTGGGAGCATTATCAGTATGGTGCTTTATCACATCAGTAGTAGGTCTTATAGTGTAGAGTGTAAAAGCAGGGAAATACGAATCATAAGACATCAAATTAAACGTGATGTATATTGTTTAAAACACTCAAAATCAGTTGTTATCGAAGAGGGGATATGCTCATACGGTAGTCCCAAGAGTGAGTTCAGCCTATTCCTCTCAATGGCAAAGCTGTTACTTTGCTTGGGCAAGTGTTACTCTGGAACAGGGTACCTCATCGGCCCCAGGTCTGCATGAGGGCCGGCATCTCTTTGCCACAGACTTGGGTTCTTCGAGGGACCAAGTTTATCCCGTTCAGTGGGTGGGCGGAGGAGTTGAGTGGCGGTCTCCTCCTTCTGCCTGTTCTTCCACCCTGCCTGGAGGACTTTCCTCGGGTGGATACCTGCCTTGGTGAACGGCCATGGGGTCGTGTCAGCTTTGTTTGAGGTGTTCTGAGAAGACTTAACCCTGTGTGGCTGCTCCTTTCTCTGGTTTCCTTTCCACGGTTCAGACTTTAGCGTTGTGGTGTCTGTTATACGTGCTTGAATCCTTCTTATATCTCTTCACAGATCCATAGGTATGCCCCTTCTCATTCTCTCTACTCTGCCCGTGACCTTCTCCTGTCCGCTGCTCGCACACATACGGCCAACTCGCGCTTGCAGGACTTCTCGCGGGCGGATCCCTTCCTATGGAATAGCCTGCCTACCACCATCAGATTCTCCCCTAGTCTTCAATCAAGAAGTGCCTTAAAACCCATCTCTTTAGGAAAGCTTATGGCCTCCCAGACTAACCTCTACCTCACATACTTGTCTCTTGCTCTCTCCTAAAGGGCAGCACTCTACTCTCTCCTCCAGCTCTGCTTCACTCCCACCTTATTTGATTGCTATGTCCTGTCCTAATGTGTTTTATACCCCACCTCCTATAGACTGTAAGCTTGTTTGAGCAGGGCCCTCTTCAACCTATCATTTCTGTAAGTTTTCTTGTAATTGTCCTATTTATAGTTAAATCCCCTCTCTAATAATATTGTAAAGCTCTACGGAATCTGTTGGAGCTATATAAATAGCAATAATAATAATAATAATAATAATAATCTTCTGCCAGGAGTTCTGGTATATCTGATCTAGCTGCCACAGGGAGTAAGCAGTGGAGTCGCTGAATGCCCTCTTGGTGGTATTCGTGCCTTGTGCATTTGTGCACACGGTGTCCACCATCTTGAGATGTTATTGTGCGATGTGATAACAGCACTGTTTTTGTGAAAAGCAGAGCTGATGTAGCCGACTGCTCTCCAGAGGGGACCGGGATATCCCCTGCCGGTCCAGGGGCAGGGGGAAAGGGTAGGAGAGTCTTGTCTAGAGTGGTTGGATTCAGAGGAAAGAAAGCGTCCGTCTCTCCTCCACTCCGTCTCCAGTAGGCCGCAACCTGCGGTCACAGTTCTTGAAGCCTCCGGGCATCGATTAAGGTTTCCACAGGTAGAGCAAGGTACCCCCAGTGTGGGAGTAGAGGTCTCTGTTTCTGTAGCTCGGATTATCACCAGGCAAGCAGCGTTAGCAGCAGGAGCTCATGTGATGTGTGCCTTGCCACCTTGCAATCCAAGCTCCGCCCCGGAAATTTTTGTCATTTTGATCTTTCGGTTTCTTAGTAGATTGCGCATAAACCCTTGCAGGATTGTCATAAGGATACCAAAAAAGAGCTACCTACTAAACAGCTCACTAATTTGTTTCCTTTAAATATGGCAATCCTACAAGTGTAACAGTTTATGGAGTAATGTACTAAACAGATGCAAGATGCAGCCTGCGGCACACATCAAAATTGAATTTGTCTTAATAAGTTTCCAAAACAAAATAATGGCTGAATTCCATTCGAAAACAAATTAACAAATGGACTAAATTTGGTTCTGACAAAACAAATTTTGGGGGGGATGAAACAAAGATTTTGGAAACGCCCAAGTTTATTATAGATGTAGTTTTCAGCCTGGGGTACACCACTATACTCTGCGCTATAATAATCCATATTGTGGAGATACAATTATTAAGTTTATTTTTAAGAAACAGTGTCATGCACATACTGTTTTTATGTTTTCAGATACATATAGTAAATTTAGTTCTCTTTAGTTTAGTATCTCTACTGCAATTGTTGTCAAGGAACATTTGTTAGCTGAGAAAACTGTTCTGTTCTTAACTCTATTCCCTGTTTATTGTTGTAGCATAAGATAATATTGTATCTTTTTAATGTTTAAGAAAACACGCTTTTGCTCATCAGAAAATATATTTTAAAATAATAGTATTTTCCAGTTAATGATTTTTTTTCCTATTAAATAGAAAAAGGCCATTATGAGTCATCTGGTCATTCTCATTTTCGAGCAGAGGTACGTGCCAAATGTTCAATTAGAACATAGAACCAGCTACAGACATCATTTCACTGACTGTTCCAAGTTCCCAAACTGTTCCATTGTGTTCAAACTAATGTTTCATCCAATACAAATGATGTGATGATCTTAAAGGTTGCGTTCTACCTAAAATCCCAATCACATCAAATAGCAAGTATATATCTGGTAAAAAAAAAAACAACAACAAAAAACCCCAACATGTTTATTCATTTAAAGGGGAGTATTTTGAAAACAAAAGTTGCTCATTACTAATTGGCAAATTGCATTATTATTTTTCATAATTTATGTTTTTCATTCTTACCAAGTTCATAATCTAGGCAATGCTGCTTGGACAGAGTATAATTTATAGAACCACTATATCTCTATTCCCAGGTCATAGAAACAGAATGTGACGGCAGATAAGAACCATTCGGCCCATCTAGTCTGCCTAATGTTCTAAATACTTTCATTGGTCCCTGGCCTTATCTTATTGTTAGGATAGCCTTATGCCTATCCCACGCATGCTTAAACTCCTTTACTGTGTTAACCTCTACCACTTCAGCTGGAAGGCTACTCCATGCATCCACTACCCTCTCAGTAAAGTAATACTTCCTGATATTATTTTTAAACCTTTGCCCTTCTATTTTAAGACTACCGTATATACTCGAGTATAAGCCGAGTTTTTCAGCACATTTTTTGTGCTGAAAAAACGGAACTCGGCTTGTACTCGAGTCAATAGTCTGTATTATGGCAATTTGCATTGCCATAATACAGACTGAGGGAGAGGGGGCTGGCAGAGATCTTACTTACCTGTCCTGCAGATCCTGTCAGCTCCCTCCTCCTCTGCGCCGTCCGTTCAGCACCTCGGTCAGCTCCCAGTGTAAATCTTGCGAGAGCCGCGGCTCTCGCGAGACTTACAGTGTGAGCTGACAGAAGAGCTGAACGGACGGCGCGGAGGAGGAGAGAGCTGACAGGAGCTGCAGGACAGGTAAGTAAGATCTCTGCCAGCCCCCACAGCCCCCCCCCACTGAACTGCCAAAGCCACTGGACCACCAGGGAAGGAGCCCCCCTCCCTGGCACGCTAGCAAGCAGGGATGGGGGACGAAAATAAAAAATAATAAGAAGAAATAATAATGAAAAAAATATAAATAATAATATAAAATAATAATAAATAAAATAATAAAATTGCCCACCCCCCCACCACTGCAACACACACACACACATACACACACACACTGCACACATACACATACACACACACTGCACTCATACACATACACACACACTGCACTCATACACATACACACACACTGCACTCATACACACACACACTGCACTCATACACACACACTGCATTCATACACACACACACTGCACTCATACACACACTGCACACATACACTGCACTCATACACACACTGCACTCATACACACACACACTGCACTCATACACGCACACTGCACACATACACTGCACTCATACACACACTGCACTCATACACACACACACACTGCATTCATACACACACACACTGCACACATACACACACACACACTGCACTTATACACACACACACACACACACACTGCACACACACACGCTGCACTCATACACACGCTGCACTCATACACACGCTGCACTCATATACACGCTGCATTCATATACACACACTGCATTCATACACACACACTGCATTCATACACACACACTGCATTCATTATACACACACTGCATTCATTATACACACACTGTAAATAAATATTCAATTAATATATTTTTTTTAGGATCTAATTTTATTTAGAAATTTACCAGTAGCTGCTGCATTTCCCACCCTAGTCTTATACTCGAGTCAATACGTTTTCCCATTTTTTGGGGGTAAAATTAGGGGCCTCGGCTTATATTCGGGTCGGCTTATACTCGAGTATATACGGTATGTCTTCTTGTTGGGGTCAGTCTTATTTTACCACCAAGGACCTAGGGGACTTACTAAGGATTTAGGTACCCACTGTTATATTAACAGAGTGCCATTGTCTGTTCATGTCACTTATAATCTGCATTTACCACTGTGAGCTTTGTGGTTTCAATATATAAAAAAATCCTAGTTCTTTATCATTGTATTACTCTTTTACATCCATCTACTCATGTAGGCTATATATTCACACAAAATGCTCAAGTGCTCCTGCCTATTTAAAAAGAAAACACACACACAAAAAACCCCAAAACAAACAAAAACCAGCTTAACCAGTCTCACAAATACAGACTCATACACACAAAGATACAAACAGACTTCAAAAGACAAATGATTGATTGTGAATAAATGCAGACAGATTCACAACCAGAGACAAAGACTTTGCTGTAAACAGGGCTGGCCTTAGGCCATTAGGCACTCTGTTCGAAAAATCTTCACAGCGTCCCCCCCGTTCATACCTCTTCATCATGTATAGTGTGTGTGTATAGGGATGTAGTGTTTCTATAGGCAATTTAATAAATTAGTTATTATTTTAAAACAAATATTAATTCCCCCTTCCCTGTTGGTACCTTGCAGATAGGGAGGCATGCTGATCTCTGGTGGTCCAGTGTGCTGGGAATCTGTCACACACACAAGGTTACTAGGCACAGTTACTAGACACACACACACTGTTACAAGCAGACAGATACATATACACACAGTTGGACAGTCACACACAGACTTTTACAGGGAGTCAGTCACACACACACACACACACACACACACTGCTACAGTCAGACAGATACAGAGTTGCAGGCAGACACACACACACACACACAGTTAGAGGCAGACAGTCACACACACACACACACACACACACACACAGTTACAGACAGTTGTTTTATATATATATATATATATATATTTTTTTTTTTTTATTAATTACCACATTTCCTCCCCCCTACTACATTTCCCATGTTCCCCTTTGTCATTTCCCCAGCAGGGTGCTTTTTTTTTTCCTCCTCTCCTCCCACCCTCTAGTAGTTTACTAACTCCTTTGTGCTAGGAGGGTAACCCCACCCCATTTCCAGGATGACACAGCCAATGTCATGTGATCAGCAGCCATCTTGGTACACCACCTTTGGAGTGCTCTTACAGCCACAAAACACTAGTTTTGAGCATTTTTCACATAAGCCCACTTCCCCACACTTCAGGGCTCCCTCATCACCCATGGGCTTATGTTTTTAATATTCTAACCGTGCTGACCATTGTCTTTTGACTGGTGGCAGCCATATTGGTGTACCCTATGTTCCTGCTTCGGCGGCTATCTTGGTGTACCTTTAACCCCTTAAGGACATATGACATGTGTGACATGTCATGATTTTCTTTTATTCCAAAAGTTTGGTCCTTAAAGGGTTAAAAACACACTACCCACTTTTTTTTTCTTTTCCTCCAATTTCTTTTTTTTTTTTTTATGTATTTTACTTTAAAATTAATTTTTACATTTTATGACATTGCAACTGTACAATTGCACTGTCATAATCTCTTTCACTGCTTTATAGTTCCTTGTATTTTAAAATTGTAAAATAGTTTGTAGCTGACTACCTGTAAGTCACATGACCTGTGACATCACCTGACCCCCTCATTCTTAATTGTGGAGGCTATTTAAACAGGTCAGGTCCTCATGTACTGTAACACTTTGAAAAAGCCCCTTTGGGTGAGTGTTTTTGTTATTGGCGTTATTATCTTTGTTTTAAATAAAACTTGTTTACCTTACCTGGACCTTCCTAATTTTATCACTGAAGATTTTATCCGGAGGAGCCACACTTTCTACCTCTTTGGTGGGGAGGAAACCACCTACGCTATGCAGGATTGGGCAAAAACCTAATTTTTTGCTCTCCTTTTAAAATTATACCTCATTTTATCTTGCTTTTTTGTCACAACAAAAGAGAGCACTATATTTGTTTTTTTTTCTCATTTTATGTATTTGGTGAAGATCTGTGACACTGCAATTTGGAGGGAAATACCCATGAACGCTCAACACTTTGACGCCTGACTCTGACATACCAACTACAAGGAATCAAGCTGAGCGACATATCCACAGGTGGGGATCATACCGCCCAGGTGCATATATCTGGAGCTGAACAGAAGCTGAAATTTTTTTTTACCTCACCAACTTCAGAATATACTACACTATATTCTGTTTTCTGTCCTCAGGTTTTCCATACTGACTCACCACTAGTGATGTCGCGAACATAAAATTTTCGGTTCGCGAATGGCGAACGCGAATTTTCGCAAATGTTCGCGAACGGGAGATCCGGGCGAACCGCCAGAGACTTCAATAGGCAGACGAATTTTAAAACCTACAGGAACTCTTTCTGGCCACAATAGTGATGGAAAAGTTGTTTCAAGGGGACTAACACCTGGACTGTGGCATGCCGGAGGGGGATCCATGGCAAAACTCCCATGGAAAATTACATAGTTGATGCAGAGTCTGGTTTTAATCCATAAAGGGCATAAATCACCTAACATTCTTAAATAGTTTGGAATAACGTGCTTTAAAACATCAGGTATGATGTTGTATCGATCAGGTAGTGTAAGGGTTACGCCCGCTTCACAGTGACAGACCAAACTCCCCGTTTAACGCACCGCAAACAACTGCAAACAGTCCATTTGCACAACCACAAACTCCCCATTTGCACAAGGTTGGATACCAAGCTAGCCATGTCCCGTTCCTTGTCTGATGTCATTGAAGGTCTCTTCCTCCACCCAGCCACGTACAACTCCAAGGGTCCTCGAAAGGTGACAACAAGCCCCCTGTATTTTTTTTTTAAATGTACACTACTGTTTCACCAGATATGAGTTGCACTGGCGTGAAACTGTGCCCTGGCAGACCCTGAAACGCACACGTGTGAAGGAAACTGACTGCTATTATTTCACAGTCAAATTTCTAGTTTTTTTTTTTAAATGTACACTACTGTTACACCAGTGATTGGCCCACGTCATGCCTACGCCCCCAAAACGTTCGTGTGTGGGGGTGCTGGAATGACGTGGGCCAATGGGAGCCTTGTAGCGGAGCGGCAGGGGTTAATCCAAGGGCTCTCCGCTGGTACTCAGGATTCATCATACAGAAGGCAGGACACACAGCATAATTCCCATTCCCAAGGACCACACGACACATAGCCTGGGAGTCAACTGACAATTTTTATTCACGGCTCCAGGAGTTAACTGTCAACTGTCAACTTTTAAATTTTCTGCAATGCAGTAATAGCAAGACATACACAAGGGAAAACCATCACAGTACATATTGGAGACACAAAATATAAAACCAAACCTCTTAATACTCAGGGGACATGGCACTTAGTGGCGATGTCCCGCCACATATCTCCCCCTTGTCCACTCCCGGCAGCCCCAGCCTGACTCACACGGGTCAGCTGGCTGCTGCCCGGAGTGGACACAGTCTTTTAGTGCCATGTCCCTCTCCATGTCTTCCTCCATTAATTCTATTATATTACATTTACTGCCCCCCTCTCCATGTCTTCCTCCCTTAATTCTATTATATTATGTGGCAAACATAGCCACTTCTGGACTGTAATGTAGAAAGGTTATCTGTACTATGTGCTGTGTGTATTTTGCTATGTGTACTGTGTGGTATATGTAACTTTACTGTGCATCTGGGACTATGGTAATTCGCCTGCTGGCAGCCGTAAGCTACCAGCATGCGAGTACTTCGTTCGACGAACAGCGGCTATCCGGGCTGTTCGCGGAACGAATGCGGGCTCCCCTGATAGACCACACACTTAGAGGCATGTGGCGCTTGTTAACCAATTGCAACAATTTTGCAATCGGTAATTAGAGGCTCTCCTAGGTGGCCGTCGTTCGGCTACCGACCATGCGGTGGTCGGCCATCTTGGATTCTCTATTCTTCAGCGGTGTTTGGTCGTCGAGCGCCTGGAACTGAAAACGGCTACTCGACGACACGAACACCGCTGGACTTCCAGACCGTTCGGGAGCCCGGTGTTCGGTAGGATCGTTCCCCTAAGTATAATCGACGGATTGAGGGGAACTTCAATGTATAACTGTATTTGTTGCGGCGTTCGGTCAGTTCAGCTGGGAGCTGAGCGGTATTCTCTCAAAAGATGCGCTCAGACCCCAGCTATCTACCGAACGTTCGGTTAAGTCTGTATAGCGAATAAAACTCAGAAACTGTATTTTAAAGTAAATTGTCAGTTTTGCTGCACGAGGGGATAATCCACTTAATCGTCCATTTTAGTGGGAGTATCCTTCTCGTGCAGCAAGGCCTGTTGGGAGAATTATATTGCATGATGGGATAAATCCCCTGAAACCTCTGTAAGGAAACCCCTTGCATGGGGAACTGTATAAATATGCAAGCTTGTGAATAAAGCCAGTTAGTTGACTCCCAAACTGTGTTTCGTCCGGTTATTGGGAGGATTGGGATATTGCCTTACTGTTCAGCGCTGACTGTGGATTTACCTGTTATACCAGTGGAGACCGTGGATTCTAATACTGCACTCCGCTACATATTACATTTACTGCCCCTCTCCAATAGTCCTTGTATTACACACAGTATCTCTGTATTACACACTGTATCTCTGTATTGCACACAGTATCCCTGTATGCACACTGTATCCCTGTATTACACACTGTATCCCTGTATCACACTCAGTATCTCTGTATTACACTCAGTATCTCTATATTACACTCAGTATCCCTGTATTACACACAGTATCCCTGTATTACACTCAGTATCTCTATATTACACGCAGTATCCCTGTATTACACTCAGTATCTCTATATTACACACAGTATCTCTGTATTACACTCAGTATCTCTTTATTACTCACTGTATCCCTGTATTATACACTGTATCCCTGTATTACACTCAGTATCTCTGTATTACACACTGTATCCCTGTATTACACTCAGTATATCTGTATTACACACAGTATCTCTATATTACACTCAAATTACTGGCTATGGGAGGATAATGTATAATAAACACAGGTTACTGGCTATGGGGATAATGTATAATAAACACAGGTTACTGGCTATGGGGGGATAATGTATAATAAACACAGGTTACTGGCTATGGGGGATAATGTATAATAAACACAGGTTACTGGCTATGGGAGGATAATGTATAATAAACACAGGTTACTGGTTATGGGGAGGATAATGTATAATAAACACAGATTACTGGTTGTGGGGGGATAATGTATAATAAACACAGGTTACTGGCTATGGGGGATAATGTATAATAAACACAGGTTACTGGCTATGGGGGGATAATGTATAATAAACACAGGTTACTGGCTATGGGGGGATAATGTATAATAAACACAGGTTACTGGCTATGGGGGATAATGTATAATAAACACAGGTTACTGGCTATGGAGGATAATGTATAATAAACACAGGTTACTGGCTATGGAGGATAATGTATAATAAACACAAACACACAAAAAAAATAATACAAAAAAAAAAGCTTCAGAATTGATCTAAATTGTATGCTGTCTAGGAGGTGGGAGGGTCTGGGAGGGAGGGTCTGCTGCTGATTGGCTGGAATGTGTCTGCTGACTGTGAGGTACAGGGTCAAAGTTTACTCAATTATGACGAATAGGGGTCGGACCAAACACCGCATATGTTCGCCGTCCGTGGCGAACGCGAACAAACTATGTTCGCCAAGAACTATTCGCCAGCGAACTGTTCGGGACATCACTACTCACCACCATACAAGTTTGAGAAACCCCAGAAGACGCTGCTTCCCTGTACCCCTTTCTGACCTATACCTAGTTACTGCCAGATAGAAGAGACTCTGGTTTGGGAAGTACCAGCTGCCATACCCGGATCTAACAAGCACTAGGAACCTCACCATCACATGTAGGAAAAGACAAATGGCATGACATATTATATGGTAAAATAAAAAGCTAAGATATGCTACACTTTTTTTGTTAGAAAAAAGAAACACAAGAAAGAGTAGAAATACTTTCTTGATTCAGATGACAAACAGAAGAGTCAAACGTATGAGAAATACTAGACAGGTGAATACTAGGCTATTATATGCAGTGGGTAAGAGGTTAGATGAAGTAATGAACTTACATACAAAAATATTGCTTAACAAACTAGATGTTCAGGATGATAAGACCACTGGACCCATACTTTCTATCATATTACAGTATTGTGCAAAGCAAAAGGAACAGGAAAGTCCAAAAACAAGACTATTGTGAACAGTAAGATTTAAGGGCATAAAACAGCATATAAATGTGAGGTGGTAGCAACTAGCATTACAGAGACCCTTATGTTGAACAGGCTATATGTCTAGGATAGTGAGTCCGGTTTTAGCCAATGACCAGAATCGGGAATGTGTGATGGTCGCCATAGAATTTGGTAAATGGGGAGAGGTGAGGTATCTCTCCAACCCCAGAACTGATCACAGGCCAGCATCGTTGAGCCACAAGCTCAGGTGTTCGTAGAGTCCAAGCAACTCCCATTTGGGAAATGGCTATTGCTCCTGGTATTTGTCGCCCTGAGTGGTGGTAGGTCTTCTGTCTGTGTGGTGAATGCACCAGCGTAATGCCCTAAAAGACCTTTCATTCAATGTTGGAAGGCACAGGAGCGCACGTGAATGCTTCGCCCGTAGAAGGCCCTTTTACCCTCCACCTCTCACCTATTTAAAATAATATCCAGTTAATGTATCATTGGTTCCATGCAGGGCCTGCACAAGCTGTGTTGACTCAAGGCCATGTTGTGGGGGTCACGTCTGCCATTTTAAAGGGTTCAACTGCGGTCATAGCAAATGCAGTGACTGCTATCTGCTATACAAAAGTCACGGAATTACATAGAGCAAGCCAGTAGGGACTCGGATAACCCGCACCGATCCGGGGGGGTGGGATAAGTGACTTGGCCACATCTCAGTCTGTGGGATTCCCTGAGGAGATTGGCCGCCAGCTTGGACCGCACTAGGCCACAATGACAAAGGACTGGAGCTCCACTGTTGCAGGTCACAGAAGTGCCCTGGCTGGTGCCCAAAGAGTCCCTGACACTGCTAGGTACGTTCAAGAGTTGTTTGCACTGCACTATCAGTAAATTTATAAAGATTAGGGCGATTTAGGTGAGGAGCCCACTTCCCATGCAACTGCTGACTATGATGGCCAAGCTCTGCCCCCTCCAATTGGATAATTAATCCCATAAGTCATTTTACCAAATTCGCCAAATTCTTCACTATTAATGCCATTACCTCAGTATATTCCTTTTTATATTGGTTTTATAGTTTGTTTTGTTTTTTCAAATTGTATTTCAAAGCAATACCTCCTTGCATTACTTATTCCCCGCTATATGCCATACAAACCTTTATTGTGGGGATTATGCCTTTCAGGTCTATAATATACAGTATACTGAGCATGGACCACTTTGGTACATGTTTGTCCCCTCTCTGTCACTCAATCTCTCCTTCAGTTCAGAATTAAAAATAAAAGTGTCAGGGATGGAATATGAAATCATTAAACCCCCAATAGTAAAACGGTGACAGGTGGTAATGTTTGACATGAGAGGTAGAAAATTTAAATCAATTTGTTTTGTATTGCCATATTAATTTAACTCATGCATTTGTATTGTACACTATACTGCCTCCCAAAAAAAGAGAGACAATACGTAAATGAATATAGACAAAGTTGCATATACTTTTTTTGTTTGTTTTCTTTTATTTGTTTTCCTCCATATTTAGCTCATTGTACATAACATCCACCACCTGATTTTGTTTAAAAAATGTGCGTTAAATATTTACTGGCAGAATAGGTCCCACATATGGTAATTTAAATGAATGCATTCACTTAATTACAATTCTCTGGACGATCGTGCATGTTTGGGAAATGTTCATTAATTGCAATATTAAAACACCGTGTGGAAGATGTCCAAGCAGAGTTTGATATCTCTTTTCATCTTGTCGTTAGTTGATATAGTGCCTGACAAGAAAAGAAGAAAGACTGATGACTCTTCCCACCAAGATGTGACCACTTGTCTCAGCTCTAAGTGTGTTTTGCAATCACAAGAGTATTTCTTTGTTCCTCAGATATTTAAAACTGTATTATTACATATATTTGTATGACTTAATGTCTTTTTAGTTTATCAAACGAGTGAATGGAAAAAGCAGATTGCTTGTCAGTTGTTTGCATTATAAGCCTGCAGAGTGCAGCTGGCTGTCCTGCACGGCCTCTGAAATTATATGGAACTAAAGTTCATTACTCATTGTCAGCAGATGCCAAGAAGTTTTTTTGTTTGTTAATATAATTTCATTGTATTAGGCAGACATGGTGTAAGCAGGATTATACAGAACCATACTGCGTTCTCTACTTTCAGCTTTACACTGAATACATTTTAAAAAAAGAATGTATTATTAGGAATTACAAAAAAAGTTTTCCAAGTGTGAACTGCCATAGCTTACAGCATGTTCAGACAATCGTCTCCCGTGTTTAACTATATCATAATGACGCATCAAATGGACAATGCCAAAAAAAAAAAAATTCTATAAAAGAGACTTGGTTGTAAAAGGCACAAGCAAAAAAAAAAAAAAAACCCCATTGATTAGATTGTTAGTGCTGCAGGCCAGCACATTGTCCGATCATGGGAACATATTGCAAGGCTGCATGGTGCTGTGGGTCTTCCTAACTGCATAACTGAGGTCTGTTCTTTATCATCAAATTGTATTGATTCCCAGACTGAGTTTCCTGATGTAAACATTAATCATGTGTCATGGGATAAATGCATGTATCAATCTGATAATAGCACACTTACTGTGCAGAATTATTGTGCTATGCTACTTTCATTAATGGTCCATGCTTTGGGTCACGTTAAGTATAGAGCTAAACTATATTCTACAATTGTCATTCTTAGTTCCTAAGTCTCATATTACCATTCCATGGAAATAGCTAGGTGCTCCAATAAGTATACTGCCTATCCATCTATACAGTGCTGTAGTCCCATACCTCCCACGGTGTGTGTGTGTCAAAATTCCAAAAAACGTGGCATGCATAATTTGTAGGAAGGCAGAACAATGCAGCTGCTCACATTCTTTTTTTTCTGGAGTCATGTTTGCCCTTTTGCTGATGCTTAGCAGCTTGGCACACTTGGCACTAGAAATATACAGTAAATAATGTCTATATATCTGCTAGCAGTTTGCTACAACAGTGTATAAAAAGAATTTGTAAGACTACAAAACTGTACTCTGTGTTTGTTGTTGATGTCCCTTTAAATGTCTTAACCCCTTAAGGACACAACTTCTGGAATAAAATGGAATCATGACGGAATATTTCATTAAGGGGTTAAAGTATCTTTTTAAAAACCTACATGTGTCATTAAGGGGTTAAAGTATCTTTTTAAAAACCTACAAATATAAATTTCAATAAACGATTGTTCTATTTATAAATTCTTTGTATTTTTAAACATTTTTTTCTTGTTAACCCTAAAATCTGTGTAATATCAATGCTTAATCTGAATGTGTGTCGTTCACAGGTTGCTCTATGCTTAGCTGTCATCTTTGTGGATTCAGCTTGTGATGATGTGCTGTTTGACATTGTATGTTATCCACCTGGAAGTTCCCATTAACCCCTTAAGTACACATGACATGTGTGACATGTCATGATTCCCTTTTATTCCAGAAGCCTGGTCCTTAAGGAGTTAAATGGTCTGTAGACTGTAATTTGGGATACATACACTTTGCAAAAACAACAATCAGTAGGCGATAGCATTTAAACAATATTCTATTGGTATTAAGGGATTCAAAGAAAATATTCTACTCCATTACACCACCATCAGTTGACGCATGGCAGGATAGAGCCATGGCTTCATGTTGTTCATACCAAATTCTGTCCTTACAATTATTTTTAATACAAAAGAAGATTCAGCGCACTCCCTTATCCATTAAGCAGCAACTTCAATGTTGACAGATTTACATAATCTAGGCAAAAATAATGGGGGTTACATTATAAGATCATACATTGCATAAGCCTGCCACAGCGTCAATGTACCCCATCTTTGGCAGGTCCTACTCTAACAGCCTAATGTCTGCTTTATGAGATACTTACTTGGGGACAACATTCCATCTGGGTATCTCTGCAGTACAAGGGCCCTGGGATGAGGTCCTGGGATGAGGCCCTGGGATGAGGCCCTGGGATGAGGTCCTGGGATGGGGCACCTGTGACAGGAAGGGGCACTGGAACTTTTTTTGTGTTGTATAAATTGGCTACCAGCAGCACCCTATTTATGCATGTTCAGGTGAGTGCAGCCAGCCCAATGGTTTCTTACAATTTTTTTTATCAGAGCAAAAATCAAGAATTAGCAAGTCAATTGATGTTTTTCCAATCTTTTATTGCCCTGTTTTGTTTTTTTCCCTTGGATTTCTGTTTTTGGCTAACAAGAGTGTAATCACATTGTCTCCTTCCATTTTCAAGGTTTAATGTGTTGTGTGTTCACAGTACTGTTGTAATGTATGTTTATTTCAGCTACTGCTTTCCCGTTAGCTTAATCCAGTCAAAATATCCAGGGCCGTCTTTACAGCATTATAGGCCCCCAGGGCAAAACAGTGCACAATAATTTTAAAAAAATTCCAGTCAGTGGTTGTGTAGGCAAGGCCCAGCCTTGGCTATACAACCACACACAGGAATAAAAATGTAAATTATTGATTATATTAAGCTTATAATTATTGGTACCTCCAATAAAATCAGTGTTTAACCCCTTAGTGTCCAGACCACTTTTGAATTTTCTTTCCGTTTAGGACCAGGTATTTGTGTTTAGCTGTAATTTTCTTCTTACTCATTTACTGTACCCACACAAATTATATACCATTTTTCCCGACATTAAATGGTCTTTCTAAAGATACCATTATTTTCATCATATCATATAATTTACTATACAAAATTTCTAAAATATGATGAAAGAATTTAAAAATACACACTTTTACGAACTTTGACCCCCAAAATCTGTTACGCATCTACAACCGCCAAAAAACACCCATGCTAAATAGATTATAAATTTTTTCCTAAGTTTAGAAATACACAACGTTAACATGTTCTTAGCTTTTTTTGGAAAGTTATAGGGTAATACGTACAAGAAGCTCTTTGCTATTTACTGACCATTTCTTTTCAAAATTAACGCATTAAAGTCCCATTGTAACACTAATATCTATCAGGAATTCCTAATTAACCGTTCACATGTAAATATTTTTTAAAAGAAGACAACCTAAGGTATTAAACTTGGGGTATTTTTATGATCCGGATACAACCAGTCAAATAATGAGACATGCATCTAATATCAAGTCTTTAATGTTTATCTCTAATATAGTGCCTGTCATTCTAGATAGGGTCATGTTATCTCAACCCTAAATTAGTTGATTATCCATTATGTTGTTCTAAGTAACACTTTGTGTACCCATAAAACATTGGGTCATTAAGCTCCAGCCAAAATGACATTTTCTTTTAATTTTTGTGTAGTATCTACAATTAATACAGCTTTGAGCCACTGGCCACAAATTTGGCAGTAATAGTAGCAATTGAAACATAAACTAGATGTTTATGTCACAAGCACAGTTTATACCTGCTGTTTTTTTTGCTCTACCATAAGGCTAATGTTAAAGCTTATAAAGTAAGTGTACCTCATTATCAGTACTGTATTTAATTGTATACTCGTTCGGAATTGATATGTTGTAAATATTTTATTTAGGTGTTTAGTCTTCTCACTTATACAATTTGGCAATAGTGTAATTTATGGCAGCAGATTTGTATATACAGCTCTGCACTTCTATATTTATTTGTCACGTTTAGCACTTGTTGGCACTTTTTTTCACTTAGTTACAGTACTCTATTTCACATATGTACACTTTAATAACAATATTTGCACTATTGGCTATCAGCCACTTTATAAAAATAGTTGGGGTAAGTAACTTCATGTTACATTACTTTCACTTTAAATTATATTATCATTACAGAAATCACACTGAGCACTGTCACTTTAACCCCTTAAGACCGCAGGACGTACTATGCCGTCCTTATTTTGGTGGCTCTAAAAGCCGCAGGACGGCATAGTACGTCCTACGATCTTATGTACTTACCCGGTCGCCGGCGATCCCACGCCGGCGATCGCGGTATGGGGGACTTACCTGGGAGCCCAGGGAGTCCCCCTGCGTCCTCTTCAGCCGCCCAGGGCCATGTGATCGCGAGGTCCTTGCGAGGACCCCGCGATCACATGGACGGCATAGCCGTCCAAGGCATTGCCAGCAGGGGGAGTGCCTGTAATGACAGGTACTCCCCCTGCTGTCTGAAAAAAAAATAAAAAATGTTAAAACAGTGTAAAAATAAATTATATATACTTAGATCATATATATATTTATTATATATATGATCTAAGTATATATATACACACATATACACACATACACATAAATATGCATACACTGTCTACGTGTATTTTAATATTAATATATACATAATTATATATATATATTAATATCAAAATACACGTACAATGATATTGATTAAATATATATATAATTTTCATTATATATATATATTTATATATAATAAAAAATAAATAAATATATAAATACGTTAAAAAAATAAATAAAAAAATAATAAAAAAATAATAAAAAAATAGATAAAAAATATATAAACATGCGTAATTTCGTTCTAACTGTATTTTAAAATTAATATATATATATTGATATCAAAATACATGTAGAACGAAATAATATATATATCTATATACATAAGTATATACGTATATATCACTATGTATATACCTATATATAAATAAAAAAAAAAAAAAATTATATACATATATATACACACATATATATATACACACATATATATATATATATAATTCTACGCATATATTTATGTAATAATTTTACATAATTAGGTCATTTTATTAATTACAATTTGCAGGACCTGCCTGCCAACCCAGGCCAAAAGTTCAGGGAATTACATTGTCTAGCACTATATTTAACTCTGTAACTTTCCAAAACACCATGAAACCTGTACATGGGGGGTACTGTTTTACTCGGAAGACTTCGCTGAACACAAATATTAGTGTTTCAAAACAGTAAAATATATTACAACGACGATATCGTCAGTGACAGTGACATTTTTTGCATTTTTCACACACAAGTGGCACTTACACTGACGATATAATTGTTGTGATACGTTTTACTGTTTTGAAACACTAATATTTGTGTTCAGCGAAGTCTCCTGAGTATAACAGTACCCCTCATGTACAGGTTTTATGGTGTTTTCAAAAGTTACAGAGTCAAATATAAGGTTTGCGTTTCAGTTTTTTCACATTAAAATTTGCCAGGTTGCCTTTGAGACCGTATGGTAGCCCAGGAATGAAAATTATCCCCATGATGGCATACCATTTGCAATAGTAGACAACCCAGGGTATTGCAAATAGGGTATGTTCAGTTTTTTTAGTAGCCACTTAGTCACAAACACTGGCCAAAATTTGCGTTCAAATTAGTTTTTTGCATTTTCAAATATTAACACTAACTTTGGCCAGTGTTTGTGACCAAGTGGCTACTAAAAAAGACTGGACATACTCAATTTGCAATACCTTAGGTTGTCTACTTTTGCAAATGGTATGCCATCATGGGGGTAATTCTTATTTCTGGGCTACCATATGGTCTCAAAGGCAACGTAACCAATCTGGCGAATTTCAATGTAAAAAAACTGAAATATGTAACACGCTATATTTGACCCTGTAACTTCCCAAAACACCATAAAACCTGTACATAGGGGGTACTGTTTTACACGCGAGACATCGCTGAATACAAATATGTGTATTGTATTGCAGTAAAAGCAAACAGTATTATGACATTCACAGTTAGAATGTCACGTAGAACTAAAAAAATTTTAAAAATTCTTATTTTCTCCCATTTTTTAAATATTTTTTTCATATTAAATTATGTTCCATACCTAAATATTTGATGTTAAACGAAAGCCCCGTTTCCCCTGAATAAAATGATATATAATAATGGGGGGTGCATTTAATATGAAAGAGGTGAATTATGGTTGGACAGACATATAGCGCAAATGCCAGGTTTTGTTTACGTTTTTTTTTTTATCACAACTTGTACATTTGGCTGCGGTCTTAAGGGGTTAATATAGCAGTTGGCAATAGTATATGGCTTTTTTCCACTATACATATCTCACTGCACTTATCAATATTCCTTGAGCTACAACAAAATGCAACAATCACCATCCACATTATTTTTTGCACAGAGCACTTTGGTGTTGAGATTCTCCAGCTTCCGTTACGTCCCGGTCTCCATGGCGACGCATTTGTTGTAGGCATCGCCATGGCGACGTACGGCATGCGTCATCACGCGATGACGTCACAGGAAAGGCGGAGACTGTCTGCACAGGCGCACTGAGCACTGAGGAACGCCGGTAACATGGCGATTTTCACTGGGGGTAAGCTAATCCTCTAATTTCACTTATGTTTTTCAATTTGCTAAATTGGAATAATTATGTTAATTATGTTAGGTATATATAATGCCTTTGTATGTCATAGTGTTTTTATGATCCTGATGAAAGTCTGATAGGACTGAAACGTCGATCTTGGATATTTTAACTACTTTCCATTAAACTTTGGACTTTTAAATTCGTGAGTGCAACCATTTATTTATAATTTATATATATATATATATATAATTTTTTATCTTATTTATTAATTTAATTTAATTTACTTTTTTATTTTTATTAACTTTATTTTTACTTTTTCACAAGCAGGGGGACTGTCTGTCAGTTCAGGCAGTCCCCCTCCTGGCAGCAAGGTGGACACCTAGTGCAGAGGGGGGACTGTCTGGGCTCAGCCCAGACAGTTCCCCTCAGAAGAAGACCAATCACTGGCGGATCAACGGCAGCGATCGGTAAGTACATGCGGAGGTAGAGGAAGAGGGTTAATTTTTTTAATTTTTTTTTTTTTTATATTTTTATTTTTTTTAACTATTACTGAGTGCCTCGACCCATTGAGGCACTCAGTACAGGCAGAGCATCGGAAGCCTGCCTGAAGGCTTCCGATGCTCTGCTCTACACTGCTGGGCGCCACGTTGGGCAACCCAGAAGTGATCGCTCCAGGTGGAGCAATCACCCAGGTGTCCGGTAGTGCGTAGGCATCGTGTAATACCCCTAGAGCATCTGGAAGCAATCACGATCGCTTCCATCATTTATTTTGGCCGCGGACGTATAGGGTACGTCAGTGGTCATTAAAGACCCTTTTTTGGCTGACGTATCCTGTACGTCCGCGGTCACTAAGGGGTTAGACATTAAAAAACATGCTGTGCAGCAGAGATTAATCTCCACAAATATATAACATAACATGGAAACCAAACAACTAGAGTCATAGTAATCTCAGAGACTCGGTGGGGAGAGAGAGGGATTGGAAGAAAGGGCGAAACAGCAGATTTAAACACATTTTCGTGTCAGAGGGTGCAGAACACAGCCAAGGAGCCCTCAAACGTCCTTGCTTTCTTTTCAATTTCTTTCATTATTTACGTTTATTAGGTCCCAGGGGAGGCTACTGACATGGACTGTTAAAAACATTTTTATAGAATTATGGCTTAAAAAATGATGTGTGTTAATTTAATCTTAGGTACAAATAGCATGTGTACATCATTGTGTCAAGGTCAAGATAAGTATTCTCAACAGAAAAATCGCATGTACAGAAAACAGCTGATAAAAAGGTACTAAACATTTTAATAAAGTGGGTTTGAAGGTGTTGAATAATATTTCCAGAATAATTTACTGAAAAGTTGTCAAGCCTATGGGGCTGCTATGCTCATGTGGCCCCTGTGAACTGCCCAGCATTCCTGTGCATTAAGACAGCGCTGGAAATATTCTCTTCTGAGCCTGCTGCTGGCTTTCGTTTGGTTTTCGTGAAATTCTCTGTAAACTCTAGAGAAAATGTTGTGCACGAAAATCCCAGCAGTTTCTGAGAAGCACATCACTATGTCTGGAACCAACACTCTATGTTCAAGTCACTTAGATCACATTTCTTCCAATCTTGATGTTTGGGTTGATCAACCATTGAACCTATTTTATGCGTTGACTTGCTTCCCATTAGTACATGATTGACTAATAAGATATTTGCATTAAGGAGCAGGTGTGCAGGCATATAAAATAAAGGGATCATTGACTGAAATAAAAAAATGATATTACATTATATATTGACATTAAACCCATGAGTTTTTTTATTTCTTTTTGGGGAAGGAGATGATGTCACTATTTATCGGAAGGTTTACATTTTTTGGTACAGGAAATTTCCAACGCCGTTGTTCTCTATAAGAGCTAGTTTTTCCTAATTAAATAATTTCATTGAAGCGTATTGATTACGACATGTTAATGGGGCTAAATGGCAAAAGTCACAGTTTTGTCATTATTTATATATGCTCGAAATGTTTACAGGATTAAATAAAGCAACATGATTAATGATTTCCTTACTCATTTATCAAATTCAACACCAGAGTTATGGCTTCAATTTGGAAAACATCCATAGATCAATTAAGCAAAAAGGTCTGAGTTTAGACATTAAGTAGAAAGACTGCAAATGGCACAAATAGGATGTAATCTAGTTTTTTTTTATATGAAAATACAGAGTTCAAATGACTTTCATTTCCAGTTATTTCATAAATCTTAGCAGTTATATCAGAGATTAGACAGGGAAATGGGCAGATTTTATCTGTATAGGACACTGAGAATATACCGAACGACACCCAACTCTTTAAAAAGGACAATAAATAAGCACTTTAGCAGAAATCGTCAGGTGCTGAGCCATTAGTGTTTATATACATTAAGCAGCGTTCATAGTAAATACTCATTCTACTGAATTTGTCATTGTCTGTAATGATCTGCAGTTCTATATCTGGGAAATGTACTGTCCTTAGCCCACCTAAAGTACTCTTTATCATGCCAGGACTTACACATATGTAATGTGGGAATATATACATATGTGTGTTGTCTGTGTATTCATGTGTGAGTACAATATATATATATATATATATATATATATATAAAATAAACAATGTGTGCACTGAATACATATGTACAGCATACATATGTATGTCATATTTACCAGACTTGTGCATATTAATTTCAAATAAATTGCGATTCGCCTGATTTTTCGGTGATCAGTGAGTGTTCTGAAATCCCAAGCTCCAAAATGCTGTATGGATTCATCGTGAAACCAACAGAACAGCAACGGATAAAACCGTTTTGTTTGATTTGTGATTTGGAATTCTGCTTGTGGCATCAAAAACAGATATTTGATGGGACAAATGATGAATGATTGAATGATGGTTAGGGGACAGCCACAAAATATAGATTTTTTTTAAACAGATCAGGGGAGAAGTAACTAATAGAGGGGGAAAAGGAGGAGCAATAAAAAAAATATGAATCTATATTTACATATTATATAGATATGTATTGCTTCTCCTGTTTTTACCTCTACTGGTTACTTCTTCTCACTTGGTCTGTGAACCAAATGCGCGTATCGGTGTACTGCAAAATATATGCATAATATTTATATTTTGCAGCACACTGATATATTTTGCAGTGTTTAGGTCATTTTGGATAGTCTGAACAGAAAAGTAAATATGCTCTTCATTTTTTTTTGATATTCTAGAATTGATATTAAAGGAACACTCTGATGTTAGGAATGCAAACATGTAGATGAAGAGCATCGAAGCTGAAGAGGGTCTGCAGGAAGTAGAGGATGGTGAATGCGAGGGTTCAGCTATAGTAACTAAGCCCTCCACTGCAACTCAGACCATCAGAACCAAACTGGAGATGTTAGAGATCCGCAGTGTGTTTTGACTCCCTAACTACTTAACCCCTTAAGGACACATGACATGTGTGACATGTCATGATTCCCTTTTAAAACAGAAGTTTGGTCCTTAAGGGGTTAAAGGGACTCTAAAGGGACCAAAACAACTTTAGTTTAACAAAGCAGTTTTGCTGTAAAGATCATGGCCCTGCAGTCTCACAGCTCAATACTTTGCCATTTAGAAGTTACATCACTTTGTTTATGCAGTCTAGTCACACCTCCCTGCATGTGACTTACACAGCCTACCTAAACACTTCCTGTAAAGAGTCAGCTAATATTTACACCTCCTTTATTGCAAGTTCTGTTTAGATTAGAATTTCTCATCCCTTGCACTGTTAATAGAATTTCTCATCCCCTGCAATAGCCTCCTGTATGTAATTAAAGTTCAATTTACAGAGTAAGAGATAAACACTTTTACAGTAAGTTACATCTTACTGATAATACAATCATTTTGGTTTCATGCAGGCTGTGTGAGTCACAGCCAGAAGAGGTTTGGCCAGGGCTGCATAAACAGAAACAAAAGTTATTTAACTCCTAAATGGCAGTGAATTGAGTAATGCAACTTCAGAGGCATGATCTATACACCAAACATGCTTCATTAAGCTAAGGTTGTATTGGTGAATTATTGAGTCTCTTTAAAATGATATTACTTTAAAATATACACAGAGAGCAAGCTCTATAACTTTCACTTGCGTACCTTTATATGCATCCTTTAGAGGTTATAAAGGATGCATAAAAAGGTACGCAAGTGAAATTATTCAACTCCTCTTTTAGTCAACTCCATCAAAATGTACAGGTGACAGAAATGCACACCTCCAGCAAAATACACAGATGAGAGAAAAAAAATAAAAAGTACAAAATCTTTAGTACTATACAAATATGTATTACTAACGCTATAGTTTCCTCCTTCCCATGTAGGTGTTTTTGGGCTGATATTCTAGCTCCCTAGCTGAGATCATCAAGATCCATAGGGAAGAATTTGGAGGCTAACGCGCATGCGTGGCAAAACATTGCACAGTGCCTATCAAATCCTCTCACGGAAAGTTAAACTAATTTATAGCTGCCGAATTGTCTCTAGTGGCTGTCTTTCTGATAGCCACTAGAGATGTGTTAACACTGCAATAAAAAGATTGTTCCTGCAAAATGGCAATGATATCAATTGTAGGATTAAGAAGACAGGAGCATATCACCAAGACTACTTCATTGAAATTAAGTGGTCTTGGTGTCTTTAGAATCCCTTTAAACCATTAAAAAAAACTTGCCTTATTGAATGGTTGGATGATATGCAGTGTCCTACAATTCTACAAATACTGTGAGCAGATTAGGGTCATAGTTAATTAGTTACAATTAGACATCTTTCATATTAACAATTTCAAAACAAAGGGGTAGGTAATTTCCTTGATATCATCATAGATAATTGGTCCATTGAATTTACTGTATGTGAGGATAGTGCAAGTAACCAATCAAAATTAAATGTCACTGGGAATAGACTGTCCAACGTTTCTCAGGCATTATTTAGCTCATATGTTTATTTTGTATATTTTTCCAAGTTATGAGTGTGTCCAAGTTATGAGTTCCTTCTAAACCTATCTAAAGGAATTCTACAGAGTAACAAGTTTATTTAACCAATGAAGGAAATGGAAATATCTTACACAAAGTGGTCACCTGTATTTGTTTTTGAATATGAAAATGAAACCATATGTCCCTGCAGGATACAGAGTTACTGAACCAGGACAAATTTATTTAATTGTTTGGTAAATCGGAGAGGACCAGAAGAACCCTTCAGTGATTCGTCTGTCAGTCAAATCCTTTTGATTGACCACAGATGGAAGATCTCAGGGACAAAAGTAACTTTCCTCAGTGGTTTAACTTTACTTACAATCACATGTTTGGCAATTTTCCTGCTTTGATTTAGAAAAGATAATATTCCCAAAGCTGTGTTTGTATTTTTAAAATTTTTGTTTTCATAGCATGTCCTTAAACATCTATGTGTTACATATCAGTTAAAGGAATAGACTACATTAAATACAATAAAATCATTAAGATACTTTGATTTGTAAACATAGCTTTATTTCCTTCCAAATGAGCTCCATCAGGAATATTATTAAGAAAACAAATAAAACGAGGTCTGCACGACTAGAATTAGTTTGCACACCACGGTGCTACCAAGCATTTATTAAAGGGCAGGGTTATATTAGCAAACATTTCAGGCACAAGCCCTTTGTCAATGCAAATGTCCTATTGAATGAATGAAATTAATATTTGTAGGACTTGCATAATGACGTGGTCAAGTTTTAAAAGCTTGCCTCCCAACTATACTGATTTTTGCAGGACAAGTATGAAATTCAGGTCTTCTCCCGCCATCCCAACTTTGTTCCTTGGTGTCCCGCTTTAAGGGACACCAGGGAACTGTCCCCAAAAAGTCTGGTGTGAGTGCATCATTAGCTTGCCCTACACATATGGCACGGGGTCCCTGCAGAGAGCACTTAAACAGTGTTCCCTGAATGGTCCGCCCTCAGACATGCCAGACTATCCTGCCAAGGACAGATCTCTTACCTTTCTTGGCAGGACTGCCTCTTTGAGCAGCACCAATGATGCCATCTCATAACTGGCCCTTCCACTTACCCTTTACCACCGACATCCTGCTTAACAGGAGAGAATGTAAAAACTCCCAGATCATACTGCATAGTTAGACCAAAAAGTCATATGAGTGTTAGTCATGTCGCAGTAACACCAAAGACTGATCGTTATTCAGTGCTGTTCTATCTGTGGAACTGTCTGTTCTAGTGGCAGTTCCTTGTTCTCACACCCCTGTAAATGCTACTGTAGTTGTGGGCAGCAAAGTCATTCCTTGATGCCTTGGGCACGCACACTCGCACTCAAGAATCTATGGAGAAGTTTCACACAAGTGCATGGGTGCTAGAGTTTTCAACATCAGTGCAATGTGCGTACATGCGCTGTGTGTTCGTCACTCCAGGAGTTAACTAGTTTTATATGCTTTGCATGGTGCGTTCAGCATAGCATGTAAAAGAAAAAAATAATCTAGATTGATTAAAAAAAATAGCACAAACAATAGCTAACTTTTCAGTAGCTTTTTGGTTGTGAAATAATCTCAGTGGTTTTTTATTAAAGTATTCTCAGTAATTATTAACAATGACTAATGTTTTAGGAAACATAAATGCAGCACACAGGTGTCCATCCATACATCCATTATTCAAACCACTCTACAGCTAGAAATTTCTTATTTTCAATAAGGATTTATTTTATATAAACCGGATTTAATGTTTTAGAGTTTAATTTGATCATAACCTTTGCATTACTGTAAACTGCTTCTTAGTTTAAATAAAATTCTGATTTTTCCTTTTCAAGTGTGGAATGCGATTTAGCTGGCAAAAAAACAGTCAAACCCTTCCTAAGCAGCATGATACATAACCTCTAGGGAGATAATGGTTGCCAGAAAGTGTATATTTTCAGCAGACCAAAAAAACACATTCAGTTTTCCTGCTAACATGAATATTTTGTTTTTGACTTCACATTTTCTGCAAGAATAAATAAGGAATTCACCTCAAAGACCCCTTCCTTCATATTTGTGACAAGAGGAATTTTTGTAGTGAAAAACACAACTCCGATGGACAGGTATTTGGGGAAAAGTTAGACACAGGCATATAACGTATCATTCAACAACACTATTCACCACTACAGCAAATACAAACTCGATAAATATTCTAAACTAAACGCAGTCCAAAACACAGACTATGAAACAAAGTATATACAAAGAACGTGTTTCTACTCCATCCATGCCAGATTGGGGACTTTACCTCCTGTATTAGCCACAGATAACACAGACAGAGTTACTTACTACAGTGCAAATTATCTGGAGTTTAAGCACGCGTGGGATAGGCATAAGGCTATCCTAGACTTAAGATAGGTCCAGGGACTAAATAAACGCATTTTGAAAATTGGGCAGACTAGATGGGCCGAATGATTCCTATCTGCTGTCACATTCTATGTTTCTATGTTTATTACTGTGAATTTAAAGTGAATTACCCGGACATAGTGAATTTTGCTGTACTTGCAATGGTTCACATTTCAAAATAAATTAAAGATATTCGACAAAGAAATCGTTAAAGTATAAATTTGCATTTATTAATTTTTTTTTTATCTAAATACAATGAAAATGTTGTTTGGGCCCTACGCCCTTAATTATAAATATCCATAATTAGACACATAAGTTTTTCCCTACTTGCCTTAAGAGAATCCCTTTCCTAGGAGCGACACAGGCCTTGTCATCATCTCCTGGTTTATCCACTGCACAATAAATTCACTGGATGGATCAATTGCCCAAGATGGACCCTATATGATTTGAGATGGTGCCACTCTCAGAAATCCCTGTCACATAGTTATTTTCCAGCAGATTGCTATCACCAAATTTAATAAAATGCAATTAAACTTTAATGACACTTAATGACATTTTACTATTCAAAGACAATGACTCTTTCCAAATCCCCATTAAATAGGAGTTCATAAAAATAAATGTTCACTTTATTTATGTAGAAGTCCAAAATAAATACATATGTTTCATAACACAAAAAATATTTCTAGAGTTCATTTAAAAAGTTTAGTATGTCATACATTTATCTCTCCCCTCCCAGGGGTGACTGTGTATTCTGATCTAATTGTTTGTCATGAGGTTGGGCTGTTTGTGATGGGATTAGTTGTTTTGTATATGTTAACCTGCTTCTAAGAATGGAAGAAATGCTATTCATGTATAAAATTAAGGTAAATGTTTTATCAGCATTTTGTGAAGCTCAGTGTGTACCATATTTCCTCCTCTCTTAGTCAGGACCGGTGCTAGGATTTTTAGTTACACAGGCGAAGATGCATTTTGGTGCCCCCCACCCTCGTTCAAAATAAGGTTCATACAAACACAGAAATAATCATACAGACATACAGACACAGACAGAGACATACATGCAGGCATATAGACATCATGGCGGCGGGCACCTGGTCGCAGGGATGTGACCCCTGCGACCGCGGTATGTACGCCAGTGCATGCAGATGCACACACAATTAAAGGACCACTACAGACACCCAGATCACATCAGCTCAATGAAGTGGTCTGGGTGTCAGGTCCCTCTAGTTTTAACCCTGCAGCTGAAAACATAGCAGTTTCAGGGAAACTGCTATGTTTCACCGAGGGTTAATCCAGCCTCTAGTGGATGTCTCACTGACAGCCGCTAGAGGAGCTTCCGCTATTCTAAAACACTGAACGTCCATAGGAAAGCATTGAGTAATGCTTTCCTATGGGCGGTTTGAATGCATGCGCGGCAAGAGCATTCGGAGCTGAGAGGCGGAGGGATCCCCAGCGCCAAGGGAGTCTGGCGCTAGAGAAAGGTAAGTGCTGAAGACACACACACACTCTCACGAACAGATGCATACACACCAGCTAACAGACACACACATTTACTGACAGACACACTCAGCGACAGACATACATACACACTCACTGACAAACACACACTCACTAACAGACATCAAACAGACTCACTAATACACACACAAACACACTCAGTAAGAGACACACAGTAACACACTTACTGACACTCACTAGCAGACACACTCACTGACACTCACTAGCAGACACACTCACTGACACTCACTATCAGACACACTAGCAGACACACACTGACACTCACTAGCAGACACACTAGCAGACACACACTGACACTCACTAGCAGACACACACTGACACTCACTAGCAGACACACACACTGACACTAGCAGACACACTCACTGACACTAGCAGACACACTCACTGACACTAGCAGACACACTCACTGACACTAGCAGACACACACACTGACACTAGCAGACACACACACTGACACTCACTAGCAGACACTCATTGACACTCACTGACACTCACTAGCAGACACACACACTGACACTCACTAGCAGACACACTCACTGACACGCACTAGCAGACACACACACTGACACTCACTAGCAGACACACACACACACACTAACACTAACACATGTTTTTTTTTCCCCAGCCTCCTTACCTTTTTGGAGTGCTGAAGGGATTCCCTGGGGTCCAGTGGTGCTGCTGGGCTCCTGGGCTCCTTGGCTGGCTGTCTCCCTGGCTGGCTGTCTCCCTTGGTGGCTGGCTGGCTGGCTGTCTCCCTGGCTGGCTGTCTCCCTGGCTGTCTGTCTCCCGGGCTGGCTGTCTCCCGGGCTGGCGGGCGGGCGCGAGGGAGCACTCTCCCATGTGTGCTTCCTCTTCAGCTCCCTCGCGCACCGCGTAGGGATGCCGGCGCCGGAACATGACGTCATCTTCCGGCTCCGGTATCAGTATGCGGCGCGCGAGGGAGCTGAAGAGGAAGCACACATGGGAGAGTGCTCCCTCGCGCGCCCGCAGAAACGGGCGCTCGGCCACGCTACAAAAGGTCGTCGGTTGGAGGGGAGCGCAGTGCGCTTCCCTCCTTCCGGTCAGCCTGATTTTGTGCCCCCAGGGCCGGTGCGCCCTAAGGCGGCCGCCTGGGCCGCCTTATGGTAGCGCCGGCCCTGCTCTTAGTTTACCAGTCTTGGATTACAGGTTTTGCTGACATAGGTCTCGATTTAATAAGCTTTCCAAATGATTCAATACTTTCAAAAAGTTTCCAAATTATTTATCTACACAAGTCGCTATAAAGATCTATGGGAATTTTTGTCATTTGGATTTTTTTTCCAACAGTATTGAATCTTTCGAAAGCGTATTAAATCGAGGCCAAAATCGTCTGAGCAAAGCGGCACAACTGAACTCTCTTTCGTATTAGTTTCTTAAATGATTTGCTGTATGTGGTAAACACAACCTGTTTCTTGGCTGCATGTTCCTAAACTCTATCCGCTACTAATGGATCTCGAGTGTCTGGTGATGGTGACGATACAATAACCTATGTTTTCTGTGTTTGGATTAATACACTATAAAGTGAATGGGTAAAACAGATTCTGTTTCATGTCAAATATACACCATTCCAAGAGTCTAGTTGTGTTTTTTTAAGTGCAGTCAGGTTCATACCAACAGATGGGGAACCCCTTGCAGTTTGTGTTGCTCATAAAAAAAATACAAGCTACTATTTTAGAAAGGATTATAAAGGATGAAAAAAAAAAAAACAACTTGTTGTGTCTGTCATGACTAATTCTGCAGTTTAGTTCCTCTCCTGTTTTTAATTGCTGAAGATTCTGCCGAACAGCTAAGCAAATAATCAAGCTGAGATTTTGAGGCAGTTTTGGAAAAACAATTATCATATTATGAGTATTGACCTCTGAGATATGCTTAGTCTTCTGTAGAAAGATCTCTGACATCATCTGTTTGTTTTGCATTGCACCCTCAGATCCTTGCTTGGACTGTCATAGGATAACAGCGTCAGGAGGTCTTGACAGACCTCTTTAACCCCTTAAGGACACATGACATGTGTGACATGTCACGATTCCCTTTTATTCCAGAAGTTTGGTCCTTAAGGGGTTAAATTGGTCGTTGTTTCCCACATACATGTATCTTTTCGTTATGACATTGAGCAAAACACGATTGGGTCATAAGCTATCAGTACTAGGGTGTCAGGATTACAGTATGATCCAGCACGTAGAATTGTGTAACACAGAGGACTGATAGGTAACGTATACCGGACCTTAGAATGGCTGGACTAACGTACCAAAGAATAGTCAGGAATAGCCGAGGTCAATGGATGCAGAAAGAGACACAACGATAAGGAAAAGCCAGGAGTCAGGGATGCCAGAAAACAGGGAAGTCAAAAACAATGCCAAAGTCAAATAACCAGAATATCAGAATAAATAACGCGCTCTTGGACAACCACAAGGGAAACCACGACAGGGCACTGAGCAGGATGAGAACTGGGCCTAAATACCCCTCCTCTAGATCTGATAGGCTGTAACCAACCTTTGACCCCAAAGGCAGTTACCAGGTTCCCATTTGCATAATTGCTGCTCAGCATTAACCCTTCTGTGGATAAGGTTGCTTCTCGGCACAACTTTTCCTGTGTGGACAGAAAATGTCATTAACCACATTTTTATAAGCGGATGAATACGTGACATAGGGGTGAAATAGGCAGATACAAGACAATTATAGTCAAAATCTGGGGAAAAAATATAGTGCCCTAACAACCTTCCAAAGTCACTAGCTGCCACAAGTTATCAGTAATCAGATAACTAAAGAATTCATATTCTGTGAAATGCGTAGGCTGACTGTGCATCAGTTCACAACATTTTGAGTGCAATCACTGCCTTTGAGCATTATTCTATTGTGGAATAAAATGGATTACCATATCTTTAAATTGCATAGGACTTTTTTTTTCCGTTAGCCTCAGTATTTTAGTCTCCTTATGCTGGAAAATGAGTCATTTTGTTGCAAATCATAAAGCAATTTATAAACTAAATGTGTATCATAGTCTGTCTACAATATTAGCGTCTTCTGAGCTGTATTGTTTCAATCAGCAATTCGCAGATCTTTTGAAGAATAAGACACACTATTTCCAGTGTTCTTTTAATTATGTTTAAAAAGCATTATTTAGCAATATCTAAGTTTATAAGCTAACTGTTCTCAATAGCGAGGAGATGTGTATGAGAGTGATTTACACAGCTCCCAAAAGAACGAGGATGAATTGCTGGAAGCATTTTTAACTAGCTAAAAAGGTTATAGGATCTCAGAAATATACTCCAGGGAGAGCGATGGCTGTACTTACACACATTATCTTGCAAGCAAAATGCCAGTGACAGTGCAGATGATCAGTTTTTAAGATTTAAGCATAAAAGCAGGCAAACGTGTGATTTGCCTGTAATTAATCTTGACCAAGTAATTTGTAAAACCAACTTTTGATGATAATGTTCGGCTGTTTCATACCCTTCACTGTCTCGAAACCTCAGCAACAGATCTGCTTCATAATGCCAATAAAATGTTAATTAAAGCTTTTTAATGTAAGAGGGAAGTATGTGAGAATACCATATTAACTGTATTTATTACAAGTTTCTTTCCAAATTTTTTCAAAGCTTAGGACAGCTTTAACCACTTCACTTCCTCTGGTGTTTATACTCTCATTAACTTTGGTTTTGAAACAAATTTGTCTTCTATCAAGGTTATTCACTATACTGAATTTCAGTTTTAAGGTTCAAAATGTTGGCTTCTCCCAACCTGTCAATCAAGTCATTGATATTAAAGAGATGGTTCTCTTGCTGTCAGTCACACTGTTATTCCCCTACAGATGTTTCAAACGTTTGCTGGTGGAGTATAGAATGGAACGATGCCCATGTGCTGACAATGAATCCAACATGTTGGTGTCAGCATGGAGGATGGGCCTGTTGGGGAAGTTTCCCCAAGGAGGGCAAAATGCAGCCCACAGGATAATGACAACGAAGAGTGGGTGTTACTGTAGACTGTAAGACTCGTGTTCCTGTAACATTTTGTAATGGTATCATTTATTGATAAATTTTACCATTTTATAATATTGTAAAGCTGCGGAATAAGTTGGCGCTATATGAATGTGAATAATGATAATAACAACAATAATATAATAATAGTAGGAATATTGTAACACCCACAGACCTCCAAGAATGGCTGAACTGAAGTGAAGACCTGCAGGTAAGTATGCAACTGCAGCTCTCAAAGCTATGATAAAGCACATATTTAGAGCACTGGGAACTATGAAATAAACCCACCACGACAAGTTAACTTTCATATTTTTACATAATGTATCCAGTGTCCTTCAATTCATGTTTGGATTAAACCTTGTTAAATCTAGGGTTAGTACGTTGATTTCCCCACTCATGCCATATGCATAAAGGGGCTAACATATTTTAATAAAAAATATTTTATGGGGATGGGGTCTGACAGCCATGCTCTGTAGTTGCATTTTGTTGAAGCCCCGGGAAGAAACTCTAATATTATATGCTAGTGGGCAATTTATTCCCCAAACCTGGAGTTTTGCAGACTACCTGTGGCACTCTTAGTGGCGTTGGTGTGAGAGAAGCATCTGATCTCCCTGCCTCCAGCCTGTCTAAAATAGAGCCTCTGTGATTGAACCGTGTTCCCCACCCTGAGGGTTATCCCGGCGCCTATCATCTTTGGGTCCGGTGAGGAGCTACACTCAACTTCAACATGGTGGATGGCATGAACTTACTATGGTCTCAAAGCCCACAGCCCTACATTATGGAGAATCTCAACAAAATTGAGCTTTTGAGCAAAACTAACCAACAGAAAGTTACCTCAATATTCACGCTGTCCTGTTCCTTGTCTGGCAAAGGCCTCTGCTTGACAGGGGAGGCCGGAAGAGATCTGAGGCCTGAACATGTGAAAATCTGGAACTGGCTATTCCAGAAATCACGTATGCCAAAATTTGGTTTGCCCCACCCCAGGATGATTACCTTGGCTCAGCTGGTCCAGAAAGCACAGAGGCTATTACCTAAATGACATTCCATCTGTGTGACATGGCTCCCAATGAAGACTAAGTGCAACTGAAGCTGGAGGCTGGTGCACAGCTGCATACCTTGCCATATTTCTAGACTTTGGAACTGTGATGGGGGTAGAATGACCATGAGTGGGTGTCAAGGGATGCCACTTCATTGTGCTGGACCTCTATCTTGGAGGACATTCCTACAGCAATACCTAATCTGCCCTCGCCTGTGACCTATTTATCTTTAATTGTTTTTTGTATGCTATTATTTCCTATTTTATTTGCTTTTTCATTTACCTTCACTACTCTCCAAAGTCATACCTTATGCTTTTATCTAAAAAGTCTCTCACATTGCAAGTCTTATGCATATTCGTATTCTATGATGTTACTGTGGCATTATTACTGATTTAACTCTTTTGTGATGTGGGAACCACAAAAAAAAATATAGTTTGTAGAAAACCCAGGGAGTACTTTTGGTATCTGGACTACTAAATATACTAATTTGTTTGGGGATTTTTATACATTTCAGTGTATACTCATTAAAGTTGGTATTATCAGAAATAGACTAGAGCAGGGGTTCCCAACCCAGTCCTCAAGTACTCACTACCAGTCCAGGATTTAGGGATTACCCTGTTGTGTTAAAACAACTTAGACACAACTGGGTAATCTCTAAATCCTGGGCTATTAGGGGGTACTTGAGGACTGAGTTGGGAATCACTGGACTAGAGGCTTACAAAGTGCAGGCCACACATTCTCCATCTCAGCATTATTTCCATTATGGGTCTTATGGCTCGCACGCATTGCAATTCCTTTGTTAATTTTGTAAAATAAGCAGTTTAATGAAAAAAAAATATCAACCAATATTTACTAAGGGTTTATCCACAAAAAATCTTCAGATTTTTGTTGTATGCAATATTTACACAATGTATTTTCATGATAAACCTAGAGGCATAAAATACCTGATTATGTCTTCTTACAACTCCTCTACTTCCTTTGTGATTCTATTTGCAGATGCCTTGAATGGCTTACCTTTACATTCCCATAGTATATATTCCTGCATTTGGTAGCAAAATCATAAATGTTGTGATGTTTGTTGATTGCCTTATTGCGTGTGCAACCAGAATATTGCACAATGCTTGTCTTGCCTTTTCCATTTCATCTTTCTCGTGTTTTCTTCTTGCCCCGGATCTTGTGGATCTCTTAGCTGGGGATTTAATACCACACCTTTCCTTACTTACATCCTATTCACATTTCTATAAAGGTTTAAACAGTGTGTGCAAATGTGAGAATATAAAAATGATGCTAAATAAACACGTTTGCAAACAGTCCCCCTGCTTTTAACCTGTTATAGCAGGGAAAATGTAAACCAAATATTAGTCTCCAGGGTTTGTAACTAGATCAAACATTATATTAAAAGCAAAACTATAATAGCATAAAATAAAAGTGGATTTTTTTTTTTTTTGCTAAATCCTTGGATTTATGATATCTCTGCGGGATATGTGGTTTGAACTGATTGGATTCTGGAGTATTTCCCTTGACAATCTGTGTTCAACATCATTCTAGATTATAGTTCACATAGAGACCTGGCCTACTTGGGGCAATGGAATCGCTGAAGGGATCTGGGGAATATTGCACAGAACTAACTCTTGAAAAATAGTCTTAAAGATCTTAATAGAATTAAACCTATAAATCAATATGCCCTGTAGTGATAATGTTAGCAACACATTTGCATGCCACTATCACTATGGATATAAGAACAGCAAAATGTTTCTGTGCACTCACTTTTTGGATGAATAGGTATCTGGAGGACTGGAAATGTACCACCATGATCTCCTGCAGTAATGATATTATAGTCTTATAGTTTTTACATTTACTGCATCAATAGATCACTATTAGCTACATAATGCAAAATTGTAAACAAAGTAAATTATCATCCTACAATCCAATTTTTACCTTTTGTTCTTTCCAAAGTACATTAATTCTATGAGCATTTACACCATTTTTGTATGATGTACATTTATGGTATCATTTACTGGCTTCTAAATGTAGCAGCCAAATTGTTTGAAAGGCAGATAACAATGATTAAAGACAAGCATAATCGAAAATCAGCCAAGACACCAGGAATACGTGCCTTTCTGCGGTTTTCGTTCAGGGCACTATTCCCAATTTGGGCATCTAAGCAGGTGTCAAACCTTCCTGTGTTATTTAATTTTAAAATGTATCACTAGCTCTTTGAAGTTGATTCTGGCAGGTCAGTCCTTCCGGGAGTCATCATCCCAACATTTGCAGATTGAAATTAGTAAAGCATTGGATGAATTGGATCAGCTTATTACAAATTCCATAAATTCTTTTTGTTCTGATTTGCTAAACAAATCAAAGTTAACATCTGTTTGATGGGGGTGTTACATTTTCAGTTTAATGTCTCTTTGTAAACCATTTGGTATAATGCTATTTCAGACCCATTTATTTTAGAGAAAAACAAACAAACAACAAAGCCAAAAAGAAAAGGCCAAACAAACCAATGTTAGGAAAGGAGCCATTGTTATGTAGAAGAAATAAAACAAACAATGCAAATGTGTTCACCTTATGGTTATGCCATTATCTTAATAGCCATTTTGAATTTAATAAATTCATCTCTTGGTCATACATTAAAACAAGACAAATATCCATGTATCATTCCTGGTAAAACATTTTATAAACTAGTGCCCACTGTTAAAAAAAAAAAAAAAATCATTCTGGGAGAAAAGGTAATCAAAATAGTATATAACGGTGTGCGTAACTAATTTACTGCACCATTAATAAAAATGAATGTGCCAGTCGCTCTCCTAGATGATAAACTGAACTTGTATCTACTGGATAGAATAAGCCACATATGTGCAGAAAAATAGTTTTTTTTTTTTTATATCATAAATCCTACACCTGCTCTATGCAAATGTATGATGCTGTGAGTCCATTTAATGACTTGTGTCGCAGTTGTTAGATCTACGTTCAAATTCTATCTATGTTTTAAAATTATAATACATTTTATAACAGCTTTGATGACATACCATAAAATATGTAATGCAATATTTTTGTAATATTGGCGGTGGGGGGGAATATTAGGCAGAACACAGGGACTATGTTAAATAGACTGCCCCTTTAACTATAGAAGTGTGGCTTTCTGACAGCTATTGGGGAGGAGTGGCATGAAAATTCTTTTTTTTTTAAAGGAATTCACTCATTTACTAAACACTGAACAGATGGAATACCACATTTAATTACTGTTCAATGAATAATTCCCTTATCTACAGATAAAGCATAAACCTAATACAAAAGTCCTGCACTCACTCCCATCACTCCTGGGCGGCAGCAACGACCACAGTACACATCAGCTAATACATCTAGTAAAAACCAAAGAAAAAAAGTTACCTGCGCTCTCTCCTTAAACCCTACGTATATTTAAACAAATGGAGGTCATTTAGTTACTCCAATGGCCACTGGAGGGAATGCCCGGCTGCCAACGTCAAGGCAGACCCCCCTAGACGGGTCCTACTCTGACCCTTCACCTTGCTTCCTTGAGCTTCTGGAAAAGATATCTCTAATGCGACAGATTTCAGATCAGGTGGGTGAGCAGGTGTTTTGTTTACCTGGGGAAAAGATGGCAGTAGGCTGCACTATGGGAAGAAGCCAAGCCAGCGGAGACAGTGTTATTCTCTGGGCAATGTTCTGCTAGGAAAACTTGGGTTTTGGCATACATGTGGATGTTACTTTAACACATACCACCTACCTGGAGATTGTTGCAGACCACGTGCAACCCTTTATAGCAATGGTGTTCCCTCATGGCAATTACCTCTTTCTGCAGGATATTGCACCCTGCCACACTGCAAAAATGGTTCAGGAATGGTTTGAGAAACATGATAATCAAGGTGTTGCCTTCCCCAGATTCCCCAGAGCACAATCAGATTGAGCGTCTGTGGGATGTGCTGGAACAATAAATCTGATTTATGTAGACCCCCACCTCGCAACTTAAAGGATCTGCTGCTTAATGTCTTGGTGCTAGATACCACAAGACACTAACAGAGGTCTTGTGGCGTCCATGCCTCAATGCATCAGATCTGTTTTGGTGAGACCCATGGTGAACCTACAGGATATTAGACTGGTGGATTTATTGCTCAGTGTAACTATTACATTACTAATTTTTTGTGCCATTTTGGGACACACACCCATGTGGCTTTATTAAACAGATATTTATGAACTTGTTAGTTTTCCTGACTTTCAAATTCTGTCCCCAACAAATGCTGGCCAGGTCTACCTTTCAGAGCTCAAAGCCTATCCTAGGCTCTGTGTACTTGGTACATATAAAAAACATTTTGTATATGTAACCGTGCCTTTCTGGCTACTAAGTGGTAAAATGTGTGATCTGTAAGCCGTGAGCTGTGACCTAAAAAGCAATTGAATCTATTTATCATATAATCAGGGTGCTGTTTCAAGTATGCAAAACAATGGAGCCTTGGAACATTTGTTTAACCCCTTAACCCCTTAAGGACAGAGCTTCAGAAGCTTGACTTACGCTTAATGACACAAGCAATTTTTGCATTTTCTTGCTGTTTGCGTTCAACTGCAATTTGCATCTCTCTCATTTATTGCACCGACACATATTATATACTGTTTTTTAAAGGACAGAAAGGGCTTTAATTTGATATAACATATATATATATAAATGCTTACTTATTATAAAAAAAAATACAGAAAAATGCAAAAAAAATGAAAAATATTGGTTTTTTTTACAGTTTTTGCAATCATAATGTGTTCATAATTAGTGCAGGTTAAGGAAAGTAATTAAAAATAAATTAATTTATTTGTTCTGATTTACAGAATATATAATGTGTCTGGGATTTTCAGTTTTTTTTGGTAGTTACAGGTCACAAAGCACAAGGAGTAAAATACAATTTTAATGTGGAGCGATTTTAGAATTTGGTATGTTTGTCTTGTAAGCCTAATAGCCATAAAATAAAACAAAATTGCCACACAAAAGTATATATTTATATAAAGTAGACATCACAGGCTATTTACCTAAGGTTGTTTTGACACTTTCTACGTAGCCATTTTACCGCCAACCTCTGCTAAATATTGGAGTAAAATTGTGTTTTTTGGGGGTTTTCGCACACAAACGTATAACAAAGAACTTCTCATGTGTATTTTGTAAAGTTGGTGTGTGCTATTCCTGTACAAAGTTTTATTATGTGTTCAGTTACTTCTGCTGAGTACAACGGTACCCCCATTGTATGTCTTTGGCACTATTTCATGAAGCTACAGTGCCATATAGGAGACCTGTCCTTTTCAGTATTCACAGTAGAATTTTGAGAGATGGATTTAATGAGCCTATGCTTCCATTTGGGGTATTATAACAGTTTGACTGTTCAAAAACCCCCACAAAGGCCTACCATTTGTAAAAGTAGACACTCCACGGTATCTCATAAGGTGCATATTGTGCCTTAACATGCCCCCATTTTTTTACCATTACATGCCAAAGTATGTGGTAAAAAATTATTTTGTGCATTTTTTACATACGGATTGCATTTTTGCTGGGCATTTTGTATATTTCATATGTGCCACTAAGTTCAAACCCCCCAAATTATGCTCAGCTAAGTCTTCTGAGTAAAAGGACACCCCCATTGTATGTCTATGGCACTATTTCGTGAAGCTACAGTGCCATACAGGAGACCTGTCCTTTTCAGTATTCACAGTAGAATTTTGAGAGACGGATTTAATGAGCCTATGCTTCCATTTGGGGTATTATAACAGTTTGACTGTTAAAAAAAAACCACAAAGGCCTACCATTTGTAAAAGTAGACACTCCAGGGTATATCATAAGGTGCATTTTGTGCCTTAGCATGCCCCCATTTTTTCACCAATATATGCCAAAGTATGTGGTAAAAAACAATTTTGTGCATTTTTTGACATACGGATTGCATTTTTGCTGGGCATTTTGTATATTTCATATGTGCCACTAAGTTCAAAACCTCCAAATTATGCTCAGCTAAGTCTTCTGAGTAAAAAGACACCCCCAATGAATGTCTTTGGCACTATTTTGTGAAGCTACAGTGGCATATTGGAGACCAAGCCATATCAGTTTTTACAGAACTTTGAATTTTGACGCTGGGCCTATGTGCAATTTCCAAGCATCTTCGTAAGTTTTAAATTCAAACTACCCCACAAAGGCCTACCATTTCTTAAAGTAGACACCCCAGGGTATTTCAAAAGGCATATTTTGAACCTTAGCGTGGTATAATTTTTCCGCTAGCTTGTACCAGGTGTAGTGGTAATAAGCGTTTTTTCTGCCTTTTTGACACACAAAGTGAGTTTGCACAGTATATTTTGCAAACCTTATGTGTGCTACGACTGTATAATACTTCATATGTTGCTCAGCTATGTCAGCTGAGTACAAAAATACCCCCGTATGTACCTTTGCCAGGTATATGTGGACATCAGTGGGGCACATTTGGGACATAGCCATTCCAGTTTTTTTCAAACTTTAAATTTTTACGCTGTGCCCATGTCCCATTTTAGAGTATTTTACCAGGCTATATAATTCAAACTACCACACAAAGGCATACCATTTCTTAAAGAAGACATCCCAGGGTATTTCAAAAGGCATATTTTGAACCTTAGTGTGGGATCATTTTTCCGCTAGCTTGTACCAGGTGTAGTGGTAATAAGCGTTTTTTCTGCCTTTTTGACACACAAAGTGAGTTTGCACAGTATATTTTGCAAACCTTATGTGTGCTACGACTGTATAATACTTCATATGTTGCTCAGCTATGTCAGCTGAGTACAAAAATACCCCCGTATGTACCTTTGCCAGGTATATGTGGACATCAGTGGGGCACATTTGGGACATAGCCATTCCAGTTTTTTTCAAACTTTAAATTTTTACGCTGTGCCCATGTCCCATTTTAGAGTATTTTACCAGGCTATATAATTCAAACTACCACACAAAGGCATACCATTTCTTAAAGAAGACATCCCAGGGTATTTCAAAAGGCATATTTTGAACCTTAGTGTGGGATCATTTTTCCGCTAGCTTGTACCAGGTGTAGTGGTAATAAGCGTTTTTTCTGCCTTTTTGACACACAAAGTGAGTTTGCACAGTATATTTTGCAAACCTTATGTGTACCACCACTCTATAATACTTTATATGTTGCTCAGCTATGTCGGCTGAGTACAAAAATACCCCCGTATGTACCTTTGCCAGGTATATGTGGACATCGGAGGGGCACATTTGGGACACAGCCATTCCATTTTTTTCAAACTTTAAATTTTTACGCTGTGCCCATGTCCCATTTTAGAGTATTTTACCAGGCTATATAATCCAAATACCCCATAAAGCCATACCATTTCTTAAAGAAGACATCCCAGGGTATTTCAAAAGGCATATTTTGAACCTTAGCGTGGCATCATTTTTCCGCTAGCTTTTACCAGGTGTAGTGGTAATGAGCGTTATTAAATTAATTTTTTAACTTTTTTCAAACTTTTTTTACTTTTTAAAACTATTTTTTAAACTTTTGTTTTGCTTATTCATTTTTTTAAAGTTTCCTAAACTTTCGTAAAACTTTTTTTTACAGATTTAACATTTTTCTAAGCTTTTTCTTTTACCGTTAACCCCTAACTAGCAGTAAGCAGCACTAACAGTAAATTCCCCATTTTCCCATAACTCCCACCCACCCCAGCTAGCAAAATATTTAATTATACAATATTTGAATTAGTTAATTAAATTAATTTAACCCCTGAGGGTTAAAAAATAAATAAAAGTTAATCGTCAGGGGTTAAAAAAAAAAAATTAGATCACAGTATAATACCGTGATCTGTATTTTGATCACTGTAGGCAGTGATAGACTGGCAGGGAAGGGGTTAATTTTTATTTGGACTGGGTAAAGGGTTTATTTTTTTTTATTTTTTACTTAAACGTTATTAAAACTTTTTTTTAACTTAATTTTTTAACTTTTTAAAGCTTATTTTAAAACTTTTTTTTAACGTTAACCCCTAGTCAGCCTAACACTAAATCCCCCAATTCCCCACTAACTTCCACCCTCCCCAGCTAGCTAAATTTATAATTTTAAAATATTTAAATTAATTAATAAAATAAATTTAACCCCTGAGGGTTAAAAAAAAAAGAATTAACCCTCAGGGGTTAAAAAAAAAAAATCAGATCATATTAAAATGTAATCTCTGCCAATTGATCACTGTAGTCAGTGATCAATTGGCAGGGAAGGGGTTAATTTTTTATTAATATGGGTAAAGGGGGGTGGGATTTTAATTTAACTTTTTTTTTACACACCAGGGGGCAGGATCACTGAAGATCCGTCTCCCTGCACTTCACACTGAACCCGGAAGTGCAGGGAGGCGGAGGTGAGTATGCAGAGCACATGTGCCCGCTCAGACATGCTGTCAGAGCGGGCACATGTGCTGGGACAGCCCGATCCGGTGCTCCCGGTCTGCCTCTAATACAGAGGCAGACCGGAGCACCATTAACCCCACGATCGCCGCGATTGCGGCGATCTGGGGTTAATTTTACCGCGTGACGGACGAGGTCCGTCATCCGTCGTTAAGGGTATCCCCTGGATGACGGACCTCGTCCGTCACCCGTCGTGAAGGGGTTAAGGACACATGACATGTGTGACATGTCATGATTCCCTTTTATTCCAGAAGCTTGGTCCTTAAGGGGTTAAAGAATGCAAAACGTAGAAGAGCATTTGGTGTCAGTTTTAGTTATCATATAGCACCTACAGAGCTATATCTGTAAGATAAGCCCCTCTAAACAGCTTATCTTGAGGCTGCTGACATCACCTGATCCTACAACTGTTTATGCTTTCATTGTTTGCTATCCATTATCAGCCTGCTGTTCTTAGCAGTCATTACTGAGAAATACCACATTTTGCCTTCATTGGGATGAGTGCCTAGGTTTACCATATAAGCATCCTGCAACAATGTCCGCCTTTGCACTGCTATTAACAGTGTTTTGTCATAAAACCCTGTTTGTACAGAATCTTTCTGTGTGCAGCATTTTGTGAAAGAGGTCAATCTTAAAAGGTTGATCAATAGACAGACTGCTCACTGTTGTTTTGAGTTTATTGTCTACAAGCAAGGCCAATAAGGGAACTCAATATAAAAAAACATAGTGGACATGTATAGTTCAATATCGGACAGATACCAATATCAGTAGGTGGTCAGTTAAGGAAGAAATTAACAGATTTTTTATGGGCAGCAAGAAGAAGTTAGGATAAAAATGTGCAGCCATTAGGGCTTGTAATAGTGCAGTTGGGTATACATGATTCTCATTACAAGTGAACTGTCACTTCTCTGAAATTTACACTAGACTTGGGCATTCATTTTCAGACGAACACGTTTTTTGTCAGAATTTTCTACAGTTTGTCTGTTTGACCAAAACATGAATAAATTAATACAAATTACATAAAATGAAGAGCAAATTGTTTGTTGAATGAAATTTCGTCAATGCAAGTAGTTCTTTTGTTATCACTTAATCGACACAAGTTTTTTGCTCTTTTACCCGAACTACTAAGGGTTAATATGTGAACAGAAACGTCCCTGTTTTCAGCCCTCTAATCTGATTGGTGGAATTATTAGCCAACCAGAGCGGAGGGCGGGATATTTAAACTATCGATTTACTCTCACCCGGTTCCCTTGGAAGAGCCGGTAGTCGGCGAAACGCGCGTCGGGAATTTAGAGCAGTGAGTGGCGGAGATTAATAGGGACGATGCTGCAGCTTGATTCTCTTAGATTAGCCACCTAACTACTGATTTTAATTTCATTTTTCTTTTTGTTTTCCTAAATGGTGATTTAGCTATTACTGACTTAGCTTCGGCTATATTTCCAGTATTAGGGGAAAGGAGGATCCATGCTTGTTTGGTACTGGGTGATGGGATTTGGGGACTTATTATTTATTTACTAATTATTTGGTAAAATTGAACTTTAGTTTTATTCATGATTACCCCCATACCGTAGGGACTACTGCTACTTCAGCAAGTATCATATGGTCTTGATTGCCTCCCCCCTTACTGAGTATGTATATTTAGTACTTTTAACCTGAATTTATTAAAAGTTATGTTTTATTAAGATTAGTTTATTTAGGTTGCCTAATTAAGGGTTAGGTCTGGAATACTGTATACTTATGTATCCATAACCTTTTTTTGCTCTCTTTTTTGTGTTTTCTTTTGTTACATAGTTACATAGTTACATAGTTACATAGCTGAAAAGAGACTTGCCTCCATCAAGCTCAGCCTTCCTCACATATGTTTTTGCTGTTGATCCAAAAGAAGGCAAAAAACCCAGTCTGAAGCGCTTCCAATTTTGCAACAAACTAGGAAAAAAATCCTTCTTGACCCCAAAATAGCAGTTAGATATCTCCTTGGATCAAGCAGCTATTACCCCACAAATTAGAAATGATATCCCTGTATGTTATATTTTTGCAAGTATTTATCCAATTGCAGTTTAAACATCTGTATGGACTCTGATAAAACCGTTAGAATTACTAGAAATGAGCTTAGAAGGAGGGAGCTACTGTCTCTCTCCTTCTAATATTTAAAAATTTAAGTGTTCTAAACCTCCCCTTACCACTTGATCCTTTACCTGTGGATGCACTATGATATATATATATATATATATATATATATATATATATATATATATATATATATATATTTGTATAATTAATGTTAAATCTTCCCTCTTGCCCCTACCCAGTTGCTGCTCACTGTTTTAAAAAAGGCTGGTCAGCAATCCGTACATGATTGATCTATGGTCCCTCCCATTAAATTAACTTGCTTCTGGCGCTACCTTTCTCTGTCCTCCCCATAAAATTAACTTCCCCTTGTAACTAAGAGTCCCCAAGCCCATAATCACCCCCATAAAAATAACGTACTGAATATGTTTGGACGAAATGGAAATTTTGGCAGCTCCAAAGCCTAATTTTCACCATTAAGTAAAAACACTGAGAATCCTCTATGCTAATCTTTTTCTTGAGATGTTACATTTTCTTTTAAATTTATATGATCAGTTGAGCAAATTACATCATAATCCAGTTCTGAAATGGCAAAATCCAGGTGTATTCAATGGAAATGAAGTGGGGAAACTAACCATTGTTGGGGCAAAAGACAGCACTTATAACAATGATTGACAGGGACTGACCAGCTGCAGGATAAAAAAAAGTCAATTTAAAAATGTTTACTTTCGTTTTAATTCCTCAAAAAGATGTATTTGTTAAATATAAGAAAATGCAAATATAATATTTCTGTGAAGAGACAGTTCCCTTTTAAGATGTTCACATTACAAGTTCCTGTAGCTACATGCAGACTCCTTCCTTACCCTCACCAGGAAGAAAATCGACCAATCAGAAGCCCCCATTTTGTCTACTGGGTTTGATCTTATAACATAAACTCATGTTAATTTTATTTTTCACATCTCATAAATGCATTTTTGTATAGATAGGGATAAGTAAACATAACATTCCCCTTTTATACTTTGCATGCTGCTAATAGGCAGTAGATTATAGATGTACCACAAAGAGTAACAGGGTTATTAACGAAAGTGAAATTTAAAGTGAATTTCGAATTTAAAGTTAAAATAGCTAGTTAAAATAGTTAAAATAAAGTTATCTGTGCTGTCAGTTTAGCTACTCGGGATTTTAAATTGAAATAACCCTGTATATTTAAAAAAATAAAGGGAGCCACTTCATTTCAGTTTTTTTTGTAATGAAATCAGTTTATCAAGCAAAAAACAATAACCATTTTTAATCCTTTCATTGCTGCAAAATAGCTTCCCCAGGCATTGGAAGACTTATTGATCTGTCAATAAAACTAAATTGGAAATGACACATTTTACTAACTATTTTGGCGCTCAACTCAATAAACAAAGAGATGTAGTGGTTTTAGAAATGATTGGGAAATGTAGATTTAAAAAAAAAAAAAAAAAGTCCCTCTTGGTTGAATGGGAGACTTTTTTCCAAAAAAATAAAAAGAATTGACCAAAAATTTGTACATCATCAGTTCACCAAAACACACTCTTCAGAGAACACTCTAAAATGAACTGAAAATAATTGATATGTATTTACCTCTTAGTAAATGGCTGTATTATAATAACATCCTCCTTTAGAATTAGTGCATTTCTACAATGTGAAATGTATCACAATTCCCTTTTAACACACAAAATGACCTTAATCTCTAGCGATCTGCACATTTGTTTGCTGTTTTGTCAGCTTTATTTTTCAATGTTAATGAAAACTTTTCCCATTTCAGTGTTCTGGAAATCATTGTTTTCTCTTATTTCTGCTAAATATGCACAGCTACTTTTTCAAAAATGTATTCGAAAAATGTAATATTAAAAGCAAGGTAACATGACGGTATTCTCCCCAGTAAGCAAAAAGTACAAGTCATTTTTCTAGTGAACTTCTAATGAATTGCCAATTACAGTAAGAGAATTCGCAAATATGGATGAGTTTGCAAATCTTTCTTTTGAGACCATACCGAATTTGAAAGTTACATGCAGACCTGTTAAAGAGAAACTGCTGATTAAACAGAACGTCCTCATGTTTGGAAAAGTATGGTAACAACTATAAAAGACGGAATGTAAAACGTGGGTTGTTAACTTGTAACAACATGATGTAACCAAAGACATGCAAGGAGGGTGCATCAGAAACTGGTTTCAAAGTTTGATAATAGAAGTTATAATGGAAGCTTTGTCATTATCTGCAGATCACTAACTATTTAAGGTGATTAATGGAAAAAAAAAAAAAGATGATTTATATTTAGGGGACAGCCACTAAATGTTGATTTTATTCACATAACAAGTAAGCAGTGACCAATATAGAATAAAATGATCTATATTATATATTTAACAAATATATTAGATATAAATATAGATATTGTACTGCTCCTATTCTTTTTCCCTCTATTGGTTTCTTCTTCTTTTTTTTAACCCCTTAAGGACACATGACATGTGTGACATGTCATGATTCCCTTTTATTCCAGAAGTTTGGTCCTTAAGGGGTTAAACTTGATCTGTGAACAAAATGGTGTGAAATTATTTAAAAAAATTAATTTTGCAATCAACTCAATAGTCCATTTTTTGTGCCTTTTTGGTTCATCCCATGTACTTTTGCGTGCTGTGCTGAATTTACCACCAGGCAGAGAAGGCATTTGCCTACAGGCGCCTGACCAGAAGGGGATACCTTATATTCTTATAAGATGTCTCTTGTAGCTTAAAAAGGCTGGAGGCTTATGGATAAGTACAAGGAGCCAGTGTCCTCTGTATTCCAGTCAGCTTTAATAGCAGAGCTACAGGAACAGTTATAGAGGGTTTTAAACTCAGCTCCTCCAGTGTCTGAGTGTGAGACTGGAAAGGAAGTGGAAAGGACCACTTCCCATCTGCCCACCAGCAGCCTCTCACACAAGAAATGCCTTACAGAAGAGCAGGGGAAGCTCTCAGTGATACGCCTGTAGCTCTAATATCATCAATTTGACTGGTCTAGAGAATACATAGGAAGGTAAGTACTTTGTAAATAACCCTTCAAACTCCAGCACTCAAAGTCTCTACATGAAAATAAACCATTTACCTTAATCATATGTTTAATTCCTCTTTAAAACTAAACACTCCATGTACCCCAATACTAAATTTGACCCAACTCTATCCCTAAACTCAATTTACATGAGCTGAGCTGCCACATCAGACAACCTGAACTGAAAAACTGATTCCGTCATTTTTTCCACCATGCTAAAGACTAAAATATATCTCATGGTCTGAAATGTTTCTTCCATCATATTTTTTTCTAAAGAACTGTGCATCAGTAGAACCAGGTAACTGGATGAATAAAGCACAACTAATGATAAGGGTACATCTGTGCTTCAGCTGTCTCATCTGTAAACTGATGCATTGAGTCGATCATATCGGTATGTTATACTTTGCAAATAAGATAAACCATTGTGATCTTAGTCTATTGAATTAAGCAGTTGGTTAATTACAATGGTCCAGTCTGCCTGATTTAATTGTTTTTTTTTGTATAATGGCACTACAAGTTTCTTCATATTGTTTTTTATATTAGTTTTTTAAGATTTATTGCATTGTTCGCAATAATAGCAAAAGTACTACAAAAATGAAAAACATCTGACATGAAAAATAAAAATTGTATAAAGAAAAAGGAACGCTCTTGTAACAGTTTCAAGAACCAAAAATATAAAAGAGCAATGATAGGAGAGTATCACAATACTCGAGAATTCATATCCTAAATGGAAAACACAAATAACAGAAGTATATATATATATATATATTCTAGTGCTATCTATAACCATTCTGCTAGGTAAGTGCTAGGTATCACATTGTCATAATCAATTAACAGGTGCCCACTGGCAAAAATAAAACCTTTCGACCTTGAACACTACATAAGGATTTCACTCCGTGAATTTCAATTCTTCACATAAATGGAGTCTTACTTCCAAAAGGTTGGCATTAATGATCTCAATGCAGAATTCTATAGAAGGATCGGTAAACTTGCATTAACAAAGTTTATTATAACCAAAAACCAAATTTGACCAAAAACATGGAGACTGACAACAAAGGCTCCAGTAAATGTAGCCTTTAGAGAACTGTAACCAAAACGGACAAGTTTATATAAAAATATATTTATTTTCTTCATTTTATATAATGCTTTTTGTAGTGGCTATGGTTATACTAAACTTATAATTCCTGTTTTGTTTTGCAGCCTCTGCCTGCTACAGGAAGTAGTCTTTCAACCATGGTTGGAAATGCTAAGCATGTCCAGTTTTTAGTAATCTATAAATAGGTAATTTTTACTTTTTATTGCTAATTTGTAGTGTGAAAACATGTATTATAGCTGTTCTGTTTCTTAAATCACATCATTGTTACCATAAAATACCCCAAATATTCATTCTATTAGTCTTCACTATTAGAGTTCCGTACTAATAAAAACACCATTATATGATAAATTGCAATGGTCAAATCGAGTTCTCTTTTGTATAATATTATAGTTGATGTTTCCAGGAGAGCGACATTGTCGCAAATGTTCTAAAGTGAAAACATTTTCGAAACATATATTTTTCTTTTGTTTAGCACTCAACTTTTTATGATGTTTTAGAAAAAGAAAAAAAGAAAAGAAAGAAGTGACAAAGACTTCAGTTGGAAATTCGTAATGAATGCCGTAAAAAAATTAGCATTAATTAGGTACTTAAAGGCAAAATGCAGATAGGTACGTAGAGTAAAGATAATCTTACTGTGAAGAGCACTGCATCAGAAACTTGGATAAAGGTCCTTTTCATCACATCTCCAGCTAGTATCTTTTGCATTTTAATTACAGCAACTTAAAGAAATTACAGGTAAAAAAAAAACCTCCAACACTTTACAGCCAAGTGTCAAAACAAATGACTCTCCATTAGCTCGTACGTTACACGTAAAAGATATGACTAATGCACAATACAGCAATATCTGAATTTAAGTGGGATTTATTTGCGTTTCAATACATTTCTCTGATGCTATTGTATTTTCTAAGTATGGCAATTACAATATGTAATCCCTCGCTAGGCGTACAGCCCTGTGAGAGTCGTGCTAATTGTTCAGTCGTTCAGAAACTTTTGCCCTGTGAAATTTTTTTTTTTAAATAATAAACTACTTGATTATCTTTCTGGAAAATTGCTTGTAGATTCTAATTGTATCCAGTATTTTGCTATAAAAACCAATGTATACAGTCATTACAATCTGGCGTCAGTGAACCCGTGTGATGCCACAGAGGGGTGCATATTGCTCTGTTCCACATTTCTCACCCCCTGGTAACTGCAACAATGCATTTATTTTAAATATCACCATAGAAGTCTTTATTCCTTGTACTGGGTCCTGAAACATATTCGGAAACTCGATTTGAAACATCTCTTCTTTGTTTTAATACATATTTTTTATTATACTTATTTAAGGACGCTGTGATTAAATGTGAACTTTCAGACGCTCATGGGGTTCGAAACGGCATGTTTGTATTAGACGGGCGGGCTAGATTAACATGTTCCTGTTTAATAATTTATCTGTATTTATCAATAGACTGAAAATAGCAGCTTATGCATTCAAAGTTGATATAATTTGTATGTAATTGTCAAGTCAAATGTACATTAATGTTCAGAAACACAGAAGTGTATTAAGAGCTAATTGATTGACTAAAAAAAAAATGCATGAAACAAAAGAGGTCATAATCTTCAGAGATCTTGTCACAATAATAAAGGGTCAAAGGGGAGGACCTCAGGGTATTGATCGTACCGGCTAAACATAATAGAAGAGGAAATTGTTATTTTGGGTAATTTTTTTATTAAAGCAAAATTAGTTCAAATTAGTTAAGGATACTGGGTCATTTTGTATTTCATGAGAAGAAACTTCATACTGCCACTAGATTGACGCCTAAAAAGCCGCTGCTTTAAAATATGCCTTTCACATTAATGAGTATTACCCAAATTTAGGGTAACAATTTTAGTTACTTGTCTTGACTTGACTGGAGATGGGTGACTTTATTTCTTGCTGCCTTTTGCCAGTTACAGTAATGGCATGCACCAAAAGACCTTCAGATATAAATAGCAGTGAGTGCTTGTCAGGAATGGAGATACCCTAAAATGCAAACCTAAAGGAAACAGTAAAGGTACACCTACCAGTTCTTAGAGTGGCAGGGTTAGTGCCTGAGACAGATATATGAAATGTCTGCAAGTAGACAGAGAATAAACGAGAGACAGGCCAAGATCAGGATTACAGAAATACAAGTAGAGTCAAACAAACCAAGGTCAGAAAAGAGGAAATCCAATACACAGCATAAACACACTCTCAGTAACAAGAACCAGGACAGGGCAAGGAAACAAGGACAACCAGGAAGTATATATACCCCATACTGAGTTGTAATTGGTCACAAAGGACCATGATGTCACAAGTGTGTATACTTCATCAAAAAGCGACACATGAGCTGACAGTATAAAAGGAGAGGTGTCCAAGTAATATATGATGTCATAATGAGGCCCCAGGAAACTAGGGAGGAGTGTGTGTGCATCAGAACTCAGAAGATACATAATTTCTGAGATCGCACAGGGCCCCAATTGATAGGTTTCATGACAGTGCTCTTTTGTACCTGTGTGTATAACGTTGTATTTCCAATTTTATTTCACTTTCAAAGGTATCAAAGTAAGCTGAAAATAAAATTGTGTTACTATGATCCAGTGACAGGAAAACAAATGACCGTAATGTAAGCCAAAAAAATAATAACACTAATGGACAAAGAAACAAAATAAATAAATAAATAAAACTGCTGGCACAGGGTCAAATGTTACGAATGAACCAAACCTTAACAACCCAAAAACTAGGTATTTGCATAACCTTATTTTACACTGTACCTGCCTTTATAACTGTACATTTGCTAAGCCATCCCTACCCAGCCAATTATGAGATTTTCCCCTAAAATGGTAAATGAGCCTAACTGTAAATATACTGGTTTCAATTAATGTTATTGTTGACCTCAATTTAAAAACAGCATTAGGTCAGTACTAAAAGGGACACCCCACTGCCCATATACAAAATAAACAAAATTCCCTCTTTTGTAGATGTTCCACCAATGAAAACATGCATACATTTAATTATGATTTTTTTCATTTGGAGTACATCTAAAACAGCTTGCAAAAGCGGCAGATCTCTTGTCTGTAGCCTTTGCAAGCTCTCCCCTTCTAACCCCACCCAGACTTTCTATGGCTGTCCAATCAAAGACTTCCCAATGCAGCTCAATGAGAAGTCTTTGCAAGACAAAGACTCTTGCTGCCTCTTGAGTTTAGCTTCACTGAGCTAAACAAGTCAGGAAGTAACTGCACCGGTTGTCTGCTTCAAAGCCAGGGGGTGTTACCAGGTAAATTTGCAAAGGTGTAAATTTATTTTGAAATCTAACCTTTTTGTAAAATAAAAAAAAATAGGACACACCCTTTACACATAAAGCTGTCCAGCAAGCTGAAATGCTTTAGGAGTGTGGAGTGTCCCTTTCAATTCTTTATCAAAATATGCCTAATAAATTATTTATCCTATATGTTTTGTTACTTTTTAACCACTTTAAGCTAAGCTTTTTTTTTTTTTAGGGGGGCGTTTCATATTCGTTCAGTGGTATGTACCCACAGTTAAACTATTTATACACTACAGCAGGCCCAAATATTTAAACAAAAAATTCACCCCTCTGATATCCTCAGAGAAAGCACATCTATAACATACCGTATATACTCGAGTATAAGCCGAGTTTTTCAGCACATTTTTTGTGCTGAAAAACCGGAACTCGGCTTATACTCGAGTCAGAGTCTGTATTATGGCAATTTGCATTGCCATAATACAGACTGAGGGAGAGGGGGCTGGCAGAGATCTTACTTACCCGTCCTGCAGCTCCTGTCAGCTCCCTCCTCCTCCGCCGGTCCGTTCAGCACCTCGGTCAGCTCCCAGTGTAAGTCTCGCGAGAGCCGCGGCTCTCGCGAGATTTACAGTGTGAGCTGACAGAAGAGCTGAACGGACCGGCGGAGGAGGAGGGAGCTGACAGGAGCTGCAGGACGGGTAAGTAAGATCTCTGCCAGCCCCCTCTCCCCCCCCCCACTGAACTGCCAATGCTGGACCACTAGGGAAGGAGCCCCCCTCCCTGCCATGTATCAAGCAGGGAGGGGGGACGAAAAAAAATAATAATTAAATAAAAAATAATAAGGAAAAAATATATTAAAATAATACAAAATAATAATAAATAAAATAATAAAATTGCCCACCCCCCCACCACTGCAACACACACACACACTGCACACACACACACACTGCACACATACACATACACACACACACACTGCACACACACACACACTGCACTCATACACACACACACTGCACTCATACACACACACTGCATTCATACACACACACTGCACTCATACACACACACTGCACACATACACACACACTGCACACATACACTGCACTCATACACACACTGCATTCATACACACACACACTGCATTCATACACACACACACTGCATTCATACACACACACTGCACTCATACACACACACTGCACACATACACACACACTGCACACATACACTGCACTCATACACACACTGCATTCATACACACACACACTGCACACATACACACACACACACTGCACTTATACACACACTGCACACATACACACACACACACACACACTGCACACATACACACGCTGCACTCATACACACGCTGCACTCATACACACGCTGCACTCATACACACACACTGCACTCATACACACACGCTGCACTCATACACACACGCTGTACTCATACACACACGCTGCACTCATACACACACTGCATTCATACACACACTGCATTCATACACACACACTGCATTCATTATACACACACTGCATTCATTATACACACACTGCATTCATTATACACACACTGTAAATAAATATTCAATTAATATATATTTTTTAGGATCTAATTTTATTTAGAAATTTACCAGTAGCTGCTGCATTTCCCACCCTAGTCTTATACTCGAGTCAATAAGTTTTCCCAGTTTTTTGGGGTAAAATTAGGGGCCTCGGCTTATATTCGGGTCGGCTTATACTCGAGTATATACGGTAATTGTCCACTTAGACAGTTAATGGATATTGACCAGACTGTGAAATCTGGCTTTCTGCATCAATGTAATATTCGGAAAAAGAACACTTTAATATTTCACGCATTAATATTTTGTATGTTAAAATAAAACCATTCCAGCTTCAAAATTAGCCATCAGCCACCGAGACAGAATTGTGCACAAGTGTCTTATTGTTGGTCAATGTTTTCATAACGTTGGATAAATGTAAGTGCTAATTCCTCACTTAAGTGGATAATTGCATCAAACAGGACAAAAAAGTAACAAATATATATGCACTCACACAAATCTATAACAATAATAACAGGGAAAAAATAATCTGTGAAATGAAGAGGTTTTCTTGAAAGTCTTGATGTAATGCATGATAAGCCAGCTTTATTTCTTGATAGTTTTAATAAAATGATTCAGTGGGTGCAATGAAAATAAATCAGTCTTGATACGATTGGAGAAGGATTTGCCATTTCCCATATAAATTAATTATTAAATAAAGGTACCAGCTTGATCAAGCATGATACAAGCATGATACAAGCACAGATGGGATAAACATCATGCATTTGCCTTGCTGTTCTTGTGTATATATATATATATATGTATAGGTATATGTGTGTCACTATACCCCACACCCTCTAGCATGTAAGCTCATGGAGCAGGACCTTCAGTCCTTCTGTTCTTGTGTGTCCAACTCATCTGGTTACAAATGTGTGTTTTGTTATATTGTTTCCTCTATTTTTAAATCAATTGTGCACTTTTTCATTACCTACCCGTGGCATTATTTTGGAGTGGCAAATATATATATATTTTACAGGATATTATTCTCTGTTCTATATCATATTTACAAATACATGTCTGTTAGTCCACCCATTGTACAGCGCTGCAGAATTTTTGGCACTTTATAAATAATATATATATATATATATATATTTATAAAGAGAAATATAAATATATATATTTTCCTTTAGATTGTAAGCTCTCAAGAGCAGGGCTATCTATTAATTTTATTTTGTGTAACAATCTCTGTATGTCACTGAAGTGCTTTATCATGGTGTTTACTGATGTTAGAAGCATATTAAATTTAGTTGGTAATTTAGGCAAAATACCTGTTTTCCCAAGTTCTTTAAAATATGACAATAATGTACTTGCATGTTAAACAAACGCTTTATGAATTCAAACTTAAACTATTTCAGGAATGCATTGTCTACCCTTTCTTTTCTCCTGATATTTAAACCTTTTAAGGAATTAATTTCATGGGTTTAATAATTTGACATGTGGAATGTATTTGTGTATTTTTCTCTTTATTTAAGCCAGTAACTACTTTTCACATTATTCCCTACAAATATACATCTGGGTTTACCACTCATCTTGTCTGTATTTTTATCTCTAGTGCATCTTAGTAGGAAGAAAATCATGCCGACAAAAGAAAAGTTAGACGTGATTAAAAGAATCACGGATATTGGTACAAGCAGACTTTGACAAAGTAGCCAGAAATCCAGAAAGTAGTTGATGTGCATTTAAAAAAATAAAACTAACAAGGTTCTGCGATTCTAGTTTAGAGCTTTAAACGCAACACAATTGACCTGTAGATGAACTGAATAAAATAACAAAGAATTTAAATTATTAGTTTTTTGTAGGGATTTTACATCTACAAAACAGGATATCACTCGATTTGCACAAGGTCATTCAAGATAAAATGATAGTTAGGGTTCGTATTTGGGTTATCAAAACAGAGACACAATATGTATTAAAAAAAAAAAAATCAATGGTCTATATCCATTGTAAATTGCTTTGTATGAAATGAATGTTTATTATTTTTCATAATTCTGTGCAACTTGTCATGCATGCTGAGCAAAATGTTTTCGAAGGAAAAGGGCAGTACATAGCAATTTGTCCTGTGAACTAAAATCCTGGTTCTGGTCTTGTAACCCTGCAGATTGTCATCACTCTAAGAGCAAATGACAGGGTAGACTACACAAGTCTAATGTTAGGGGAATCCATGCATATATTAAGTAGACTTAAGCAGCAAACAATTGTGGTACTTCTGAGAAAAAATTTCAGAATGGAAAATTGTAATCAGTGCCTCAAACTGTTGGGGATGTGTCTGCTCATTTCGACTGAAACGTTTCAGGAAAACAAAAATTGGTTTAACTGGACAACTCAGAAGTGTGAGGGTTGATTATATGGCAATTGGCCCGCCAGCACATTAAATCAACCCCCCCCCCCCAAAAAAAAACCCTGTTTTTTTTGCAATAATACACATGATTGGGCAGCTCTTGCTTCCTAGACACTAGTAACATTCAGGAAGGACCTGGTTTTAAATGGGGGCCTTAATTTAAAGAACGAGGGGTGGACAGATCACTGCAAACCCCGCTGCCCTCACAGTGGGGCTTTAAGCTTTTATTAAAATATAATGTGAGGGGACATAGTGTCCCACCCATGTTTCCCACCCATTGCCAGTGTGTGGGGGCTCAAATACCAGGGGGACCTAGTAGTGCACAAGCGCCCAACTATAGGCAGTGGGGCTATACTATTGATGATGGGGGGAACATAACACGTGGGTAGAGGCTGTAATTAAATATATGGGTGCCAGGCCATTGTCCACACCCACCACAAACAGGGCCGGTGCAAGGATTTTTGCCGCCCTAGGCAAAAGTAAAGTTTGCCCCCCCATGTGACATCACAATGCCCCACCCATATGATCTGCCATGTTAACTAACGCCAGTGCTGCAGTGCCACCGTGTTTACATTAAAAGGCCTGCAGGGACAGGCTATAGACACCAGAACCACTACATTAAGCTGCAGTGGTTCTGGGGACTATAGTGTTTCTTTAATGTGAGGTAAATTAGAGATTAGTGCCACGAATAATATACTAGATTGCCTACTTACAAACAGATGAGGATGATGATGGGCTCTAGCTGCAGTCTGGCACCACTGGTCCAGTGTAGAACAGGATCTCTGGAACTGTGGTCACAAAAATCAATGTTCTGGGAAACTGGGAATCAGCTCCCTTTTTGGGGGCCCTTTACACAGCTCAGGGTCCACCTTCATGTTCCACCAATGAGTTTTTTCACAGGGGGTGGAGTGTGTAGGGGATGTACTGATATGTGTGTAATGAATACATTGTGCAAATCTGTGTTTGTATGTGTAAGGGCTGCAAGGTGTGTTTCTGTGTATGTACGGGATGCAGTGTGTGCGTCTGTAAGGGGTGCATTGAGTGTGTGTAAGGAATGCATTGTGTGTTTCTGTGTGTGTAAGGGTTGCATGATTGTGTGTGTGTGTTTGTGTGATGGATGTCAATCGCTTTCTCCCCCTCCCTCCCTTGTCACTCTCTTTCTCCCCCCTCCCTCCCTTGTCACTCTCTTTCTCCCCCTCCCTCGTCACTCTCTTTCTCCCCCCCTCCCTTGTCACTCTCTTTCCCCCACTCCCTCCCTTGTCACTCTTTCCCCCCTCCCTCCCTTGTCACTCTCTTTCCCCCCTCCCTCCCTTGTCACTCTCTTTCCCCAATCCTTCCCTTGTCACTCTCTTTCCCCCCATCCCTCCCTTGTCACTCTCTTTCTCCCCCTCCCTCCCTTGTCACTCTGTTTTTCCCCCCTCCCTCCCTTGTCACTCTCTTTCTCCCCCTCCCTCCCCACTCTCTTTCTCCCCCCTCCCTCCCCACTCTCTTTCTCCCCCTCCCTCCCTCCCCACTCTCTTTCTCCCCCCTCCCCTTCTCCTCCTCCCTCCCTCCCTCCCTCCCCACTCTCTTTCTCCCCCTCCCTCCCTTGTCACTCTCTTTCTCCCCCTCCCCCTCCCCCTCCCCACTCTCTTTCTCCCCCTCCGTCCCTTGTCACTCTCTTTCTCCCACTCCCCACTCTCTTTCTCCCCCTCCCCACTCTCCACTCTCTTTCTCCCCCTCCCCACTCTCTTTCTCCCCCTCCCCACTCTCCACTCTCTTTCTCCCCCTCCCCACTCTCTACTCTCTTTCTCCCCCTCCCCACTCTCTACTCTCTTTCTCCCCCTCCCCACTCTCTTTCTCCCCCCTCCCCACTCTCTTTCTCCCCCTCCCCACTCTCTTTCTCCCCCCTCCCCACTCTCTTTCTCCCCCCTCCCTCCCCACACCCCACTCTCTTTCTCCCCCCTCCCCACTCTCTTTCTCCCCACTCCCCACTCTCTTTCTCCCCCCCTCCCTCCTCCCCACTCTCTTTCTCCCCCCACCTATATTGTAGCGTGGCCGAGCTCTGTATGGTCCGCGGGTACAGGGAGCTTTTGTTTTCTCTACAAAGCGCTCGGGCGGCTGCAGCATGAGGGGGTCCGGCACTCCTGGCGGCGCCCCTTCCCAAGGGGCGCCCTAGGCGGCTGCCTAGTCCGCCTAACAGGTAGCGCCGGCCCTGTCCACAAATTATGTTCAACCTCCAAAAAAAAGCTCTACCTTCTGCCCTAAACCTAATAGTGAGGGGAAGGGCAATAAAACTAATAACTTTAAAAAAAATATATATATATATATATATATATATATATATATTTATACTTACTATTAAGTGTCTTCTTTTTTTCTTAAATCTATTTTAAAATCACTCTGGCTAAAATTGTAAAACTTTGGAAAAGCAAGCCAGTGAGTATACGTTTCTGCTTCAGTTTTCAGTTTTTTAGCAGAATCTCAGATTGGCCCTAAATTGATTGAATCACGATTCTTCTAATACCAATTCTCCAAGTCAACTAAAAACAGCCTGCAGTTCTCTTGTCTGCTGCCTTTGCAAGCCCTCCACTTCTAATCCCATCCAGACTTTCTGTGGCCGTCTCATCACAGACTTCACAATGCAGCTCAATGAGAAGTTTTTGTAAGGCAGGTGCTCTTGGCAATCTTATGCCTCTTGATTTAACTCTGCTAAGCTGAACAAAGCAGGAAGTAACTGGACAATTAGAATGCTTGAAAGTCGGGAAAGTGTGTAACAAGCTAAAGTGCTTTAGGGGTTCAGAATGCCCATTTAACTCTAGAAGATCAAATTAGTATTAGTTTATATAAGCTGAAATTACAGCAGTGCTGGGTATTCTTGTTAGTAGTTTTTGCTTTTGTCTGTGTGGTCTAGAAAGAAAAACATTATGTTCAGTGACGGAACTAACATAGAGGTGGCTGGGGTGCACGATTATATTTGGCACCACAAAGCAATGGTGGCCAAAAAGTGGCCCAACTGTTCTACAACTCCCACAATGCTTTGCCATCACTGAACAGTGTTTATGTGTTTAAATGTAAGCAGGTTTTTCTATGGAGTATGTGTGAGTGAATGTAGGCTTTTGAATGCAGGGATTCATTTCTGTTTAGTGTTGGGTTTTGAATGTAGAGCTGTGTTTATATATAATGTTGGTGTTTTAATAAAAAGGTGTGTTTGTGTGTAGTGTTGATTAGAGATGTCCCGAATAGTTCGCTGGCGAATAGTTCCTGGCGAACATAGCTTGTTCGCGTTCGCCACGGATGGCGACAATATGCGATGTTCGGTCCGCCCCCTATTCGTCATCATTGAGTAAACTTTGACGCTGTACCTCACAGTCAGCAGACACGTTCCTGCCAATCAGCAGCAGACCCTCCCTCCCAGACCCTCCCACCTCCTGGATAGCATCCATTTTAGATTCATTCGGAAGCTGCATTCTTTTATTTATTTTTTTATTTTTTTTTTAGACAGAAGTGTGTTATATTTGAGCATGCTAGGCTGAACGTGCGTATATCATGGCTAGTTGCACTGAGGGTGTGAGTATATAGCAGTACATTGTTGTGAAAGATGGCTGTCATGTATATACTGTGCCCACTTGCCCAGTGCCACCACTCATATCTGGTGTCACAATAGCTGGCATTTAAAAAAAAACAAAAAAAAAACCTTTTTTGACTGTAATGTAATAGCAGTCAGTTTCCTTCACACGTGTGCGTTTCAGGGCCTGCCAGGGCATAGTGTCACACCAGTGCAACTCATATCTGGTGTAACAGTAGTGTACATTTAAAAAAAAAAAAAAAAAAAATTTTGACTGTAATAGATTGAATAGCAGTTAGTTGTCTGCAAGCGTGTGTGTCAGGCCTACAGCGTCTACTCTGCCAACTTCTGCCAGTGCACAGTGCCACTCATATCTGTTGTCACAGTAGCTTGCATGCATAGTACCACTAATCGAAAAAAAAAATGACAGGCAGAGGCAGGCAAACCCGAAGGGGAACTCTTAGCCCGCCAGCTTTTACCATACAAGCTGGTGGAGTCTGAGGCGTTCCAAAAATTTGTAGCTATTGGGACACCGCAGTGGAAGGTCAAAATTTCTTTGCACAAAAGGCAATCCCCAACCTGTACTCGATTGTGCAAAAGGAAGTAATGGCATGTCTGGCACACAGTGTTGGGGCAAGGGTCCATCTGACCACTGATACCTGGTCTACAAAGCATGGTCAGGGCAGGTATATCTCCTACGCTGCGCATTGGGTAAACCTTCTGACGGCTGCCAAGCATGGAATGCGTGGCTCTGCAGAGGAGTTGGTGACACCGCCGCGACTTGCAGGCAGGCCTGCTGCCCCCTCCTCTACTCCTCCTACTCCATCCTCTTCCATAACTTCCTCGGCTGAGTCCTCTTCTGCTGCTGCGTCTTGCTCCACATCAACGGCACCCCCCAGCTCCCCAGGTACTATTCCACATCCTGGATACGGCAGTGTCACGCCGTCTTGGGGTTGACTTGCCTGAAAGCAGAGAGTCACACCGGACCAGCACTCCTGTCTGCCCTGAACGCACAGGTGGATCAGTGGCTGACTCCGCACCAACTGGAGATCGTCAAAGTGGTTTGTGACAACGGAAGAAATTTGTTGGCGGCATTGAATTTGGGCAAGTTGACACATGTGCCGTGCATGGCACATGTGTGTAATCTGGTCGTACAACGCTTTGTGCATAAGTACCCAGGCTTACAGGACGTCCTGAAGCAGGCCAGGAAGGTGTGTGGCCATTTCAGGTGTTCCTACATGGCCATGGCGCACTTTTCAGATATCCAGCAGCGAAACAACATGCCAGTGAGGCGCTTGATTTGCGACAGCCCGACACGTTGGAATTCAACACTCCTAATGTTCGACCGCCTGCTTCAACAAGAAAAAGCTGTTAACAAGTATTTGTATGACCGGGGTGCTAGGACAGGCTCTGCGGAGCTGGGATTTTTTTTGCCACGTTACTGGACGCTCATGCGCAATGCCTGTAGGCTCATGAGTCCTTTTGAGGAGGTGACAAACCTAGTCAGTCGCACCGAAAGCACCATCAGCGACATCATACCATTTGTTTTCTTCCTGGAGCGTGCCCTGCGAAGAGTGCTGGATCAGGCCATAGATGAGCGTGAAGAGGAAGAGTTGTGGTCACCATCACCGCCAGAAACAGCCTTATCAGCATCGCTTGCTGGACCTACGGCAACGCTGGAAGAGGATTGTGAGGAAGAGGAGTCAGAGGAGGAATGTAGCTTTGAGGAGGAGGAGGAAGACCAACCACAACAGGCATCCCAGGGTGCTCGTTGTCGCCTATCTGGTACCCGTGGTGTTGTACGTGGCTGGGGGGAAGAACATACCTTCAGTGAGATCACTGAGGACGAGGAACGGGACATGAGTAGCTCGCCATCCAACCTTGTGCAAATGGGGTCTTTCATGCTGTCGTGCCTGTTTAGGGACCCTCGTATAAAAAGGCTGAAGGAGAACGACCTGTACTGGGTGTCCATGCTACTAGACCCCCGGTATAAGCAGAAAGTGCCTGAAATGTTACTGAATTACCGCAAGTCGGAAAGGATGCAGCAGTTCCAAAATAAATTAAAAAGTATGCTTTACACAGCGTATAAGGGTGATGTCACAGCACAACAGGAATCTAACAGGGGAAGAGGTGAAAGTTATCCTCCTCCTCCCACGACCACGCCGGCAAGGACAGGACGCTTTACAGACGTGTTGTTGATGGAGGACATGCGGAGCTTTTTAAGTCCTACGCATCGCAACAGCCCTTCGGGGTCCACCCTCAGAGAACGACTCGACCGACAGGTAGCAGACTACCTCGCCTTAACTGCAGATATCGACACTCTGAGGAGCGATGAACCCCTTGACTACTGGGTGTGCAGGCTTGACCTGTGGCCTCAGCTCTCCCAATTTGCGATAGAACTTCTGGCCTGCCCCGCTTCAAGTGTCCTGTCAGAAAGGACCTTCAGTGCAGCAGGAGGTATTTTCACTGAGAAGAGAAGTCGCCTAGGTCAAAAAAGTCTAGATTACCTCACCTTTATTAAGATGAATGAGGGATAGATCCCGAAGGGACTGACAGTGGGCGATACATTCGACTAAAAAAGGCCTGATGAGTGGGACGTAACACGGATTAAACTGATAAGAAGAGTACTACTTAACACACCACTCCTATCTGGTGGCACATTAGATTGCACGCGCAGTGCCCCAAATTTGAAGTAGGAGGACCGACCAAGCATCTTTTTCCTCTCCCGGTTCCTAAAATCGATGCCATATACACGTCCCCTGATAGGGGACGTAACAGGGATTAAACTGATAAGAATAGTACTACTTAACACACCACTCCTATCTGGTGGCACATTAGATTACACGCGCAGTGCCCCAAATTTGAAGTAGGAGGACCAACCAAGCATCTTTTTCCATCTCCCGGTTCCTAAAATCAATGCCATATACACGTCCCCTGATAGGGGACGTAACAGGGATTAAACTGATAAGAATAGTACTACTTAACACACCACTCCTATCTGGTGGCACATTAGATTACACGCGCAGTACCCCAAATTTGAAGTAGGAGGACCAACCAAGCATCTTTTTCCATATCCCGGTTCCTAAAATCGATGCCATATACACGTCCCCTGAAAAGGGACGTAACAGGGATTAAACTGATAGGAATAGTACTACTTAACACATCTTATAATAACACAGAGAGAGGCAATGCAGAGAGAGGAGTCTGAAGAAGAGGAGTCAGAGGAGGAAGGTGGCTTTGAGGAGGTGGAAGACCAAACACAGCAGGCGTCCCAGGGGGCTTGTTGTCACCTTTCGGGGACCCTTGGTGTTGTACGTGGCTGGGTGGAGGAAGAGACCTTCAATGACATCAGTGAGGACAAGGAACGGGACATGGCTAGCTTGGTATCCGACCTTGTGCAAATGGGGAGTTTGCGGTTGTGCAAATGGACTGTTTGCGGTTGTTTGCAGTGCGTTAAACAGGGAGTTTGGTCTGTCACTGTGAAGCGGGCGTAATCTTACACTACCTGATCGATACAACATCATACCTGATGTTTTAAAGCACGTTATTCCAAACAATTTAGGAATGTTAGGTTATTTATGCCCTTTATGGATTAAAACCAGACTCTGCATCAACTATGTAATTTTCCATGGGAGTTTTGCTATGGATCCCCCTCCGGCATGCCACAGTCCAGGTGTTAGTCCCCTTGAAACAACTTTCCCATCACTATTGTGGCCAGAAAGAGTCCCTGTGGGTTTTAAAGTTCGCCTGCCTATTGAATTTTATGGTGGTTCGCCCTGTTCGCCCGGTTCGCCCGGTTCGCCCGGTTCGCCCGTTCGCGAACATTTGCGGAAATTCACGTTCGCCATTCGTGAAACGGAAAACTTTATGTTCGCGACATCTCTAGTGTTGATGCTTGAATCCAGGAGTGTGTTTGCATGTAGTGTAGACGTTTGAAAGCAGGGTTGTGTTTGTATGTATTGTTGGAGTTTGAATGCTGAGATGTTTGCACATTTACAGATACACTGATACACACACTTACAAACACACTGACACACATGCAGGTACACAAACACACAAGAACACACAATGATACACATGCAGATACACAGACACAGATGCAGATACAAACACTGACACAGATACAGATACACACACACATCTAAACACTCAGAAACACAGATACAAACAATGCCTCACATACCTATACACAGAGACACACTCTGCAAATGACACATGCATAAAAACAGATAAAAACCTAGACACACATGCAGATACACAGACACAGATACAGATACAATCACTGACACAGATACAGATACACACACACATCTAAACACTCAGATACACAGATACAAACACTGCCACACATACCTATACACAGAGACACACAACATGACACATGCAAATAAACAGATACAAACACCGACACACATGCAGATACACAGACAAACATGCTAGTCAATATTTATTAAATTTTAGCCACCCTTTTAATTCTGCCGCTGGTTACGTTTCACCTGCCTGCTCTATGTAAGTTTTAAAACAGCAATAATGTGTATAATTTACTACATTTACATGTTTCAGTTATTTGTAAAGGGCTTTGCAATCTGCTGTAGCAACTACTATATAAAATAATTAGTTATTCACTACAGTGAGAATTAAAGGTAAATGGCAACAGAATTTCAAATTTAAGGTCAAAATAGTTAAACCAGAAACATTCTCTGACAGCAATGTTTTCCATTCAGCAACTCTGGCCTTAAATGTTAAATTTCCTTTGAATTCACCTTCAAGTTTCACTTTAGTAAATAAAAACAACAACTATATGTTCAAAATGTAAAGACCAAAACATTGCTCTTGGTCCTTTAAATGATCGTTTAAAGTACAGACGTGCTTGGGTTTTTGTTTGTTTCATTGAATTTAAGTGACGATTTGGTAAATTTTCTTTTATATCTTTGGTTTCTGTTTCTCATTCCAGATCATATGATCACATTTTGATAATATTATTAATACAATTATTGAAATAATAATATGTTACCAGCTAAATGCCGATTGTAGTATTGTACAACATCAGCCCAGGGTCGGGTTTCTGCATTAATTGTTATCCGCAGTATCAGAAAACAGATACAAACTTTTTATGCTGGAAAAGAAAAAAATGATTGCATTCCTTATACCTTGCAGTGTTGCCTTTTTCTGCCAGTTGAAAAAGATCTATACATTATTTTGTATCTGCTACATCTAACCTGTATATTTATTATGCATTGAGAATTCAGGGTCAAAAGAAATAGGAAAACGTAATGTACTTCCAGAATACATTGTACAAATAAATAAAAGAGTACCCTGTTTTTTATTCTGTATATCTACAGATTACGTGGATTTCAAACTAAGAGTAATAAAACGGGAGAAACATTTGTCTATATTACTGGATTTATTCAGATTGATGCTATCATTGATAATGTTTAATGTTAAGTATACTACACATGCATTTTTTTGTTTTATATATATATATAAAGACTTTATCATTCTCCCTGAACAGAATAGTATCAATCAGTCCTGAGAGTGACACTATTTTAACAATTAACAAACAACATTCTTCATTAGTGATTGCATTGGTTACATTTTCCAGAATCTATGCTTCATATGTTTATATTCATGTTTAACTGCTTCATTACAGAGTGCTTTTAGAAAATTAAGTATAACGTTTATTTAAAACCTGAGATATATAGCTAGCACAACAGGTACCCAGGGATAAATGTTGGAGCCTAAAATGCAGCAAGGTGCACCCTTACAATAATGGCAGAACGTTTACAACTGACTGAGTAAGCAACAATAATGAAGGGATAATCCAAAGGCAAGGTCAAATAAACAGTCCAAACTTAGGCAACAAAGGTTTAAATATTAAGTATACAATCCAAGGTTCAGTAACAAGATTAGGCAATACAGAATGTTTAGGCACTCCCATAAGGAACAAGATGCTTGGCCACCTTCTGGACAGCCTGGTGGGTTATATAGGAAATTGGCACATGCCATGACCTTGAGGGTGTACCAATGCTGTCTGCATCTTTATCGTGCAATGCTCCATTGGCCACATACACCATTGACACCATTGAGTAAATTGTGGCATCATTGTAGTGTACGGAGGGCTGGCACAACCATAAGGTGACAGAGGCAGCCACATTAGGGTGCACCTGACTGGGGTCACAATATCTGGGCTGTGAGTGACCAGCAGGAGGAGAGTGTACAATGCTCATCCTCTTTCCAGTCACTACATGTAGTGTGGCCAAGCGGACTGCAGTAGAGGATCTTCTGTATCCTCTACCTGGTATAACAGGAAGTGCTCACTGGGAGTAACTAACAGTTTCTGTCAGTCTGCGTAGAGCAGAGGTGTCCAAAAGATCCCCAGATGTTTTAAAACTACATCTTCCATGATGGTTTGTCATTCTAAAGCAGGGGTCCTCAAACACTGGCCCCCCAGATGTTGCTGAACTGCAACTCCCATGATTCTTAGAATTACATAGATAGCCAGAGAATCATAGGAGTTGTAGTTCAGCAACATCTGGGGGGCCGGAGTTTGAGGACCCCTGTTCTAAAGTCATGCAGAGCATCATGGGGTTGTTGTTCTACAACATTGATGGATCTATCTTTTTGGCACCCCTGGGTTAGAGGATATAGAATATCCTCTACCACAGTCTGTTTGGCACTGCTTCAAGGAGAAAAAAAGGGTGAAGGGGAGATCACAAAGGAGGGTGGGGAGAAAATGAGACACACAAAAGGGAGTTGACTTGGACAAGAAGACACTTAGAGCAACTGGAGAAGGGGGAAAAGGGGGAGGAGTGAGGTGGACACGGATGGGCTGCAGAAGGGGAAACGAGACACATAAAGGGGTTGTTTGGAAAGAGAGCAGGAGACACAGAAAGGGACTGGGGAAAGAGACACACAAAGGGGCTGGGGAGGAGAACGAGACACACAATGGGACTGGGGAAAGAGACAAACAAAGGAGTTGGGGGAGAAAGTAAGTGACACACAAGGGGTTTTTCAGAGACACACAAGGGGGGTTGTAAGAAGTACAAAAGGGAAAAAGGGGAACAAGATACACCAAATGGGGATGTAAAGATACATTTGTAGGGGATGATAAAATACATCTCCACCTGTCTAGCCCAAACTCCTTGCAGCAGCCCTGTGTGTATGGAATGGCTCCATACATCAGTTATGGAAGTGCGTATCATTAAAAGGAGTTTTCCATTCTTTATGAAATGTAATATAAGTAAGAGGCTGTAGAGAATATACACTAAAGCATGCATAGGTATAACATCTGCATACCCCATACAATACATGAAATATATTGTAAGGATTTGACAGCAAGTAGGTAAAAACAGGCAAAATCATATGACTGTGCAAACATGACATTATAAACATGTGGAATTCTAGGCAAGTGCCTGCTATTCTTCATAAAAAAAGACAGCCACAGGTCTTGTCTGAATTTATTTTGTAGCATACTTATTTTGGGGTTATTTACTGGAGTGGGAAATAGTGGAGAACCGGAGAAAGGAATTGGAAATTGTAAATCAAAATGTACCAAGCTGCAAAAACTCCAATAAACTCCTAAAAAGTGCAACACATGGTTTGTATTACAACAAAAGCTTCATGATATTGTCTTGAATATATTTATTACGATAGAATATTTTGTGTTCATTTTAATATCTTCAATTCTCTTTACAATTCAGATTACTATTGTAACTATTGTGTTTATGTCAGATAGTGACTTAACAGCAACTGCATTATTACAATAAATTTATTTAAATCGTTTTACTTTTTCTTGACCACAAATGGCGTGCATTTAGCTCTATTAAAATGCTTTTGCCTAACATTATACATTTGCATGTGTGTATTTAGCACACTAATATAGAATACAAGATACCTTTCCCTTTCTTGAACACACAAAGAAACCCAATGGCTTTGACAATTCCGGGATATGTTAAAGAATTTGTAAGGAGTTCTAATCCTATTCAAAGCTTTAATCTGAAATTGAAATAATCTTTTTCTTTTTTTTTTTTAAACTAATACTTCATTCAACTGAAACAAGATGAATTATTGAATTATAAAGTGTTTTCCTTACTAAAGGCAATTTATATTAACTGTTAATAAATACCGTGTCAGCTAAACGGATGGTGTGAGCCATCGGAGAAATGTATTCTAACCAGCTTAAAGCACAGTATTATTGTACAAATAAATGTACTTCAATTTTCCTGCAAGGCATATTGAGGAGACAGGTCTAATCAAATATCAGCTATAAAGAAGACAAATCATATCAACAGGATAAATTATGAAGCACCCAAGGGAAGGCGACATTAAATTATTCTCTTTTAAAAGGTTGGGAGAGTTCCTATTCCCGGAAGCCTAAAACCCAATGGGACTGAATATGACCTCATTCCAGTATCCCTTTTAGTTATGTATAAAATTGAGTGAGTTTATAAAAAGTATAAAAGAGTGCGCAACTAAATGTTGCAGTTTGTCAAGAGATGGGTCATAGAAAATATCTACATGGAATCTGCACAGGTATTGTTGGGATAAGTATGTCCCTAACATCCTGGGTAATGTAGGTTCTTATGTTGTGATCAGGTGTTGATGACACACAACTTACTTAACCTCTAATTTGTATGTTCCACAACAGAATTATTAATGAGTTACAGCTATCTCTTAATTATTTTTCATTTTATTTGATGTGCATTATCATGGGCATGGCACTATTTTTCAAGTAAGTTTGAAGTAGAAATTTAAGCGGCTCTGTTACCTTCTGGGGACTTTGCATAATTTGCAAAGACACCAAGTGGTTATTACTCGGCTTTATGTGTGGTGGCTTGGGGGTTCGGGAGAAGGTAGATTTACTTACCTGAATTTGTCGTCATCTGGAGGCGACATCAGATGTATACTCTTGTGAGACCACAGAACCCACCATAGATAGAGCCCTTAGTAGAGACAGGTGAGGGCATGACAAAGCTTGACAGCAGTAGCTCCACCTTTTAGTCAAACTTTGTCAAGAGTAGGAAAAATACAAAAGACTACCGTTTATGATATCTTTTGACTGGATGGGAATTTCAATGGAATTCCAACATACTCTTTATGAGAATTTCATAAAGATTCTATCTTAATAAAATGCTATTTTTTTTAAAGAGGGAGGCATTACAGCGCCACTTAAAATATACCAATGTATAAAATATTTTTACAGCTCTAATATCGAATAATGGATCCAACGAGGTGTATTTCTACCACCCTCACCAGCTTTTTGCTTATAGAAATGGTTGCAGTAAGAATCAGTCTCCCTGATAAGGAATCAGGTAATAAGCAAATCATAACAAAAACTCAAAATGCTAATGTCATAAAAACACCTGTTCCAGCGAATACTGTAGTTATACTAAATTTAGACTAAGCGTAAGGAGGGAGACGTTTCTCTAAAAAAAATCTAAATAATAATTGCATCAATCAATGTTTGCTATATCACACATATACCAACTTAAAATGTATTGATATCTGGGGATAAGACAGCCTTTATATTATCAATCTCTGTATGTATTTATGCTTCCCTCGGGCTCTTCATGTCAAGAATTGGAAAAATGGTCTTAGCCCTGGAACATTACTTTTTCTCATTCTGCTCATAGGGAATAAATTGTGCCTTGTGTTATTGTGCTGTGCACTGTGCATTTCCTCTTTTTAGAGAGATACATCCTTTTCCTGATCAATGCTGGAAATATTTTGTGCCCACAGGACATCAATAGACTGACGTGTGCAGGACCATGTTAGATATGAATGAAGGAGTATTCAGGCTTTGTGTGTTCACGGAGAAAGCCAGATATATTAGGATGAATGTTTTACCTACATAATATCCAAGGCTTTACTGCAAACAAAACTGAGTCTTTGCTTATTCTAGTTCAATTTCAGAAATATATTGAAATTGGGACCCTTTATATTAATGGATAAAAATGCTCTAAATTCATTTAAAACTCACATCAATATGAAATGTTAGATACTTAAACTAAAAGAAAAGGTTAAGTAACTAAATGAATAAATTTGAGGAAAATGAATACACTGCTGCTTTTAAATATGTTTAATGTATAATACTACTACTGAAAAATAGAATAATGGAGAAAATATGTAGCACTGTCCAAATATGTTTTTTAAAAAGTAAGCATAATATGTAAAAACAGGCAAATGTATTACGTAACAAAATGACAAATCAACAAAATGACAAGGTTTTTCCTCACCTCTATGAAAACAGAAGCATTGAATGTTTAAACAGCATGGCATTAGAAAATTAAAATATGTAAAGGAGAACTAGTCCTCATTTGGCGCATAAAGGGATGCTACCATTATTTGTATACCATTTAATTCGCCTACCAGGATCAAGAGTCTCCCTTCTTGGTCTGTATATTGTTTATGTAGGGTGAAAGCCCAGTCAGCATGAAAAAGTATTGACACACCTTTAGACTTATTTTGTGCATACGCATGATATGACATGGGATATTTGGATGATTTTAAGTCGGGAGGGTTTTTTCCTCCAAAGTGAGTTTCTTGTAGGCATACTATTGCCGCTTTAGATGCATGAATGTCTTTCATTGCTAGTTGTATTTTATGTGGGCTGTTTATTCCCCTAACATTAAGGGAAAACATATTCATATGATTAGTCATAGACAATGGAGGTTTAGCTGTGATGCCTGATCTGTGATTAGCAGTTTAATGGATATGATAGTGGCCCATATCACGTGATTTATCAGAGTATCTTTAAAGCACCAACAATATTTAGTATTCATTAAGGGCCCACGTGTATAGTTAAATGGTAGGCTTGCGTTTTGAGCTATATAGTAAGGTGTGAATGTGGCCTTAAGCACTGGTGTACAGTGTAATATACATCTACAATCTGCAGTTTTCAGTGTTAGATAAGAATAACAGAAAAAATAAACATAACAATAACAATAACCAAGGTATATACATAAATCCCTTTGTACCAGGAGATATAACATGGGTCACGTATAGATCACTAGAGAGTGTGATCTCAAAGATATGACCCTGTGAGGTGGAATAAGATCTCCAGTTCCCGCCCATATTATTAAGCAATTATAGAGTAACTAAACCACATTTTAACTTAAATCTATAGTGATGTATAATTTGTTTCTTCTAGAGACCCCATTCACGGAACAAGAAATCAGTAGGACCATCAGATCCCTACCTAAACACAAATCACCTGGTCCGGATGGTCTATCAAACTATTATTGTATTAAACTAGAATCAACTCTAACCCCACACCTCACTAAACTATTCAATAATATAAAAATCTCAGGAAAAATTCCATCTGAAATGTTAGAAGCACACATCATTACGTTACCCAAACCCAATAAACTCCCAACCACCTGCGGCAATCTAAGACCAATCTCATTACTAAATGCAGATGTTAAATTGTACGCCAAATTACTAGCATCTAGATTAAAACCCTTATTGCCAACATTAATATCAGATGAACACGCAGGATTTGTACCGGGGACAACACCAGATACTGTATGGATATGATAGACTGGGCCAATCATAGCGCACAAAGCGACATACTCTTTGCACTTGACGCGGAAAAGGCGTTTGATCGCTTAAATTGGGATTATATGGCAGCGACACTAAAAACCTTCGGGTTCTTACAAACATTCATATCCGGTGTACTTGCATTATACACCTCCCCTTCGGCCAAAGTGTTTAATTCAGGCTTCATGTCTAGAAGTTTCTTCATAACTAATGGGACTCGTCAAGGATGTCCACTTTCCCCTTTAATATTCATTTTATGTCTAGAATCTTTAGTGCAAAATATAAAAAAAACTATCCCCTTCTGCCGGGAGTGAAATCCCTGGCAGGGGAGAAAAAAATAGCCCTCTTCGCAGATGACATAATGCTTTTTCTTTCGCAACCAGAAACATCAATCCCACACCTCCTAAACACATTAACAACTTATGGACGCGTATCTTACTATAAAAATAACATCACAAAAAAAACGAATTCTTCCAATCAGAATCCAGACTTCACTGAAAGATAAACTACACAGCCTATATCCATTTGAGTGGTGTTAAATCTTTATTTCCTACTTAGGGGTTAAAATAACGAAATCCAGACAGCACACGGTGAAGGAAAACCGCAAGGTAGTTCACAACAACATAACCAAACAATTAGACATTTGGGCAAAATTAGACACCTCTTGGATAGGAAGAATTAACTCGCTGAAAATGATGATCCTGCCCCATATCTTATATTTATTTTGAACACTACCTATCACCCTGCCCAATTCACTACTCAAAAAATTTCAGTCTACCATCAATGCCCACATCTGGAAGAAAAAACCTCCATGGGTCTCCTTTCATTCGATCTGGCTACCCTTTCACAAAGGAGGACTAAATGTCCCCAATATTAAAAACTATTATAGAGCAGCAATTTTAGCACAGTGTTTAGATATAATGACAAACAGAACTAAACCAATTTGGCTCCAATTTGAATCCGCATGCACCGGCCCAACCCAGATATCTGACTTTCTGTGGACCATTGTGCTGCCATGTACAACATTTCTACTACAGTCCTGGAAAAACTGGAGTTCCCTATTAATATCCCCCAAGGAACTACTGTTTCTAGCGCCAATACCCGCTCTCTCAACTATTTCAGCAGATCTTCCCTTGCTTTCATGGTCTATAAAGGGCCTCACACATGTACACAGCCTTCTCGATAAAAATGGTATGATCCCCTTTCCAGTACTACAATCATTTTACTCACTACCAGCAAGAGACACTTTCATAGATATAAAAATCAAACACATATTACAATCAAGGGGAATACAGCACATCAACCGTCTATCATTAAGTAAAGTAGGCCGTCAGATTAACAAAAACCTACACACAACCAAATTTCTAGCAGCTTGCTATATGGCACAAAATGTTAAGGAAGAAGGAAGCAAATTTGCTTATATGCTCAAATGGGAAGAAGATCTAAACACAGTCTTTCCCTTGGATGAGTGGGAAGCGGCTATAGTTCAAACTAAGCTCTCATCTAAGTGTTTCACCCACTGGGAAGCGTATTATAAAATTCTTATGAGATGGTACCTAGTGCCTAGCAGGTTTTGTGCGATATATCCAATGGCAAACTCCATCTGTTGGAGATGCAATGAAGTAAGGGGGGACATAAAACACATATTCTGGGATTGCACACACTTGAAATTTTTTTGGCTCCAAATACAAAAGATATTACGCAAGGTAATTGGATGCAAGCTGATACTCACACCAGAGAATTACTTACTGCATATAATCCCCGGGCTGGGAACGATGCCATCCAAAGCTCCCGTTCTGAATATATTATTAGCAGCAAAGATAAGCATCGCATTTCATTGGAAAAGTACGACTTGTCCCACAATACCAGAAGTACTCAGAAGGGTAGACCTTTCATTCCACCACGAAAAGGAATGGGCCAAAAAAGGAAACATGTTAAAATTCCAGGATAACTGGAAAGGTTGGGAACTCTTTTGCCAACAATACAATTAACACAACATGTTAATCTGTAAATTAATTATAACGTACGTATTAATGTTGTGCACGGGAAGTCAGTTATCAGCTTTTGACTATAACATATTTCGTTCAGTGTACTATAACTACTTTATTATTTCACTTAATTTTACCTAATTTCATTCAATTTCATTTAACTCACTACAATTTACTGTAGCTTTTTACTTTTTTCTACTTGATCTACCCTCTGCCCCACCTCCCCCTACTATACTCAATTCCTGCTTTATCAACCTTATTTATCACCTCACAGTTATACTCCATCCCCCCGACCCCTAAGGTAAAAGCTCACGGTGATTTTAAACTGTAAGCGTAATTTTATTAGGATCATACCTGAGCAAGATACCATAACCTGACATGTTATATATCTAACAAAACAGGAGCCAAATTGGAAGTCTCTTCTGTAACACCGTTTACTCAAATACCTAATTGTTATCAGAATGTTTTATTATCATAAACCATGCTTAGCAGCACACACCCATGCATCTTGTAACAGAAGGTTTTCTAATGACTGTCAAGCCTAAAATATGAATGTAACTAGTTGATGCTATGTTACTTTGTTTTAAAGGTGACCAAAGCTGGTGCGGAAGATATACATATGTTTATGTAGTTTGTTACTTAATAATACTCATATGTTAATAATTTTGATGTAGATTCTATAACATACATATGTTTATACAAACTGTTTTTCAAATGAGGATATTTCCTCAATGTTTGTTACCTTTTACCGATTTCTTTGTTTTTTTTAAATCAATAAAAATTATATATTGAAAAAAAAGAAAGTTAAAATATGTCATAAAACAAAATATTAATTTTGAAAGCTAGATCCTGCAGGACCTAACATACTAATCTTCAAAAAAATAGGAGGTAGCATGGAGCATACTCAACATTACTATACAGCAACAATGTTGGCCTACATTATAAACATCATCCAGGGTCATTAGGTCCCAGCTGGGTGCTGATGAGTTAATGCACCTCCTCAAAGATGTGATGCGATGGTTCTGAAACAATTACCCCCCACCCCCCTTAAGCAATTATCACACACTACTATTTTATCTTAGAAAATATGGGATAGAGAAAAATATATAAAACACGAGAGCAGAAATTGGTCATAGGTCGACACCTTTGTGGATTCTAAATCACTACATACTGTACCTTAACATGCCTCAGTGGTCAAAATGTTCAGTGGTCAAAATTATTAAATACACACACAGCCCGCTTTCCCCATAAGGAATGCTCAATGTTGATAAATTACAACTGCAGCTTAGGTTTCCTAATATGAAATATTGTCAATATCTTAAAAAAAAAGAAAAATTATGATAAGAACCAAAGAGAAAAAAAAAAATGTATCAGCCAAAACGACTTGGAAAAAAAATGTATGTGTTCCAATTCTTTCTATTGCTACTCTACCACATTACCAAGTGGAAAGGTGAAATTGCAGTTGAGGATTAAATGAGTACCATACTTAGACATACCTTCTAGGTGTTCTCTTTGACTCCGACCTCTCCTTCATGCCTCATGTTCAGTCTATCGCCAAATCCTGCCGCTTCCATCTCTAAAACATTGCGCGCATCCGACCCTACTTTATGCCAGATGCGAATAGGGTGCTGGGCCATTCCACTATCCTTTCTCACCTTGACTACTGTAAACCGCTTCTCAGTGGTCTTACGTGCTTCCCACCTTGCGCTGTTACAGTCCATAAAGAATGCGGCGGCGAGGCTCGTTTTACTGTCCGCCCGCACCACCCATGCCTCACCCTTATATCAGTCCCTACATTGGCTTCCTGTAAGATATAGGGCTCAATTTAAAATGCTGGTTCTTGCTTTCAAATCTCTACATAATCTATCTATCTTCCCTAATACACAAGTATGTCCCGTCTAGGCCCTTATGCTCTTCTGAAGACTTATGTCTATCTTCTGTCCATACTCCCACCACTGATGCTCGCCTTCAAGACTTCTCGAGGGCTGCACTGTTCCTGTGGAACTCGCTTCCCTCCTCCGTTAGACGCTCACCCAGTCTCCACTCTTTCAAAAAAATCATTAAAAACACACTTCTTCATAAAAGTGTATCAATTAAACTGTTAATAGCTCCCGACTGATTCCTCTCTTGCAACTGTCACTAGTCTAATACAATGCTTACCTTTTGTGTCACTTTACCCTACTCCCTCTAGCATGTAAGCTCATTGAGCAGGGCCCTCAACCCCGCTGTTCCTGTGTGTCAAACTTGTCTGATTACAACTACATGTCTGTTCGTCCACCCATTGCAAAGCGCTGCGGAATTTGTTGGCGCTATATAAATAATAACATAATAATAATAATAATAATAATAATAATAATAATAATATCATGTACCAACCACAATATTATATAGATGGTATGTGGTTCCAAGCTAGAAAAACCCCAGGAAGCCCGAAAAATACTTTTCTTCAATTTACAAAAAGATTTCAATAAACATCAGCAGTTTTGCAAATTATCATTGCTACACCTCCCTGGCTTTCAAGCAGACGACAGGTCCTGTTACTTCCTAGTTGTTTAGCTCATTTGAGCTTAAGTCACTTGCCTGCCCTGCATAAACTTCTCATTGAGCTGCATTGGGAAGTTTGTGATTAGACAGTCACAGAAAGTCTGGGCTGGGTAAGAAAGTGAGGACTTCAAAGGATGCAGTCAAGAGATCTTCAAATTTTGCTGGCTGTTTTTTAGATATACCCCCAATGAAAGCTAAGGGGTGTAACAAGGTTAAATTATAAAAGCGATAATTTCTATTGAAAAATTGACTTTTTGTAAAATGAAACAAAGCATTTCAGTAAGCTAAAGTATGTTAGGTGTTTAGAGTGCTCTAAGTATAAAGTTTAGACTTTCAGCATATTTCATTGTTAATTTGATGTCAAATAATAATAACAATAACAAAGTACAGGGAGTGCAGAATTATTAGGCAAGTTGTATTTTTGAGGATTAATTTTATTATTGAACAACAACCATGTTCTCAATGAACCCAAAAAACTCATTAATATCAAAGCTGAATATTTTTGGAAGTAGTTTTTAGTTTGTTTTTAGTTATAGCTATTTTAGGGGGATATCTGTGTGTGCAGGTGACTATTACTGTGCATAATTATTAGGCAACTTAACAAAAAACAAATATATACCCATTTCATTTATTTATTTTTACCAGTGAAACCAATATAACATCTCAACATTCACAAATATACATTTCTGACATTCAAAAACATAACAAAAACAAATCAGTGACCAATATAGCCACCTTTCTTTGCAAGGACACTCAAAAGCCTGCCATCAATGGATTCTGTCAGTGTTTTGATCTGTTCACCATCAACATTGCGTGCAGCAGCAACCACAGCCTCCCAGACACTGTTCAGAGAGGTGTACTGTTTTCCCTCCTTGTAAATCTCACATTTGATGATGGACCACAGGTTCTCAATGGGGTTCAGATCAGGTGAACAAGGAGGCCATGTCATTAGATTTTCTTCTTTTATACCCTTTCTTGCCAGCCACGCTGTGGAGTACTTGGACGCGTGTGATGGAGCATTGTCTTGCATGAAAATCATGTTTCTTGAAGGATGCAGACTTCTTCCTGTACCACTGCTTGAAGAAGGTGTCTTCCAGAAACTGGCAGTAGGACTGGGAGTTGAGCTTGACTCCATCCTCAACCCGAAAAGGCCCCACAAGCTCATCTTTGATGATACCAGCCCAAACCAGTACTCCACCTCCACCTTGCTGGCATCTGAGTCGGACTGGAGCTCTCTGCCCTTTACCAATCCAGCCACGGGCCCATCCATCTGGCCCATCAAGACTCACTCTCATTTCATCAGTCCATAAAACCTTAGAAAAATCAGTCTTGAGATATTTCTTGGCCCAGTCTTGACGTTTCAGCTTGTGTGTCTTGTTCAGTGGTGGTCGTCTTTCAGCCTTTCTTACCTTGGCCATGTCTCTGAGTATTGCACACCTTGTGCTTTTGGGCACTCCAGTGATGTTGCAGCTCTGAAATATGGCCAAACTGGTGGCAAGTGGCATCTTGGCAGCTGCACGCTTGACTTTTCTCAGTTCATGGGCAGTTATTTTGTGCCTTGGTTTCTCCACACGCTTCTTGCGACCCTGTTGACTATTTTGAATGAAACGCTTGATTGTTCGATGATCACGCTTCAGAAGCTTTGCAATTTTAAGAGTGCTGCATCCCTCTGCAAGATATCTCACTATTTTTGACTTTTCTGAGCCTGTCAAGTCCTTCTTTTGACCCATTTTGCCAAAGGAAAGGAAGTTGCCTAATAATTATGCACACCTGATATAGGGTGTTGATGTCATTAGACCACACCCCTTCTCATTACAGAGATGCACATCACCTAATATGCTTAATTGGTAGTAGGCTTTCGAGCCAATACAGCTTGGAGTAAGACAACATGCATAAAGAGGATGATGTGGTCAAAATACTCATTTGCCTAATAATTCTGCACTCCCTGTATTTAACCAGGAAAGGTACATTCAGATTACTCTGGTTTCCAAGTACATCCTGGGGATGTTACCTTAGCCCAACATCCAGGGGTTGTTACTATCACCCAATTTAATGGTACTCATTTTATCTACCTCGGAAGGATGAAGGGCTGAGTCAACCCTGCCAGGATTTAAACCTGCAACCCAAGGGTTAGAACAGATTCTGCTGATGCATTAGCCCACTGATCTATTTCACCTGCCAACTCACTGAGGACAAAAGACCAACACAAAGTATGGATTTTTTTTCTATTATTGTGTTAATAATGTTGCTGTGTTTATTTTTTAATATATATTGATATCATAGAAACTTGAAAACTCTACTGCAAATCTATGCTAAAATATTCTAAATTTTCTAACTCAAAAAGGGAATTTTCAAATGTTAGGCTACAAATCACTAAGCTGAAAACATAGCTAACTTGACAAAAAAATGTTTGTATCAATTTTACCTATAACTTAAAAATGTTTAAATTCTGGACAATTTTTAATGAATATGTTGGTTTTTAGTGAATAAACCAACGTGTTGACCCTTTTATTGATAATCGATATTAATTCATCACCACATACTGTTTAGAGAAAAAAAACCTTTATTTAAGCACAACATCTCTCTGGAGTAGGCTTTCTATTATTGATTTAATAATGTGTTAGCTTTTGATATATATTATTATCTTGATCAGATCTCCAATGGTGCTGTAGTTTTCTCTGGTTATCAAAATATGCTTTTTTTTTGCCATATAATACAAGCCTTAACCCCTTCAGGACAGAGTCAATAGTACACGTTCTGATCAAAACAAAACGTAAACAAAAACTGGAATTTGCGCTATATGTCTGTTCACCCGTAGTTCCCCTCTTTCATATTATATGCACCCACACTTATTATATATAATTTTGTTAAGGAGAAAATTTCATTTCATATCAAATATTTATATATGAAACATAATTTAAATAAAATAAAATAAAATAAAAAAAACTGTGAGAAATTTTAAATTTTTTTAAAATTTGTAGTTCTGCCTCACATTCTAGCTGTAAATGTAGCTGTATACAATTCTAGCTGTATACAAATAAATGCACATATTTGTAATCAGCGATGTCTCACGAGTACAACAGTAACCCCCATTAACAGGTTTTACGGTGTTTTGGAAAGTTACAGGGTCAAATATAGAACGTTCCTTTTTCAAATTGAAATTTGCCAGATTAGTAATGTTACCTTTGAGATGGTGTGGTAGCCCAGGAATGAGAATTACCCCCATAATGGCATACCATTTGAAAAAGTAGACAAGCCAAGGTATTGAAAGTGGGGTATGTTTAGTCTTTTTAGTAGCCACCTAGTCACAAACACTGGCCAAAGTTAGCGTTAATATTTGTTGTTGTGTGAAAAAAAGCAAAAAACTAATATTTGGCCAGTGTTTGTGACTAAGTGGCTACTAAGAAAGACTGGACATACCCCACTTGCAATACCTCGAGTTGTCTACTTTTGCAAATGGTTTGCCATCATGGGGGTAATTCTCATTTCCTGGCTACCATACGCTCTCAAAAGCAACATAACCAATCTGGCAAATTTCAATGTCAAAAAAATGAAATGCAAGCCTTATATGTGACTCTCTAACTTTCCAAAACAACATAAAACCTGTACATGGGGGGTACTTTTATTCTCGGGAGACTTCGCTAAACACAAATATTAGTGTTTTAAAACAGTAAAACATATTACAACAATAATATTGTCCATAAAAGTGCAGTTTGTTTGTAAAAAATGCAAAAAACTTCATTTTTTACTTAAAATATCATCGTTGTAATACAATTTACCAGTTTGAAACACTAATATTTGAGTTCAGCGAAGTCTCGCGAGTAAAACAGTACCCCCTATGTACAGGTTTCATGGTGTCTTGGAGAGTTACAGGGTCAAATATAGTGCTTGCGAATTAAATTCTCTGCACTTTCTCCCTGTGTTTTCAGGCATGCCAATCAAATTTAATTAATAAAATCACATAATTATGTTAAAAGATTATTTAAATATACACGTAGAATTTTAATATATATGCATTTATATGTATTTAAATTATACGTGTATACTAATGTAATCTTTTATGTAATTATATGTATTTATCTATATATATATATTTGCGGTTATTTGTATTTTATATATAGATAGATATATATAGAATGTAATTCTAAGTGTATTTTGTTACCAATATATATATATATTAATAAAAAAATACAGTTAGAATGAAATTACATATGAATATATAATTTATATTAAATTTTGTTTCAATATTTTATTTATTTATTTATTTAATTTATTTATTATTGTAATTATATGTATATATATAATATATGTGTATATATCTATTATATATATAATATATATATACATATTATATATATGTAACGTCATTCTAAGTGTATTGTAATATTAATATATATACTAATATTAATATTAAAATATACTATGTATGACGTTACATATATATAATATGTATATATATATATATATATATATATATTATATATATAATATATATACATATATTATATATATAAAAATACTTTAAATTTTTTTTAAACATGTTTAATTATTTTTTTTTTACACTACCTACCAGCAGTGGGACTGTCTGATATTTCAGACAGTCCCCCTGCTGGCAGATCCACAGCCAGCTATAGGGGGCCATGTGATCACTCTTTGAG